>NC_054080.1:49837498-50140748 GCF_017639655.2 Falco naumanni | reverse complement strand
AAATCTTACATTTCCTATGCTAGTAACACAGAATTCATAACATAAATAGTAACAATTGTCAATAAAACATTTCCTGACAATTAACATATAGCTTGGTTTTACCTTGAACCCTCAGGCCTTTCAGACAGTTGTAAATGCAGGAAATGTCCTCCTCATTTCTTAAAAGATAAGCATAGTTTGCAACATGAAACCTGTAAACAGCTCATTCCTGACAAATTGGATGTCATGTTTTGTTCAGTCAGATTGCGTTTCTTGGATCATGCAGCGTTCATGAAATGTTTTAGACCACACTACTCCATGCATACAGGAGCCTTAACCTCTATAACTACATGCTAATAAAAACAAGAACTACAGACTGTTTACATCTTTGCACAACCATATGTCCTTAGAAAGAAAACCAAAATTCCAGAAGTTCATCTGTCATGCATGTTCACAGCTTATTCCTGGGTGTACTTGAATAAGCAAGCAAATTTCAATTTAAGCTACTGTGCTTTATGTAGTTGTACTTGAAAGAGCATTTCTAAACTGTTAACTACAGCACTTCTGTTTGTTGTATAAATAACTGGTTGTAGAGAGTTATCATATGGAATAGGTTATAAACCTCAATGTAAAAGGGCTATTATGATTTCACTTACAGACCCCACACACCTTCTCTGCAGAAGGCAAAGGCTTTCTCAGCTGGGATGAAATAACACAGAAAAGATAAAATGTGGCAGTCTTTAGTCCGTGCACATGCTGCTTCACCAACATATAGTTTTATTTAGGATTCCCATACAATTTCTTTGGCTCTTCAGTGAGAAGTACATTCTCCAGGGATAATCCAAGTATGTAAATACACGTGCACAGACACTATGGAAGCATTTGAATAGGCTCATGGTGGGAGCTTTAGGAACATGTGCAGTAACCATACATTCTCTTGCGGTTGTGCAAGCAACTTATAGGAGTTGCCACACACTTTTCACAAGTGGCCAGCAGAAATCTGGCCGGGTCGATGTTCCCGTTTGATTGCCACAGCTTGCTGTTCTACTATTCCATTAGCAGATGCTAGAGTTGCAGGTACTAGCCAACATCTTCAAGTGAATGCTTGAAGGCAGCTGAAAGCTCTGTGTGAGGGGGCTTTGCTCCCCAGGTCGAGCAGCTGCAGCCTTTACCTCCAGGCAGATGTGAGCAGCAAGTGTCACCACACACGAGCATTTCAGCTTACGCATCCTAGAAACGTTCATAGGTTCAGCAGGCAAGCACGCCAAAGCAAGCCGACCAGCGGGCCCGTCCCTGGACCTGCGCACCCTGCGCCTGCTCTGCTCTGCTCTGCCTGCTGCCTTGCGCTCGCCACTGTGTCCCACCCTTGCGACTACGCGCTGGTCCAGCCTCGGCCATCCCTGCCTGCGTGCCCCATCCCCGTGTGCCTCCTGCTGGAAGGGCTACCCCTGCCTGCCCGCCCCGTGCCTGCCCGTGCGCCCCATACCTGCCCGCCCGCCCCGTTCCTCCCCGCCCGCCGCATCCTCTCCCGGCCGCCGCCGCTACCTGCGCGCTCCGTCCCCGCCCGTGCGCTCTGCCCCTGCCCCAGCGCCGCGGGCACCCCTGCGCCCCCCGCCCCGACCCCTGCGCCCGTCCCAGCGGAGCCCCTGCCGTGCCCGCGCCGTCCGAGCCCCGCGGGACCCTCGGGGGAGGCGGCGGCGGCGGGCGGGGGCGGACTGGCGGCGGCGGCTCCCCGCCTCCCTCGCCGCCGCCCGGCAGCGGGGGGCCGCGCCCCCGCGCACCTCCCTGCCCTGCGGGGCCCGGAGGCGCCGCGCACCCCGCGCCGCTCGCAGAGGCGTGCAGGGGCGGCTGAGAGGCGGGCGCGGAGCGGCGGAGCGGGCGGCCCCCGGTGCACCACGCCGGAGCGCCGCGGGAGCAGGATGGCCGCGGCGGCGGGGCAGCGCCGGGGCACTGCCGCCTCCCTGCTCGCCCTCGCCCTGGGGCTCCTCGCCGCCGCGCAGGTAAGGGCGTCCGGGGGCTCGCCCGCCTCCCCGGGGGTCAGCGCCGGGCCGGGCCCCCCCCCGCTCCAGGGGGGCGGCGGGAGTTCCGCGGGGCGCGGCGGCCCGCTACGCACCTGCGGCCGCCGGGATGCTCCTGTCGCCAGGCCGGGGGAGCGCTGCCCGGCTGGCGGCGCGGCGCCCCCTCAGCCGGCAGGTAGTCGCCGCGGCTGCCCCTGCCCCTGCCCCTGCCCTGCCCTGCGCGGGGGGCTGGGGGAGGCTCTGCCAGCATCTGCGTTTGCCGAGCGGACCTCTCCGGCAGCCTGCGCCGGGCTGGTTTTGCAGCCCCTGGAAGGGAGTCTGGGAGGGTCGTTATTTTCAAAAGTTGATACTGGTGCGCTGTGCCGAGTGTCAGCGGTGAGGCTCTCCGCCTCCTTCGGGCGTGAAATGCTCCCCGAGATGCGGGGCGGCTTTGGGAGCCCTCGTGCGCGTCCCTCGGGCGGCTGTTCGGTTCTGAACGCAGCGCGCTGAGTGTCACTGCACTTCCCTTGGGTGTAATTTACATCCTCTGACATGCTCTACAGGTAGTTTGCTTTGCTTAGTCATCAATTTGCCATTGCCAAGCTTTTATTTCAGACTGTAGCCACGGGAAGGAAAAAAAAAAATGTTTTTTTTTTTTAAAGAGAAATAGCCTCCGATGATGCCCCAGGTCAGCCTTCTGGAGACAGTGAGCTCAAATTCAGCTTTCTATATGCCCTAAAGAAAAAGTGTGAACATGGCTCTCCTAAATCATTCCCGTTTGGTTTTGTTCTTAAATTTTGACGATGAGTTTTAAACAAGTAATAGCACAATAGCAGTAAAGATTACAATCTTTTTATGTTTCAGGCACTTAACCCTCTCAATAAAAAAAAAAAAAAAACAAACAAACAAAAAAACTGCCTCAATGAAAAAAGAAGTACAGGGTCACTTGAAATAAACTGAGAGTCATTATTCTCTGTATAACGTCAGGCTGCTGCTGAATGGGACATTTCTTGTCTCTTCCTGAGCTCCTGACCAAGTATTTTCTCCTTCCTTGAACCTGTGTGGTCACTGTACAACCATGAGCATGCTAGCCTAGGGGTCTGAGTGAAGTTCTTAATTAGACAGAGAAACTTTTATGTTACTTTGCCTTCTGTTGTTGAACCACATCTGGGTTGCCAGCAAAGGAGATAATCCAAAAGCCTAGTGGGGGCCGTGGGGGATGAGGTGTGATTCCAACCTACACCTGCAGACTTGTGGTCAGTGCTGGATCATGAGAGTGTCCTTGGAAAGGTTGTTGACAAAGGGCTGCAGGGTGCACTGGTAGCACTGGTGTGCCTCAGGAGCGCACAAACTGGCCCATAGAGATGAATGTCCTATGGGATCTGGTATCTGTTTCTGATAAAGGTTGGTAAAGCCATAATAGATGTGATATAGCAATGGGTACCTCATCTGCCACACCTTTTAACCCTGCCACCAACTCTGTTCCCAGGGCTGAGGTTGAGCTGATCTCCTCTGGCACTCAGCTCTGTCCCTGCTTGTCCTGGCCCTGTGCACCTGCTTGCTCTCTTTCTTGCAAGCAGCTCCTCTTTGTGGGGAATTAAAATAACTGCTTACTTATTTTTTTTAACATACAATACAGAATATTCAGGCTTACTTGTGAAAATTGTGGAGTGAGCGACATGCAGTGCAGCGGCCTGGGAGCTGGAACAGATAGGCAATTTAGTTTCCTGTGGCTTTTATGTTGGATACTTAGATTAATTTTATTTTACAGTTATTGAGATAGTGTTACTCTTGAAATAGCAGTTTGGCACTGCCTCTTGCCTCTAGTCTCAAATTTACACAGTGATAGTGTGAATAAAATCAGTTGTCCTCATGGACAACATTTCCAAGGGCCAAGAACATAATCAGCCCAGGAAGCCTCCTGTTGTTTTTGAGTGTTTGTAATGTGAGATAGTGGAATAAGTGGGGATTAAAATTATGCTTTAGTAAGCAGTCACAGGTATGTGAATGTATCACAAAGAAGATATTAAAAAACACTGTAATTCTGTAATGCTACATTGTATTAGTCTAAATTACAGTTTAAGATGAAAAATTATTGTTCTTATGTACTAAATATGACCAGGAATTTAGGACTTGGAGGATAGTGGCATACCATGTTACGATAAAAAGGAGCATATGAACCCCTTTGCCTTTTTTTGAAAGGAGAAGTAAACTGAGTCTTCAGATTGTGCGATGTTGTTATTACTGTGAGTCCTTCAGGAACTAGACCAAACTGGGTCTTTTAATGAGTAGTAAATAGGATCTATCAATAATTATAGGTATGAACTCTATTTTCAATCTATATTTTGGAATTAAGTGCTAGTTTGCTGGGGAAGACATGCATTCCTATGGTATCCTCTGTTCATTGTTCCTGTGAACCTAAGATGGCTTTTAAAATTTTATTGTATTATATATATTGTATAGATATTGTATATATATACAGTTATATATACTGTATATATATAGTTACTGGGTAGACTCAGCTGTTAGCTCTGCTTAAGACTACGTGTATGAGCTCTGTGGAGAAGTGCAGTCATTTTCACCGGTGTTTTATGAGCTGACCGGATACGAGCAGGTTTAGGTCCAGAAGAGGTGTAGGGAAATGTAGACCATTGGCAAACTGAGTTTACATGCTTGTCATTGTACTAGATTTTTTTGTGCCTCATATTTGCTCTATCTTGTTCTATCTTTATATTTAAATCGTGTGGTTGCTACAGTGTTCTCTTTTTTGTGTCTACAACACGTGTTACAGGGTGGAAGGGAGTGAAGTAGGGGTATTTTATTTTATAGGAATAATTAATGCGAAGAAAAAGCATCCTTCTAAAACACTCGCATGTTGTGACATAATAGTAAATTATATTAAGCATCTGCCTTTATCTTTTCTCCAACAAAATACTAAGTAAAAATCCACTGAGTTTTCTTACGCTGTCCAGAGAAGACTGTAACATTCTATTGAATAAAGTCAGAAACAAAGCTAGTCAAAGCTACTGAAAATAGGAATACACTCACAATCCCTACATTTGAAAAACTAACCATATTACATTAGAAGGTCAAAATATTTCACTCTGGAAGCATTTTAGATGAGACTGTAGAAAAAAATGAGGACAAAATTAGAATACAAGTAGTAAATTCAACTAGTTCAACTAGTCAGCCAGCGCTGAAATATCACCATGCCCCTACTTGTTCCATGTAGAATCACCTTGAAAGCATCTTGTACCCATCAAAATAATTTTGTACTGTGTTTCTTATGGATCTCAGTAGTTTTATGACAAAAACTATATTGATGAGCATAATGATAGTTGGTAATGGTAAAGTTGATCAAAGTCAAAGAAATTTCACCTTGTTATGAAAGGCTTAAATAAACTTCTGTTGCTTTAATGATTGAAGTTGTCTTTTGAGCTATGTAGCAGGTAATATGGGTTCTTGGTTATATTGTGAGCTGAAGGCATGAAGCTGCAGGAAGATTTATTCTCTTTACACCATCATCTATTGTATCATTGAGGTTCTTGTTACAAATATTAAGACTGCCTCTCCCCTTATAATTAGAATGACAGAATCACAGACTGGTTGAGGTTGGCAGGGACCTCTGGAGGTCATCTTGTCCAATTGCCTTGCTCAAACCAGGTCACCTAGAGATGACTGCCCAGGACCATGTCCTGATGGCTTTTGAATATTTTCAGGAATGGAAACTCCAACATTGCTCTGTGCAACCTCTGCCACTGCTTCGTCACCCTCACAGGAAAGTAGTGTTGCCTGATGTTCAGAGGGCACCTCCTGTGTTTGCAGGTCTGCACGCACTGCCTGTTGCCCAACCACTGGGCACCACTGGAAAGGGCCTGGCTTTGTCCTCTTGGCACCCTCCCTTCAGGTATTTATATACATTGATAAGATCCCCCTGAGCCTGCTTTCCTCCAGGCTGAACAGTCCCTCTCAGTCTTTCCTCACAGGAGAGATGATCCAGTCCCCTCGTTATCTTTGTGGCCCTTTGCTGGACTCTCTCTAGTGTGTCCATCTCTCTCTTGTACTTGGGAGTCCCAAACTGGACACTGGACTCCAGGTGTGGTCTCATCAGTGCTGAGTAGAGGGGAAGGATCACCTCCCTTTAGCTGCTGCAGCCCAAGGACAGCGTCTGCCTTTTTTACCACAAAGGAACATTGCTGGCTGGTGGTCAACTTTGTGTCTAGCAGCTCTGCCCCTGCTCTGTCCTTTTCTGCATAGCTGCTCTTGACTTACAAATTTAGTGAAAAGAAGACTTTGGGCTAACTTTTTACCATGGTGGGCACCTGACTTCAACATGCAAACCTGAGTTTCATGCAAACTGTAAAGCCATTTCTGAGAATTCAGGTGTAGGGCGTTGGGGGGGAGGGGAGGAATGTTATCTGAGGCAGTTCTAATGACCTTTCTTTCATGAAAGCCATAAGCCCCCTTAGCTTCTTCGTGAAGAAGGGTTGAAAATTGAGCGAGAGGAAGGCCTTGCACTGGAGATATCTATTGCTAAAATTATGAAAGCAGGACTAAACTTCCCTCAGTTACAGGCCTCTGCACATTCATAGCCTGCAGCCCGAAAGAGATTTAGGCCATCAGCATTTTCACATGTTTTCACAGGCCATGTGTGAATATGTGCATATGTCAGGGAAAGAAGGTGTGCTTCCTCCTCTCCTGTTGCACCAGGCAAAATCAAATTATTCACAAACTCTACTACATCTGGATCCTACAGTCGTGTTTTCATCTGGACAGGTTGTGCTGAAGTGGGGTGAATTAAGTACCTGAGGGATCCAAATGCACTGAAACAAGAGCTACAACAGGTCAAGAGATAAACACAGGGAATGGGAGTATCTTTGCACTGCTCTGGTTGTACAGCTTCTGACAAGTTATGTCATCTCTGACAGCATTACTTGTTACTCTCTTGTGTGACCCCAATAAACAACTCTTCTGTAATAGCTTTTTCCTCCTTAAGATGAAGGGAGAAGGAGGGAATCAAACTACACTTCTATGGCGTCTATCTGATTGGAAATTTTATCTCATCCCTCTTTAGGAGCTCTATGCTAAATTTAATGGACTTCAAAATACTCCCCTTTTCAGGGATGTATCATAATGAATGACACAGAAGTGTAGGTATATTTTTTTATAATCTATATTAGATTACTAGTATCATGTTCCAGTCTCATGTCCCTGTAAATTACTTCTTTTAATAAAAATGTAACCTGTGCATTAAAATACATCTCTGTTCTTGGTCTGAAGTTCACACAGGGTGCATGAAGTGGACAGTACTAGAGATTTATAATGGAAACATCAGAGGATGCAAATTATTGCTGCTAGGTGTCTCAAGGATTAAGGAATTCTGTGTGGCTATTAGATAAGCATGTGTTTTGTATTAGAAGCTTTGAAAATCTTGGTTAGAAATTGAATCTTTTGCTTGGACTTTGAGATCACTTACCATGAAAAACCAAGAAAAAAAAAATACCCAGGAGCTCAGGTATGCTTTTAATCCTTTTTCACTTCAGTCCACACTTCAATACTTTTTTCTTCTACTTGTTTTCTTAGAATTTTCCCCCTACAAAATATAATACAGTATGATTTTCATGTGATCAAAAAGATGATCAAATGTGATGAAGTCTGCTAATGGGGTGATGTATGGTGAGTAGACTAACAAGTTATTGCTGGATTTAGCAACAACAGTATTCCCTAAATGCTTCTGTTCCTGTATTTTAAATCTTACCGTAGCAGCTCAAGTACGTGGGTGCATGTTACTATTATGCACCTTAAGGCACTTTGCACCCTAAAAATGCAGTTGTGTCCCAGCCACAAACAAGATGTTTCTGTTTTAGTAAGCAATGTAGCAAGTAATTTACAAGACTTGGTGAATAATGCCATTTGCGTCTGAGTCATGCCCCTATTAAATTTAATTAAACTCTTTAGACCCTTTTCAGTCTCAAGGGCATGTATTTTGTATGCCTTTTGAGAGAAATGTGCAGTCAGCATAATTGTTGAACATGTATGTGCAAGGAAAGTTACCAAGTACGGGAGAAATGGAAAGAAAAGACAATTCAAGGCCTTTGGGAAATATATTAAGTGGAGCTACACTAGGTACCTTGGTATAAATTATGAGATGACTAAATCACTGTGTTGTTTCACACACAGTTACATTTTCTACAAATAAGAGGGGGAAAAAAAAGAGAAAAAAAGAAATTGCATAATTTGGACTGATCATACAGGGGAAATCAGATTATAACAGTGGATTCTGCTGTATAGCAGAAAGCCTGGTTCTTTAGCACATTATTCTACTGAGTGTACAGCAGCAGTATTGTATGGACAGCTTACACACCAGTTTGGGACTGGTGTGGGAATGGAGTGGGTGATCTAGCAGGACCATCCCATCTCAGCCAATAATACCCATCAGAGGAATTAACAAAGCCTATTCTTGCATCCATGCTTCAGTTTGTTCATAGTTCTGTATGGCTAGGTGCCATAAATAATGACGGCATTACATCAGTCCCAGATACAGCTTGTGGAGTGTTGTTTGATACTGTTACTTTTGACTCAACCAAGTGTTCCCAGAATTTTCATCTGTGCAAATATATTTTTTTTTTAAACTGACCCCATGTGTGTCAGTTCTTTCAATGAGGCATTTAATAGTGGAAGAGTGGATTTGTACAAAACTGCCAGTAATTGTTTCATTTACTTTTGTTTTGACTTGCAGATTAAACAGGCATACATATTGCATTGAACAGAGAGACCTATTTGTGGATTTGACATAATTATATTAATACTGCCACTCTCCGTGTAGCTCAGGTGGGCTGCAGAAACCAGTGTTCCTTTGGGCTGCACATATGTTTTTTGATTCTATGAAGAGCTGATATAAGGAAAGACAATGTATTAGAATGGCACTACTATGTAATATAGGAGACAAACCCTAGTCTGGTGTGACCAAGTTTTATTTTCTTCTGTTTTATTTCTCTTGGTGCTTTTTTAAGAGGAAATAGAGGGGAGCCAGACTCAACCTGACTTATGCTAACTCACGAAGAAATGACTGATCAACTGCTGCACTGAAAAACAGCCCTTCCTTTTTGCCATGGGCTTGGCTGAGCTATGTTGTGGTAGGGAAGGGGAAATGAAGAAGGGTAGGGTTTTTTTAACAGATGAATGACATTTCATTTTTTCCCTTCAATTTCAGAAGAGATGATGTTTAAGTATTTAAAATTTTTCAGTTGGCTGGAGAATTAAGGAGGCAGCAAAGGTTGGAGTTGAATGTCTCAGTGATCATTTTGCTTAACTAATGTTTGGGAAAATGGCACACCTTTAAAACTACTCTTTTTTTTCCAAGAAAAGAATAACTACTTTATTGTAACAGGCAATAACATCAATACTTCCATGGCAATCTACTATGGTAGACTGGTGCATGGAGTGGGGCATGGGACCATTTTGAATTTAATTTTTGTCTGACGTTTTATTAGAAAATTTTCCTTTTGATATCTGATGTTTTAAAAGTGTGTTTCAATGAGAAAAAGCTGCCTTTGTAAAATCTCTCAAATAAATAAAGGTGTGCCAATACAAAAGATGGAAATCAGTTTCCAAATATTTTTTCTCTTCCCCCCTTCCTTCTACCTGGCTTCCTGAATCCTTTTGCTACAGCCGTCTTCCTTTAAGCGTTATGTGTTCTGTGTTTGTAACTTCCATTGTAAGTGATATCAGTGAACCTGAGAAATTAGTCCTATGAATCAATTTACGTGTTTGCAGATTTCAAGACAGTGCCTGAACAGTCCTTAGGAAGGCAACAAGACCTCTATGTTCGGCATGTTCTCCCCCATTGCCTTTTACTTCTATCCTTTAACTCACAGTTAATGGCACTGGGTATTGCATCCAAAGGCTTATTATGAGCACTGTCACTGAAGCACAATGCTTCACCTGTGATTTGTACAGTGACTTTTAAAATTCTGTTCAGTGGAAGACTGCTGTCAAGAGGTAAACTCTTGACATCCACTTAGAATTTAAACAAAGTACCTATGAGTTTCTGTGCTGTACTGCGATGACTAATTGAAGGTTGTGTTTATCCTGGAGGTGAATGATTTTAAAACTTTGAATAGAACCTTTTTTTTTAAAAAAAAAAAAGATAAAATTGCTTAACAAGTATGAGTCAGCGTTATATTTAATGAGCTGTCTACAAATATGTTTTTGTAGAAACAGTCCTGTTTAGGGTTAAATTCTATGAGATATTAACCAACTTTTGCTGAGTCTTCATGAAGGAGTATTTCAGATTAAAGAGGAGTTGCTAGATGGGTCAAAACCTTGGCTTTAGAATATTTATGTTGGTATTGAGGTTCCTACTGAAGTTCATTTTACGAGCAAGTGAGCTCTCTGTTTGCTTTCTAAATTCCATATGTTCGTATGGCATAGTTCATAAATGCTTAAGCATTGTCATTTGCTAATACTACACTTATCCTACAGTCCTTTACAAGAATAAGCTATTACAGTTTTACACATGGACACCTGTATATATGGGGCAAAGGCAGAAGTCATTGTAGAGAGATCCCTTCTACATCTGAAAGCTACTTGCCCTCATTACCTTAGTATTCAATTACAGAGTGTGAAGCGAAGGTGTTTTAATGGGTGATTTTGAATATGAATTACACACTACTGAAAATGTGCTTAATGTCGTAAGCAATTAACATACAGAACAAACACCAGCTGCACACAGATAGGCAAGCTCTCTTTCTTTTAACCTGGAAGCTTGTGCAGTATTAACATTTTTATTAGAAAAATGTTTCTTTCCTCTCTGTTCTGTGTTGAGTTTATGACACTTTTGGCAACAATGTCATAATACTGTTATGATGTTTTGCATTTAAGAATAAATGAGCATACTGACATGAGGACTATGTAGTTTGGGGTTTTAAATCAAAGACCAGGAAATGGCTTTATCGTGGCAAAGTTTTGTTTATTCGATTTTCCCAATTTGACAGAGTGAAGTAGTGTCGTTGTAGAATGTATGCATCTTCAAAGGGAAATTTTAAATGTATCTGCCCTGGGTTAATCACGGTGAGGCTGTAGTGTACAAAGGATTCATTATTTGATAAGTAGCTTTTCAAGAAGGTTGAGCATAGGGGTTACCTGACTGTCATTAACTTCTGACAATTTGAAAACCTAACAATATTATTACAATAACCGAGGAATCTACTAGACACTGAACAGGCACACAGTGAAGGATGTTTTTATCTGCTAGGAAAGACACATAAGGGAAAGAAACAGGAAAACTCGATGCTTGGTTGCTGTTCAGAGGCAGAAAGCCAACACAATTAACCAGACAGGGTAGTTGTGCACTTTCCCTGACTGACTGATCTGCGGCAGCCTTGGGACAGCAGGCTGGGAAGCGCTGTGCTTAATGTTTTGGGTGGACAAAACAAAAAGCTGCTGCACCCTGATAGTGGGAAAATGACCTTACCAGATGCATGTGTGAATATGAACTCCACAAAATTATTTAGGCTTGTTACTAAAAGACTGTTTTGGGAAAGAATTATAAATATACAGCTGAACATTGTTTAAAGAAATGGCTACTCATCAGAAGAAAACTGAAAATTCTTCTTAAGAAAAGCTTACTTCTAGAGCTTTTAGAAGTTCTGTAAACTATTCTTATTTTTTCTAAAAGCTTGATTTGAATTACATTTGAAGTAAAAAAATGTGACTTTGTTAGGCTCAATTCCTTCCCCCCCCCCCCCCCCCCCCCCCCCCCCCCCGTTAATTGTCTGAAAATTTATACTTCATACCCGGTCAAAGTGGACCATTCTGAAATAAATTTAACTAATAAAACATGCAAGCTGTTCAGAGGGTTTTGGTGGGAGGTGGGTGGGTTTGGCTGTTCATTTTTGCTCCAGATTTATAAGATTTCTTGGGGGGTAGGAGTCTGGGATCGGTTTTTTTCTTCATTTTTTTTTTAAACTGTAGCAAGAACATTTCTGGTATCTAAAATTTCTCTAGGAGAGGATTTCTTCTTAGGTTTGAAATGCTAGAGTTAGCTTACACCATGTCCTTATTTCTCACTCTCTTGAAAGAGGTGATGGAGTAGTCTTTGAACATGTTGATGTAAATTAAATTTTTGCACTGAGTGTGAAATCTTTTTCAAGAAATAATAACAGGGGTCTTCTTCTTCTTTTGTTGCTGTTGTTGTAGTCGTTGGTTTTGTTGGTTTTTTTTTTTGTTTGTTTGTTTTGGTTTGGTTTTTTTACTTTTAATTTCCTGAGACTTTAACCTCACATTTCAGCAGAAATTTTTACGTAGAACAAGTTTTATTCAGTATATCAATTGTAAAGCTGTCTAGGGAAAATGTAAAGAGGCTTATATAGCACCAAAACTATCTTTAACAGTAATGAATAACTGTAGTTCCAGAGTCTTTGTCACATGTCTAGCATACTGGTGTTATTTGGTTGCTGACAAAAAGTAAGGAGAATTGATATTTTAACAGGATCCCTGGAATATTCTGTGTTGCAAAACAACCCTTCTCCTGGTCTTGGAGACTGCATGTTTTCATGTCAGATCACACATAAAGCGTTCTGGATGTTGGATGCAGTTAAAATAACTATTTACTGCATCCTTTTCAAGCTGGTTTACTAAGAAGAAAAATATTACAACTATAAGCTATGCCATTCATGTGACATCAACTTCCAACAAGGCGAGAATATAGAAGAAAACAGAAGAATTCATTAGATTAATTTGAAATGCTTATATGAAAACAATGAAAGACAGAACCTGTTTAGTAAAGGATGGGCTAGTTTTATTAAAAGGAATACTCCTCTGTAGCTGATTCTATCCTTGATATAACTTGGCACCGTATTGAGACTATGTCAATACTAAGAAGAGAACAGGTATATTTTAAAATTTTTAAAAACATTTATACATGTACTTTATGCTAGTGGTTTCAAATTAATTGCTGCCTATGTTGGATTTTAATGCTGATGTGCTGCTGTGTTTTTGAAAGCTTACATCTCTCCTGTCTGTACAAAGCCAAAGTGGTCTGTTGCCATATGAAACATTGGTTTGAATTAGACAGGTACATGCAGAGTTTCAGTGCTGGTCTCTGCTTTTGTGCAGAACAGATTTTGGCTTTGTGAACCTGAGAGCCTGGGTCTTCCTAGACCCCCTTAAAAACTGAAGGTAAGATGAAAATGTGGAAGAAGGCTAAGTATAAAGCTGCTCCTCTGGCTCTTTATAAAAGTATATTTAGAGCCTTGTCAGGCTCCTGTAATACCCTTACAGGATTTTAACTATAATAGAACATGTTCTGAAACAGTGACCATAACTACAGAAGAAAGTTGACATACCACAGGGTCACTGTGGGCATGAAGTATGACAAAATATACTGATCATCAACTTGTTTAGAAAAAACACATAGATAAGTAGATTGATAGTCAGTAATCCATATGATCCAAAATTTTTTCATAATATAATGACCATTTTTAGGTTGCAGCAGATATAATTGTCCGACCCCAGTGGTTAATAAGAGTACAAGTACAAAAGTACTACTGGCATAGCTACTGTTGGGGTTTTTTGTTTGTTTCTTTTGGAAAAGAGCTCTTGGGATTAATGTGGGAGTTAAAGTCTTCTTGCATCTTATGAAACCAACCTTAGGATGCTTTTTGTGGGCCTGTGGTCAATTTGCATCCAACATTCAGTGAATGAATTTCAGTTAAAGAAGCCAAGATGGAAAGGTGTATTTTTGCATTTATTTTGTTATCTTTTACTCTCTGAAAGGATTTAATCTGTCCTACAGAAAAAAATATGAATCTATTACATGTAGGGAAGCAATTTTGCAGAAATACAGTTTTCAGAATTTATATTTAATACTGTATTTTGAAGACCTGTGATCATGCAGCTGAAAGTTAAGATTTGTATATTGCATTGCTCTTTTAAGTTTTGCAGTCATAGCCTTCTATGATGAGGCTACAATGTTGGCGGATAAAAGAAGAGTGACTGACATCATCTGCCTGGACTTGTGCAAAACATTTGACACTGTCCTGCACAACATCCTTGTCTCTAAAGTGGAGACACATGAATTTGATGGGTAGACCACTTGTTGGATAAGGAATTGGCTGGATGGTCACACTCAGAGGGTTGCGATCAACATATCAATGTCTGGGTGGAGACCAGTGATGGGTGGTGTCCCTCAAGGGTCCATATTGGGACCAGTATTACTTAATGTATTTCTCAGGGACATAGTGGGATTGACTGCACCCTCAGCAAGTTTGCAGGTGACACCAAGCTGAGTGGTGTGGTTAATAGTCTAGAAGGAATGCCATCCAGAGGGACCTGGACAGGCTAGAAAGGTAGGCCTGTGTGAACCTCGTGAGTTCAACAAGGCCATGTGCAAGGTCTTATATGTGGGCCAGGGCAATCCCAAACACAAATACAGGCTGGGTGGAGAATGGCTTGAAAGCATCCTTGTGGAGAAAGACTTAGAGATGTTGGTGGACGAGAACCTCAATTTGCCCACCAATTTGCGCTTGCAGCCCAGAAAGCCAAGTGAAGGAGACTTTTTACAAGGACATGTAGTGATAGGACAAGGAGTAATGGCTTTAAACTGAAGGAGGGTAGATTTAGATTAGAAGTTCCTTACTGTGAGGGTGGTGAGACACTGGAACAGGTTGCCCACAGAAGCTGTAGATGCCCCATCCCTCAAAATGTTCAAGGCCAGGTTGGATGAGGCTTTGAGCAACCTGGTCTAGTGGAAGGTGTCCCTGCCTGTGGCAACGGGGTTGGACTAGGGTGATCTTTAAGGTCCCTTCCAACACAAACCGTTCTATGATTTTATGGGAACTCCTATTTAGTCCTTTATGTTGTCCATGGCTGCTTTGCTTCATCATTGGTAGCTCAAATGGAAATGCCTTAATAAGCACTTTCAATCCTGTTAAGTGGTATTTTATTGTTTGTTTATTTACATTATATGTAAAAGTACTTAATTAAGGTCAAGTATTTTGTGCACTTATTTTTTATACTTTCTGAGTGTGTTCCAATTATAGTCTTGTTGAGGATTCACATGGAATTTTAGAATGTTTTAAGGAAGAATAAGAAAGAGGGTGGTGTGTATGTGTGAACCAGCAATGTAATTTGGTGTGATCATTTTTTAATTTCCTGAATTTTAACCCTCTCTACTGTCATAAGAGGCAAAATTCTCTGTTCTCCCACAGTATTGAATCCTGGTATGGATAAAGCTCACCTGACTTCTCAAGGGTAAGGGTAATAGCAAAAGAAATGGTACACCAGTTGTTCCAGTCTGTCTCCTTCCCAGACAGTGTGTTAAACAAAAGAGGGTGTTAAAGGTGCCCTGAATTTTTCCTTATATGTAAGCAACTACAGTGGCCTCCCAACATTCTGTCCTAATGTATTACATAAATTCTGGTGGTTGCCCTATGAAGTCCCATTCTGAAAAGAGAAGCAGATAAAGCCTCTCAAACCATAGCTAATGAATCCATTGTTTGCCACCCATGTAAATCTCTGCAGCTTGTACTCATTTCTCAGTGTTTCCTTTCCTCTAGTAAATGGCATTGGTTAGATCTAACCTGGATGGCGGTGATATATGCAAAACAGATTGACAAGTGAAGACTAAAACATTTCCAAATACTTGCTTCAACTTCCTCAGTTGTGAAGGTTGGAAGAGACATTGCAGAAAGCCTTCAGCCAGGTGTTACTTACTTTTTCCTTAGCTTTTATGCCCTGGTGAATCTTGACTTCAGCAGCTTGGAAAAGTGACTCAGCTCCTTGCAGTGTAGGGGCAAGAGGCATGACTGTCTTTTGCCCTCCTGATACTCCAGTATAACTCTGACCAGCACCAGGTGCAATTATGATTCTTGCTTACAGAGAAGCATGCACAAAATTCTGCTAAACAGATTTAAAATGCATTGAAAAATTGTAAGTTGAAAAATTTTAAGTGTTCGGCAAAATGTGTATGAGTATATAAATATTATTTATTGCATCAGGCTTATATGTGCATGAATAGATACTTTCCAAATGTTCATAGGTTCTTGGTGGAAGTCAGTTTCCTGTAGTTCAGAGGAAGGGACAATTGGATATTTAAATGGTAAAAATATCCAGGATTTTCAAATATTCATGAAAAACAGGAAAAAGCAAACCAGGTAAGCGAAGATAGTTTAAATATGTTTGCTGGGCTGGAGGATGCCTGTTTTTAGATTCAGAAGTCTGAATGCTTTTTTTCAGTCTGTGAGACAGGAAAGCGATTATATTTTTAGTCATTGAGTTTTAACCAGCTATATATCCCCAAACTTATTATTCTGAAAGTCCTCCACAGTTGCCTGATATTTTTTTACCTTTTATTATGATGTAGCCTATATTTTGTGGGCAAGAAGGTAATTTAATATTACTTAGCATTGCATCCTGTCAAATGTAACTTTGTTCAAGCTTTTATGTGTATTTTGTATTGTAAGAGTGGTGCTGACTTGCAGTTCATACTCCTGCTGCTTTAAAAAAGTACACCTGTGAAAATAAAACTGAGTTTGGGACTTGAAAAATAATCAAACATCCAACACAAAAAGAATTATTTATATGGTTGAATGGATTTTGAACAGGCAGACTCAGATATTCTGAGCCTAATATATACATGAACACTGCTAAATATTGTGTACATGCAGCAGTCTATAAACATAGCTGATGAATTGCTGTGTACTGTGAACACAAGAAAAAACAAGTAGTTTTTTTCAGGGCTCCTTACAATTACTGTCTTTACAGAAAGAAAAAAATAACCTCTAGAGGATGCAGATTTGAAACCTTCAGTTTCAGAGAGAAGCAAATGCTGAAAAAAAAAAAAAAGGTTATCCAAATTCTATTAAAAGACTCTTTTTCCTTTTTTTTTTTTTTAATATATGTATATATATATGTTTGTTTTTTTTATTATTTCTCCAAAGGGTCCACAGATAAAAAAGATAAAATGCTAAAGCTCCATACAGAAGCTTGTGCCATATTTGTGGCCTGGGCTTTAGCAATAGCAATACTGGAAAACTGAGCAGATTTGTAAGAGTTATGGGATTCCAAGGAAACTGCATCACAACACTAAGAGGGCAGTTATAGCCAATAGAGGTTTTGTAATTAATCACTGCTTTAATTTGTTTTGTTTTTTCTTCTTTAAAGTGTGGAATAAAAATTTGTCTTTGAAATATGTCTTTGAAATTATAATTGAAAATTGCCTAAGAACTTTAGTTAACTCCGTAACTGGATTTAAAAACAAAGGTCCAAGTGGGAAGAAACTGAATGCAACTAATGAGCTGATGTGGGCTGATTGCCGAGGCTGAGCCTGTGCTGGGTCCGAGGTTGGGCTAAGCTGGGTGGCATGGGAAGAGCTGGTTTCATCAGCTGATCTCAACATCTGGGAGCTCAGGCAAGGGCTGGTGTGAGACTGCGCTGCCGGATTCTGTACTGCTCTGTTGCTCAGGTGCCCTGGTCATGCCAGGCCTGAAGTGGCAGCTAGATTTAGGGAAAATGGAGGTAACTGGGCTAATCTGATTCACAGTTTTTTTTCCAGTTGTAAGTGGAGAGAGGGGAACGAGTCAGGGATGGGGGCTGCACTAGGTGAAAGAGATGGGTGTGGGACTCAGTAGCAGATAGGGCTGACCAGACACCAGTGGGTCTAGGATTTGTGATTCAGAACGGCTCGAGAATGGGGAGGGATTAAAAAGCTGATTTTGTGAGTGCTGTAAGAGTCTAGTGTGATTAATTCAGTATGTTGTTTGAGCATATTTTTTTTTCTTAGGAAGGAAGCAATATGTGTTGAAACAAGTAGAATCAGCTACTAAGAGAACAGTGCTGCTTTCTGACACACCTTGCTGCAGATCAGTTCTGCGCATCAGACCTGAAAAATATTTCTGAAAATATCACTGGAAGCAAGACATCATCAGTGAAACTGCAAAAATAGGAAAGAGAAACATTTTTCTTTTTTCACCTGTATGAATGCAATAGTGCAGTATATGTAGATTTTGTTGTAAGTTAGGGTGGGTTCTTTGTTTATTTGTTTCAAAGTGTTTTTAAAGAAGCTGAAAGAACTGTAGTTGAGGAGATCTTTGAGGTTTTTAATTGATTTGTAATGATCGACATGCTCCTTTCATCTTCTGTTTGGTTTGTACAGGATACCTGCTTTTGTTTTTCAAGTTATTTTCTGAAGATAGGTAATGGTGTAACAGGAGAGTCTTATAAAACTAGTTAGCTTCATGATTAAAGGTCCATAGGTTTTGTCAAGTCAGATATGATAAGACGTAAATTGAAATCAGCTGTGGATAGATTAGGTATGTGTAAATAGATCACTTATGAAGTGATTTCCTCTGTAGATTGACCAGTTACAGGCTTGTTTTCTAACTGTTTGTATGTATAAGTTTATAAGAGTATAGCATGTATTAATATATGCTACTTCTTTCCATCCGCTCTTTAGAAGGCATGTTTGTATTTCTATACATAGTGGATTCCCATTCAGCCTTTGGGACTCAGAGTTTTACAGATGGCATATCTTATTTGTGACAACATCTATTATCTACTACAACCATATTTTATAGTAGGTATATTTATTGCTGATTTTGTCTTTGTTGCAGTCAAAACCAATATTTATTCAAAGGATGTTAATCCACTGTAGGTTATCACTTTGCTCTGAAGTTTATATGCTCTGTTCTATAAGGTAAGTCATTCATTAGTACAGTGCAGAGGTAACATGCATTATTAGTGCAGAGGTAACTAGTTATTTTTAAACAAAATCTAAGAGTTAACCACAAAGAGAGCACCAGGTTTTTAAATTATTATACTTACTGGCAATGTTGTTGAAATATAGACAAAATATTTTGAAAAACAGAAAGGTAAGTATTTAATAAAAATAGGCTAATAAAATTTTGATATAGGTGTTGCACAGTGAAGCTATGGATAGACCTACTGGCTGCTGTGCCAGAAATAAACAGGTCTGCAAGTTTTCAGTCTAAGGGAAAATTTCCCTTGTGTTGTATAGATATATAAGTAAACTGTCTATTTAAAGTCGTTCTTGGAAGGCCAGATTTCAATGCTTTTGCATGTGTGCCTGTGTTTGATAATAAGGATGGAGTGGGGCACACAGTTACATATCATGTGTAGCAGAGGAAAGCTGAATTTCCATTTGAAGTGGTTTGATTATTGGGGGGATTAGAAGGAATAGTCACTAGCAGAAAAATCTCACTGTTGTTTTTAGGTCAGTGTGATGGGAGGGAAAGGTTCACTTCTTTGAGTGCTATATCCTGCAACAAGGAGACAGGGTTGATATGGACTATTTAGAAAAGGATACAAGTACCAAAACAAGTTGAATGTGGCTGAAAAGAGGAAACAGATTAGTTTTACCCTCAAAGAAGAAAATAATGTAAGAGAAAAGGAATACCATGTATGTATTTACATCTCAAAGAGGGAGGAATTAATTTTGTTCTCATAAACTTGAACTCTGACGTCACATTTAAGATTTTATCCTCAACTTCAAATGATTATTCGATGAACAAGACCAAATTCTGTATATCGCCTGTTTCTGTGTGAAGAGGGGGAAGCCCTTTCGAGAATGAAAGACAGGAGAAAAGACTGCTGCTTCTCTTTTGCATACCCCTTCGACACTGGTGAATGGAGAAACATGAGAAGACAAGGAGTATGTTGGACCTACATCTTACTAGTTTCCCTTTGGGCTGTGAACCAGAGTCTCTTAAAAACTGTTTGACTCCAGACTTTTCTTCCTGCCCCCACAGAAGTCTACACTCAGAGGCTGATATTTTGGTCATAGATCCTGCCACAGGATCAAGCTGAGGTCTTGAATTTCTAGCATCTCTTAAGTACCCTATATTTTACATTCTTTGTACAACTTTTCCAGTTGTAAAACAGAGATGAGAATTTATATTTGCTTGTGTCTTTTATATTTTATGTTGGTTCCAAAGCAGGGATTTGTATGTTCTTTAGGCAGTGCGCAGCACAACACAACCTTATTCTTTGCAAAGTTCTTCAGAAAACATTGCAATTTAAATTAAACAACTGTGAAAACCACAGGCTTTAATGGCAGAACCATAGCTAGCTGCATTCTTTCTAGCTGAATATTTTTGGATTACAGGATTAACACCTGAAATTGATGTTTAAAATAGTTGAAGTTAGATTTTTGCACATCAGCTGTGAAATTCGGCTTAGGATCTGCTGGGAGGATTTTTCTTACTTGTAGTAACAAGATTACATGTCTTCTCCCGAAAGTCTACATTGTGTAAAGAATCATTCATGGCCACATACCCTTCAGACTCCTTCCAAGTTCTCTTTCTGTTACTATCTCTGCTTTAGTCATGATACCCAGCTTTTTCCAGGATTACAGCTACTAATAAATTTGTCTATAATACTGGGTAAAACAATTGTCTGGAAAGCAGTGTGTAAAACAGAATTAGGAAGAAACTTCATCTTTTTTAATACTGTGCTGATGTACAGGTGACAGAAGTGAAAGAAGTGACTGTACATCCTTTCCTCTGGAGGTACCACCTTCATGAAAAATTCCACTTCCAATTCTGCATGTTGGTGTATGTGTCTAGCTGATTGTCTTTCCAATACAGAACCTTACAGTAAGCCATACTTCATTTCTCAAACATGAGGTTTTGGCACATTTGCAGTTCTTGCAGTAGGCAGTGTTTGTCTGACCAGTGGCATCTATTATGAACTCAGAAATTAGAGTAGATTCTTGACTGTATAAAAAGTACAGAATGTCAAATATCTTAAGGCTAAATAAATGCTTATACCAATTACATTTGTCTACTGCATCCGAGGATTTTTTTTTTTTTTTTTTTTTTTTTTACTTTTTAAGAGTACTTTGGAAGTACTTCATGCTGTTCATATTTAGTTTGTTTTACGGGGCTTTTACCTCTGTTTGCTCTTTCTAAATACTCCAAAATGTCCAGATGAAAGACTGGATTTGTAAAATGGTGTGATGGGAGATGAAGACAGCATGGAACTTAATTCAACCTGTTAGAAGTTTTCCCACTTATAAATCTAAAGCCTAGAGATCCAACGATTCCTAGTTTCTTAAAAGCTCTGGGATATATACTTGCAACTCTGAGAAGGATAAATAACTTATACTGGATTTTAAAAGTTAAGACATTTTAAGTAATTTTCAATGTGTGCTAGAATGGCTAGAAAGAGTATATGGCCATGGGGCAATTTGAATATACTTTCCATGTCATTGGTGGGACCTGGTTTTGTGTGCCTTTAGTCTAAAAGGGTGGATTCTCAAATTGTGAAATTTTGAAAAAAAGATTTTTTCATTTCATGTTTAACAGCAGCTTCTTCACTTGATGCTAAATTTTCAAAGTATGAAAGAGTTAGCGAGAGATCTGAAGAAATCCTTTGAAGCTATGAACGTAACTGGAGCTTTTTTCCCAGTGTTTCAGAGGTGAGCCTTGCCCTTAACGTTCTCAGTGGGACATGTTTCTTAGGAATCACAGATCATTAGGTTCAGAAATTCTAAGGATTCTTCTTTCCAGCAATGGGGAAGGCATGAAATCACTGGGATTATAGTTTCAAATCATTGCAATTTGTTTCATGTCACTAAGGAGTGCGGCAAGAAATGTGTTCATGTCAGGGTTTTTTGTTTATTTGTTTGTTTTTTAAATAAAGGGGAGCAAACCATCTGTGGAGCCTCAAACAGTAAGTGTTTAAAATGGTTCCTTTCCAGTCTAAACATGACTCGTTTAGATGAGCGTGTCACTGATCTTACTGAGGTCAACAACAAGTAGAAAATCTCCTTTGACTTTTCATAGCTGAGCTGAGGGAACCTGTCTTGCATCATTTTGACACAACGTGGAAAATAGGAAATTAATGCAGGGCATTGAAAGCTGAGGGCTTAGAGTGTGTTATGTCAATTATCCATACAGTTACTATTTTTAAGTAGCTGGACAAAAAGACTAAATATGCCTTTGGAAAGCTTGTTTACATTATTCACGGATTAAATGAACATACACAGTATATGTTTATTATTTTTAACTGCAGTGGTAAACTACATAAAACCAAACCAGCATTGTTCTTTTGTGTTTGGGCACTATGAGAACAAAGAAAGCAAACAAAATTGTACTATGCCATTTACTGGTTAGAGTGTGTAAGTACTGCTTTGAAACAGTTTCCTTAAATATGGTGTTTTTACATTATGCTGTGATTTAGTCATACCACTACCAATTATAAATGCTTCTAAAACCAGGGATCTAGCAAGGTTATCTTCAGACCAGAGTACTTTGGAAAATACTATTCTATTTCCAAGAAAGAGAAAATTCTAAAAATGAGGAAATATATGGTTCAGAGGAAGTTACAAAAACAGAATAGGGGATGACCCTGGATTTTCACTTCATGAATTCCTCTAGCAACATTTATGAGCAGGCACAGGAACCTTACTGGAAATGTTTTGAATAGTTATATGCAATAATACATTGCACATTGGAAAAGAGTTTAGAGGAAAGTGTGGACAGAAACAATTAACTGAGAAGGTAACCAGAACTTAATTATGATAAACATGCTCCTTCCTTAATCTTTTTGGCTAGGTATTTCCTTTGTTAACAAACCTTTAACTAAATATTTATTTGTTCTGATGCAGCCTTTAGACTTGGACTTCTCTTGGTTAACAGTTCATCCATTAAATTTAAAAAGAAGGAAGGGAAGAAAAAAGAAAGAAAGAAAGAAAGAAAGAAAGAAAGAAGGAAAGAAAGGAAGGAAGGAAAAGTGATTGGCGTAATGTTGGCAGTAGCTTGTTTTCACAAAATTGCTATAACCATTGCATTCTGTATAGACACACGGCTTTTCTCATGTTTCTCTGTCTTCTTCCACTCCTACCTCTTCTAGTCTACCAGCAAAAATAGTTTTCCCCACAATAACATACCATGTCTTGTTGAAAGCAAAGTTTAATACAAAGATTTAATGTTATTAATTTTATAAAACCAGTGATAAAAGAAACAGGACTTAGTCCTTCTTAACCTTGAATAACAGGATGACATGCTAGTTATCTACAGAATCTTGGAAGAATTATTTACATCCTCTCCTGATGCAGATTATTTGTTTCTCCCTCCCCCTCTTCCCCCACCCACATTCCTCTGAAGCTCTGGAAGTTTGCCATGGCTTGAAGGATGTTGAGCTGCAAGCCCAAGTGTTGCTGTTTACTTGAGAAACTTCCCTGGTGCTTGGTTGTGTCATTTTGCTCATTGCTCATTCTTAAACCACTTGCTAGGTTTCTGGGTTCACCATCCTTGTGCTTTTCTCAAGATCACCTGGGAAGTTCCATTTAACAGATACTTTGTTGTAGGGGTGCCAATAATGTGTTCAATTTTTCCCTTCTTCATGAAGTGCGCATATTTGTGACCTTAGGTATTTTGTACAAAGGCAATGTGTCTATCTATCATTCCCAGGGGCATCTGGTCATACGTTTGTTGTAAGCAAGCTATGGAGCTTTCTGAAATTGGCCTCTTATGTAGTGACCCACGTGATTCCATCCAGCCCTGTTCTCATAGCCCTGCAAAAAGATGTACCGCCAAGTGGGTCTCTTCTCTCTGTCAGGTCATTACATTTTGTAAATAATTTGTTATCAGCTTTTGTATTATCCATTAGCATGTGCTCTCCAAACTGCCTGTCTTGATTAATATCGTAATAAAATTTCACACTGTGATTAAACTTGTTAATCAGTCTTTTCCATTTTCTTTAGAATGCTTTGGATAATTAGATCTGTGTTCCTGTAGCTGATTTTATTCAATAGAAAGAAACATGACAAAAAAGCTAATAACAAAAAATTAATCCCTTTTTAATCTTCTATTAATCTTTTTTTTTTTCCTAATCAAAGCAAATTGCCAGTGCATGCATTTATATTTGAAAAAAATATTTTGTTCTCTACATCAGGAACTGTCATAGTGCTGTTCAAGGATATCATGGTTTTCTTACTATGTTAGAAGCTAGAAAATACAAAATATGTAAAGACAACTGAATTAATAAACATAGCCTGGAATAAATTAATTGGTACTGAAGAGCTAAGAACCACATTTATCCTTGTATTTATCCTGATATGAATTCAGTGGCATTTTAATGCAATAATGCATAGGCACTGTTGAATTAAAAACTCAAATTCTTTAATGCTGGCATTATTTTCTCTGCTGATGTTTTTTCCTGTTCTTACTATCCCCACCCTCACCCCAAATCCTGCACGTGCGCTGGCACAATTTCACAGGAAAGTTTAGAGGAGGTTTTTGGATTTATTTTTTTTTAATACAGTGTCCTGCCCTGGAGAGCTAAAAATTAGAAGGTAGTGGCTTTTCGGTCTTTGAAGTACCGTGACTAGAAGAGGAAAAAGTAGTATGTTGTGGATCAAAGTCACCAGCTTGAAAGCAATAGCAAGGGAAACATAGATATATGCCTGTATGTGAAAGGAGAAGTGATGAGCAAACATGATAGCAGAGCAGAGTAGATACAGTAGAATGGCATGTAAGTGAGCCATAAACACAGAAAATCGAGAGGGACAGAAAATGAGAAGTAAAAAATTATAAGCAAAATGATACTGGGTGACTAGTGGGGGTTTTGTACTTTTTTTTTGCACATCTAAGGCAAAATAAATGAAGATATTAATACTGCTTTTGTACAAAGTTGTGACATATACTGAAAATGGGACTCTGCAATTAGGAACCACACTGGTTTTTGGTATTAGTCTTACCTTCAACTTTATCTACACCATAGAATTTTACCCAAAGAATCTGTAGCTAGACAGTGACTTGTCTTGAAACTTAAGTTCGCTATGCAAGATACTCATTATTGACTCATAATTATTTATCTCTAATTACCTACTAATATCATTGTTGCTCAAAACTAGTAGTATCTGCCCATTACAGAAAGCACAATATTTTGACATGGTACAAGTGATGTTTTTTTGTTGTGCAGTAAGGATATTTGATGTGGGAGAAGGAAGTGTCAGCCTCATGAACTTCGGGTTGCATGGTAAACTCTTCTTGTAGCTATGAGGCACAAATACATTCCAGACATCTTGGTGAGCACAGCTCAGAGGCAAGGAACCATGTGACTCTGCAGGGACCCTGTCCTGGGACAATGCTGGACTGGGAGCCTGCTGGATCTTGGGATTTCTTTGCAGATCCTTCCACCGTATCTGGTAATTTGAATTATATAGTAGACCCCATGTTAGTGGAGGTCTTCTGTTGCTTATGTGAGTTAGCTGCTAGCAATGTAAGAGAGTTGTTCATAAGTGACATGTAGCTAAAAGCCACGTGTTGCTTGCCCATACATTAAGTATGTGAACATGTAAGGAATTCTGTACTGCCATTTGTATGATGGTCGGTATCGGCAGCAGATAAATTTAACCACAAAGGGATAAATTTGATAGAATTAATGAAGCACACATTCCAGAATGTGGGCAATTAGCCAAAGATGCATATTTTGACTCTAAGGTATGTGGTGCCATTTTCAGTAGATGGGAAAGCAGAAAAGCAGGTTTACACATGTTACTTCTGCTTGGGAACCATCCTGTAATATATGGGAACGCTGTTTAGATCAGATGGTCTAGGAGATAATATTTAGTAAGATCATCACTTCATTCAAAGAAATTGAGGCTCCTGAATCCAGTGCTGCAGAGTTATTTTCTGTTTTTAGCTAACACTGCTGCACAAAATTGAAAAGCACTGAACAATTTGAATTGTTTTAGGCTAGATTAGACCTAGAGTGAATAAAACCACTATAAGAATTTATTATTTGCATTTTCTCATTTTTCTTTAATGCTTTGAGCATGCCTAGTTTCATTTTTTGTGAAAAGGTTTTCTATTTATTGGAATGTAAGCTGGGAACAGCCACCATTAGCCGCTGCTTTTCTAAGAGTTGACTGAGTCAACATACCAAAATCACCATGTATGGTATGGTGGGTACATTCAGTTCCTGAGCAGTGTGTACTGCCTGTTCCATGATCTTACTGGTTCAGAATTTAGCACAGATGCCTTTTTCAAGTTAAATAAATAAGACAAACTGCACACCCCTCATAGCAACACACATTAAAGGAATGTGCGCATATATATATATATATATATATATATATATATATATATATATGTATGTATGTAAATTTGTATTTCTATATATGTGTGTATTTACAAATTCAGATAAGGACAGAATGAGTCAATCTTTTGTATATAGATTTGCGTATCTCCTGTGCAAACTTAGAACTATTTTATTCCTCAAAAAAATAGCTTGATGCTCAAGGATATGCAAAATAAACCTTGGTTATAAAGAGAATAAGCATTTTTCTTAAAAAGTTTTAGATGCAACTTCTGTTTTCTTGCCTCTAGCTGGGGGAAAAAATGATATAATGAATTGACCATTTAAAAGTGTTAAACTAAATTGTAATTTCAAAGTATCAAAGTTGTTTAACATTGTATAAGTACTCATTTTAGTACTAGTTAATATGGTGGCCAGCAGTCACTTTTTTGGAAGACTTATGGACTAAACACAGGTTTATTTGAAAACTGGTAGGCAGTGCTTTTAATCAGTCTGGCAGTAACAGTATGTGATTTTGCTGTTTCATTCTTTTGGACATTACAGGGACAATCTATAAAGAGCTGTATAAAGGTCATTTAATTTTCCTATACCTTATATTTCCAAAAGGATAGGGCTGCTAAAATAATGGAGGATAGGATAATACTAGATTTTCCTGGATTTATTTTACATGTGCTTTGTGTTACTTCTTTTGAAGAATCCAAAAGGCCCACCGTATGAACTAAATTCTGTCTGGGGGATGAATGGATTGAGAGCAGCTCTGCAGAGAAGGTCTTGGGGGCACTGGGGGATGAAAAGATGGACATGAGCTGACAATGTGTGCTCACAGCCCAGAAAGCCAACTGTATCTTGGGCTGCATCAAAAGAAGCATGGCCAGTAGGTCAAAGGAGGTGATTCTGCCCCTCTACTCCACTCTGGTGAGACCCCACTTGGAGTGCTTCACACAGTTCTGGGGCCCCCAACAAAAGAAGGACATGGACCTGCTGGAGCAAGTCCAGAGGAGGGTCACGAAAATTATCTGAGGGCTGGAGCAACTCTTCTATGAGGATAGGCTGAGACAGTTGGGATTGTTCACCATGGAGAAGAGAAGGTTTCAGTGAGACCTTGTAGCATCCTTTAGATGCTTAAAGGGAGCTTATAAGAAAGATGGGGACAGACTTTTTAGTAGGGCCTGTAGTGCCAGGGCAAGAGATCATGGTTTTAAACTGAAAGAGCATAGATTCAGATTTAAAGAAGAAATTTGTTACAGTGAAGGTGGTGAAATGCTGGAACACGTTACCCAGAGAAGCTCTAGATCCCCCATCCCTGGAAACTTTCAAGGACAGGTTGGACAGGTCTCTGAGCAATCTGATCTAGTTGCAATCAGGTGTCCCAGCTCATTGCAGGAGGGCTGGATGACCTTCAAAAGGTTCCTTCCAGCCCAATTGTTCTGTGATTCTAAATACAAAATAGAATTATTTGTCCAATGCAATGAGATAGAGGACATTTGACTGGAGTTAGCAGAAGGAAGGAATAATGGTTAAAAATCACCAGACATCAGTTGAAAGTCAGTACCCATCGATCTGAACATATGGAGACATGGGAGAAGGGTGGTGGTGTCAACTGACCACGTGTACATTCTTTCCATATATTTGTGGAGAGTTCAGTGAACCATAAAATAGCTTGGTGAGGAGTGCCTTTGGTTTAGATAAAATGGTGAAGAAGAGCTATTTTAGTATCTTCAAGTTTGTGTTCAAGTCTGTCTCTTGACAAAGATGAATAGGAGGCTTTTCAATGAGATCTCCTCTGTTGCTTTTCCAATGCAAGCAAAAGATAATTCATTTGTAGGTTGTCGTAAAGGTACAGTACAGAGGATTTGTCCAAGGACCAGGTGTGGAAGCAGTGCCACTATTCGACTTTTCCCTTTGACAGGTGACTGGAATTGAACACTTGTCTGGGGCTAACATTACCTCAATACGTATTTGGCACCGGCACAACAGAAAAGATTATAAAAGAAAATAGTAATGTGCTAAAATATGAAAAGGAAAAGATTATGGTTTCCTCCATCCAAAATTTGCTTGTCCATTCATGCAGCATAGATTGTCTGTCTGAGAGTAGCTTATTTCACTATTTTGTGTATGGAAACAGGTGATTCTTGCTGGATAAGGTATGTCTGGACATCTCTAGCCACTTGAATGAACACTTTCTTCTTATGTGATGATAGGCAGTGTTATTTGTCATGCTTGAGGAAGGTTAACAAAGTGGTCATGCTGACATTTTGTGTACTAGCATATCAAGCTGCCCCTTTCTTCCTGTTTTCTCAGGTCTAATTGCCTGTGAACTAATAGCAAGCTATGTTTAAAGTAACTTCTGCAGTAACACCTGGGATTAAGGGCACCTACCAGCTCCAACATCTCTGACAACTAAGTCCACCCAGCAATCTGCTTTCGATTTTCTCACAAGCATTCCTGGTTTTGCTTTTCAGCCTTTGGGAACTTTATGGACCAGTTTTCCTTTTCCTCTTTGAAACAAATGTCAGCAGAGTCAAGATCCATAAACTCACTGTAGAAAAGTGAAAACAAAGTGCTGACTCAGCCGCAGGGAGTTGGCACCAGGCTGCTCCCATAACAGGTTTGCATAGAAATAGCTGCTATGATAGTTGGGAGGGTCTTGTAAGTTTGTTTTTTATTGACATTTCCAGATGGGCATCTGGTGTGCTTTTACATTATTGCTTGAATTACATGGGCTGCACAAACTTTTTTGGAACATCGAAATAGTAACTCTTGTTGAGACCATTCACTTATTTGTGTGTTTTTGTGTAGATATTGCCTGGTGTTAATCACTATGTCCCATTGCTCTGAAATGTAGCTGTGTTCGCTTCTGGGAACTGTACTGATATAACTACGATCTGGCAGGTGCAGACAAAGTGTGAGTGCTTTCTGGCTTGTATTTTATTTCTCCTGATTGCATTCTAAAGGTGAAATCAAAACTATTCTTTGCTTTTAACAAGTTCTATATCTGAATTAGGTAGGGTTTGCTCCCTTGAAGGCATGCCATGTGCTCTTATCCATTTACATCATCTCTGCAGTGAGAAATAAATCTAGCAAACAAAACCTGTTTCATTAGCCTTAACTTTATAAATTTTCCATGCTAGGCAGTTATCTAGTTAACATATGGATCGTGCAATAGATGATCCCAATGTGACTATGCTGTAAGCCACTCAAGGGATTCTGCTGCTGTGATCAATCACAAGAGCATTTGCTTTAGGGCCATGTGTTATTATTTATAATGCATACTGTTTATACTTCATAAAACTCCCTTATCACTCCTTATTTCATAAAATCAATTTATTGGAAGAGCCAAAAGATTCATCATTTTTATACTAAAACATCTGACTTCACCTGCCAGAAGTAGCCAAATTGATTTTTAACGTCTGTTAATGATTTAACTTTCTCTTTTTACTGACGTCAATAAAAGGGTGTTACCACTCCCAGTCCTCAGTGAAAGAGTATTTTCAGTTTACAGAAAAATATACTGCTTGTCTCTGCATTTATATATGCATAATGGACGTTACAATATAGTTGCTTACCTATGAAATTTAAAATATAGGTAAAGCCTAGGTAATAGGAAAACTAGAGACTTTGAATGTGGTGCTGGAAAAGAGGGCATAGAGAGGGGTTTTGTAATGATCATATCTTAATTTACTCTTCTTCTATTTATTATGAGTATATAAATTAAGACATCACTCTGATTTGCCTATTTATCAGTACCCCTGGTTGCTGTTCAGAGATCTTCTGATCAAGTACTGATTAAGTCCCAAGGAATGTGTGTGCACATGTGTTTCTAGAAAGAAAATACATTTCAAAATGGACTGAAGTCATTAATTTAATCAATGCTGTCTAGTGCTTTGTGGTATATAACATAAACAAAGATACTAATTTCTTAATTTCAATAAAGCTATCATTAGCATCCTGTGCTGTGTAAGGCTAGAGTGAATTTCAGCCTTAATTGTGCTTGTGTGATAGGTTTTCTTTGTTCAAATGGATTTTCCTTTCTTATTAAAAGGTTGATATAAATTCCTGACCTTGATTATAAAGGGATGTGATCACTTTGTATGTAAGATTTTATCAGTTAAACAAAATATATCTTCGTTTACATGTTCTTCCTAAAACAGAGTTAGTCAGGTTCCTATCTAGCATATTTTCGATTATTGCCTAATGTATTTTGTCAAAATATTTAGTAGAAATTTAACCATTTCAGTTTACCAAGACTTGTATTCTGAGGGTTTTTAACATCCAGGCTGGTTCTTTGGTTTCACAGTATGAAAAAGAAAAAAGAAGAGCACCCATTACAGAGTAGCCAGAGAGATGAGAAAGATGCCTGCACAGTGACGAGTTTGAGTGTATTTGTCCTGCACTTAATTTTTAAGCTGTCACTGATAATTATTATTGCAAAGTCTTATGGTATGGTTCTTTGTTGTTGAAGAAGGAAGAGGTCATTTACTCTACTTAATTCTCAAATGGGAAAAATTTTTTAGCCTCCTTGTTCAGTCAAAAGCAAGCAGGTTTATGCACCTTCTGCAAGATGTGATTTGTTTCTCTCTTCAGTATATGGTAAGCTTAGGAAGACTGCCTTCCTAATTAAGCACATGTAGGTTAATTTCTGGCATCTTGGTGATTAACCACTTTAAATCAGTGGCCCAGTTACAGCCTGGGAGGCCACAGGCTGATGGAGAGAGCATTGAGCTGCTTTGTAAGAGTTACAGGAAGCTGAATCTGAGTACTCATTCTGATGTGCTTTGTCTCAGCTTGGTGTACTTTAAGTTTCAAATGGTCATGTTTGGTTTTTCTCTTGACCAAAAAAACCCCCAAAACAAAAACCCTGATTTTTTTGAGATAACTCTTGGCATGAGCTATAATAATGAATACATTGTACCTGTTGTCTTAATTCCTTAGAAGTGAAAGTTTCTTAACTCTCACTTCCTTTGAAGTCTCGTATAAGTTCCAGTCATTAAAAAAGAACATTGCTGTGTCTATATTCTGAATAAATAGTTATCACTAATGCTTATTTAAGATCGTATTTTTACTTGGTACAATTATATTATCAAAAATACTAATTTTAAAAGGTGTGTCTGAGGAGCCTAGCTTTTTGTCTGCTTTGCTCTGGACAACAGTGAAATGTTGCATTCTTCTGAAAATCCACTTGCTATAGCTTGAACAATGGGTAAACAGAACTGTGTCAAGATAATATTGATATTTCATTATTTTTTTTTAATTTATATTCAAATGAAGTACAGTCCTCTTCCTTTCCTTCCTTTTCTTTCCCCTCTCCACCCTCTGAGATCACTCTCCAAACAGAAAAAATCAGTTTTCAGTTGATCATCAAGAGACCGACCATTTCAGTAGTCCATTTATGCAGATGTGTATCTGTGTTAATGCTCATATTAATTTTTCAGCCTCAGGAGAAGACTGTTCTTGTTTTCCCAAGGTCTTGCTTATACTCAGGACAGTGATAGCCAAAGTAGTTTGTTTCCTACTCTAACAAGAGCGTGGACGGTTACAGCTATTGCATTTACCCTGATAGAAATCACATTCCATGGGCTGAACTATTTCGGATAACAGAGTATGTGACTGAGCTTGTGTGCGCTGAGATTACTGACAGTGGCAGGAACTTAATTATACCAGAGGGAAAGAAATTCCAAATACAGTAACAGTTCATAAAAATATGGTGTGTAGAGCGTGTCTAAGAGATTTCAAATCTGGTGGGAAGTACCAAAAGTTAATTGGAAGCATTTAGATGTGGAAATAGGTATGACAGATGTATCAAGATTATTTTTCTCTTCATTAGCAAGTCAGCTAACTCTGGCAGGAATGAGAGGACAAGGGAAGCTTGGCAAAGACAGGTCACAGGCAGTTTAAGTAATTATCAGGCTTTTCCAGTGCTTTGCAGGACACAATAAATTGAAGCGATTTCAGCTACTGGGTAGTTCAATGTTACAGAGTGCAATGCCGTTTCTTCAGTGAGACACCCAGGAGCCAGTTAACTGTTACTTGATACGAATTAAAGTGGAGTTCCCCGAGTTTTGTTACCAGTTTCCCAAGAGTAGAGTAGGTCTGTTAAATACTTTCTCTGAAAAACCTAGCTATAGCTGGGGACTGTGTTTTGGCTTTATGTGGAGAAGCAACTTCAAACTGGCAGGACAAATATCTCTTATGGTGGTGAATGGTTCAGTCAAATCAAACGCTGACATTTCCCCATCCCTTGGGATCTGTACAGCTACTTTTTGATTACATAGCTAACACATGCCATTTTTCATCAAGAAATATGATTGCCCATATGGTGAATAATGCAACTATATCACTCTGGAAAATTAATTTCAAAGCTGTCTATAGGTGGGAGAAACAATTTGAAATTATGCTTGGGGGCCCACTGAAGTACTGTTGTGAGTCTTGGCTAGCAATGTAGCAGTCTCTCCATTTGTTTGCCTAATTGGATAAATACTCTTTCAGGGAGGTAACACAACCGAGAACAGGAGGCTTAGCATCATGGAAAAAATTGCAGAGAAAAAGGACTTGGTTTATTCATTGACACAGGATTAAGAATGCATGGTTCATGTTAGATCATAGTATAATGAATTAACTGCATATCTGTGCAATAGTTTTATTCTGCTTGCTATAACTTCTGTACATAAAATGGCTTTCACAAAAAGACAACTAAAATGTAATAATGAATGTGAAAAACTTAGGAATAAGGTTCTGAAATTAATTTTTTTTTTCTTTGACCAAAGGAAAAAACCCGCAGAGGACTGATAATACAAGCTGACAAAATTTGTGATTGAGATCAGAACTGTGCCCCAGCTTTCTGCTAGCAATTAGCTGTGAGGTAAAATGTGAATGGAGCGTCTGTGCGATCCACCGCAAGTGCAAAACTAGGACTACAAAAGAGACTGACTTGTTGTGTTACTCTGTTTATTTTGGTACTTGATTGAAAGTTCTTACTATATGAAGCACAAGTACTTACCACTGATAGGAAAAAGATTCACATGCCCAAGCCTTCTGTGGCATGTAAGGTGCTGTGTGTTGCATTTCAAATGAATAGAGCATGTAATCTCCATTGGCAAAAGACAGACAAGCCAATACAAGCAGGAGTCAGAAAGTTAAGAATGCAGTGATTGTTTAACAAAGAGTAGTAATAATACAGATTGTGTTTTCTTACCTGAGGTAATTAACCATTTGTTGCTATATTTTGACAGAGGTTACAGTTGTCTTTCACTGTATGCACGTCTGCTGTTGAAAATGGAAGCAAAAGTTAAATTAAGCACAGATCTTTTACTTTTTTTATGTAGAACTTTTTTAACACCCATGTACACACTGAAATTAGAAAATAGCAATGTAAGAGTGTTTTTTACTCAGGGATTTGATCCGAGCTCTGAAGAAGCCTGACTTTTGAAGACCTGAATAAAATTTGACCTTCAACGTACTTTCTGCAACAACCTACCTTATGAACTGCAATTAATAACCACACAAGCAGTTGGGTAAGACGGAATAGGCTTGGAATACATAGGTAAGACAAAAACTTCAAAAATATTAAAAAATCACAAAATATCAAAATTTTATTTTCAGAGGTGGAAATTTCTTAGTAAGAATCAATGAGATATGGAGACACAGGTGTATGTGAGAATTTTAGAAAAACAAGTTTTTGGTCAGATTAAGGACTAAAGTAATATGGACAGGACTCTGAATTGTTTATATGGTGCAAATATTTTTTTTAAGATAAACCCACTTTTTAATATTTTCTTTACAAACTCATCAGTTATTACATTGAATGATGCCAAAGCCCTTCTCAATCCAGCATTTCCTTAGCTTTTCCTCATATCACATCCAGATCAGCAGCTAACCAAAAATAGTGTGGCAAAGGGATTACTGGCAATGGTAGGGTATGACTCTTCTGTTTTTCTTCCATAATCTACCACAGTCCAAACGTCACACTACTTATTATAAAAATAAAAGTACTGCTTTTTGACTGGACATAGCTGCATTCTTAATTAAACTGGGAAAAGGGCTTCCATTTATACAGGTGGCTTGCTTAACTCTGAGATATTGATAGGGAGTTTCCCAGCAGAATGCTGCATTTCAGAAGTGCCTTTGTTTCCTAGTGGGTATTAAAGGGTGTGGCGTGGCACTGGATTTGTCCCAGCCAGGTTTGACTATAACTCAAACTCAAATAGACATCAAAAGAGGAATAGATATTTTTAGAAGATACTAGCCTGCCAAAAGCAAGCTCTTAATTAATTTCTCTTAACTGACTGTATCTTGTAGAAGTCTGATCTCTGTTCTGTGTGACCCGAGTACTCAGCTTTAGTTCCTAAGCTCAATAACTCACCATGGGCTTGTCAAACCCTGGTACTTATTTAAAAGGAAAGATACTGTAGTTAACTTCGGGCAGTAGACAGGACAAGTCCCAGGTTGATGTCTTGTTGTTTTGATATATGTGTTTTCCTTTCCTTTTTCTTTTTATGCACCTTTTAATTTTCATCAAGATCTGTCTCCAGCTATGGAGTGAAAACACTGGTAAGGTTATGGTTCAGAAACATTGTAGGCTTTGAAGACTTAAATGTTTCTGGGTAGAACTGGTACCAGCCCTGGTAAAAAATGACTTTGATTTCTGTCTCCCTGTTCTATAGAGAGGGATTCTTATAGTTTGCAAAATAATTTATAGGAATGGAATAAGCAGAATAAAAAGTGCGTGGGGACTGGGAAGGCATTACTGAGAGCAAATTCTTCAATAGTCAGATGGGAGTGGATGGTTTGGCAATATCTCCTCTCTCACTCCCTTTGTCCTCATTCCTCTTGGGACACAGATCAGTGTGGGATGTGCTATCTGTCAAATGCTTTAGGACAGAACATGCATCCTATGAATTCAGCATTCTTTCAGACCTTTACTTTGATAACATATGCAGAAAACTCTCCAGAATGAAAGGGTTTGGAACAGAGTCAGATGGTTTGTGGAAGCATTACAAACTTCATAAATTAGCTCTTCTGTGTTCAGGGTTTTTTGTAGGCAGTGACAGTGACAGGTTGCATGCTACCTTTGACAAATTCCGTGGACTGCTTCCCTCCACAAGACTTGAAAAAGGCTATGTCTGAAGTGTCAGCTGAAAAGGGACTTCTCTTGAATACGCATGTGGACTGTGAAAATTGCAAAGAATAACTAACATAGAAACTAGGAAATGTAGTATGAAAGAGGATTGTTTCAAAGATTTTTCTTTAAAAAGCTGAGTATTATTAACTCTGTTATTTTTTAAATGAGAGCTGTAGATTTTCAGTATTTTGTTTTTTAAAAAAAGCTGTGTTTCATTAGCTTTGTGATTTCCTCTTAGTCGCTGTTGTGGCTAGTAACGTAAGTGCCAAGATCTAGTTACATGCTAATAAAGGGGCAATATTCACAGCTTAAAATACCATTGATCCATTGTGAAGCAGGACTGAAAAATGAAATCTATGGCAAATGGAAGATATCTTTTCATGACAAACAAAAATGTGCATCCTGTTTCTTACTCTTTCCCCCATTCTTTTACAATTTTAAACTGTATTACGTGCCCTGTTGATGAATTCTGATATGATATTCCCATGCTTCAAGAGTAAACTTTCACCTTTCTCTGTCACCAAGGGAATCACGTGTGCTAGGTTTTTAAAAAAGTTAGCTCTCATTTTGTAACAGAACACATTGCGGACTGGACTGTGTCTTTGCTCGTTTCCAAGGAGCTCCCAGATGAAAGGAGCTGGTAGGCAGTGAAACAGTTACCTTGTTTTTGCCAGTTCTGAACCCATTCTGTGCCAGTGGAGCCTGCAGTATAAATCACCAAGGTGCCGTGAAGCTGGCTGGCTGCCATTTGTTCTAGAGACCTACTAAAGAATTTGGGGATGAGTAAAACTTGTGAAAGCCCTACCTGTACCACTTATTCCCTGGTTATGCTCACTAGATGAGGAAAAAGGAGGACTATATTGTATTTGGCATTACGGGGTTTTGTACCATTTGAAAGCTTTAATTTCATGTTTCATCTTAAAACTGATCTGTACATATTTTAGTAAGGTAGGTAAAAATTACAGTGGAAAAGAAAACTGACTAGAGCATAGTAGATATGGTGCCACAAAACTGTCACTTACCCATCTCCTGGTGGTATATTCCTCAATAGCTGGATTACACTCAAAATTAAAAAATCATGTAGAACATGTTAACAAGGGTTCATTTCACAAGCTGCAAAACATACATTGCAACAACACATACACGTTTAGTTTTAAATGTAGAGCACAGTTCGTCAGTACCATGCTTTACTGTGTACAGCTAGTTTAAAACTAATAGCAAGATGGCTTTTTAAATTGAATTACATTTTTCAGCCAGACAGTAGCTGATAGTAAGAAACAGATTCTTCAGCTTCTAAATCAGTGTCTCCAAAATGTATGCATTTATTATGTCCTTCTAGTCAGCTAAACATAACTTTGAAATTATGTACAACAATGGAATTTTAGTTCTTTTGAGAAGATTAATGTAAAAATTGGTAAGGAAAACAATATCTCAAGAGATTATTGAAAATGAAAATTTGTTCCTTTTTGGAATTTTAATTTAAGACTAATTTAAAAGTTGGTTTTACAAAGAGTGTAATAAGTATCTAAATGAGCTATTTCAGATTTAGCCTCAGATTAATTTATAACATGGCCTGTCTTTAACAGAGAAACATAGCGAAATGCTAGTTCCAGCACTAGCATTTAAAAAAAAAAATAAAAAATACCATGACTATACATAAGGAATCCTGTCCCTACATCATTGTTACGGGCTTGTTTTAGACTGCTCAGCAGAATTTTAACACTTCCATTATCTCTGACCAGCTGCTTGTGTAGTGATTTCTCATCTGTAGACAGATCCCTGTGATGCAGAGGAAAATGCATTAACTCAAGAACTGAGATGAAGTCCCCTAATTCATAATCTATTAAGATCAATTTTGACACCATTTTTTCCTTCCAGTTGAACTCATTTGAGAAATGACCTTTGTTTCTGCATCCTTGAATGGCTTCTGTATCCAATTATAAATAAAGGCCTATAATGACTTCAGTATTTTCTAATATTTATACATATAAAATAAGTGAATGAAAATTGATTGATTTATATTATTAATGTACAAACTGATACTGTAATTTTTTAATGTATTCAATGTCCAATGAAGAACTAAGTAAATATAAATGTGCTATCTTATATTAAATTGTCTACCTTCTATGCACCACTATTTGCGTTAGTTTGGTATTATATAAGCAGAGAAGAGAGTAAAGAAAATACCCTTTGCAGTTAATTGCCTTTGCTGCACATGTCTTAACGTGTCCATTTAAAGCATCTGAATTCACATGTAATTATTTTATGGATTTTCCTTTGAACTGAGGCATACTTGAGCTTGAACAGCTCAAGTACTTTGGGAAAAAATTTCCATTTTAAAATACTTTTTTTATTTTCTGATCATGTTTGTGAAAAGCTAACAGAACACATGGTATTATCCTTGTTATAAGTTATTGTGATAAAATAATGTATTTATGATTATCATTATGTGTACTGTGGTGGTGCTCAGGTGACACTTTAATCTTGACCTTTTTTAAAGAAAAAAATCCAGATCTGAAGAGTATATTAAAAGTTAACAGCTTCACACCCCACTGCAGTCTTTGCTTTACTAGACAGTGGCTTCATGTTCATGTTCATTTTCCGGACTTTTTCACTCAGGTAAATACAGAGGCCTAAAATTACCAAGTGCTTCAGTAAGGTGGCTGTATAAAGCTTGAGAGGTGGCAGTGTTCTGCCCAACATGGTGACACCTCTCAGCAGTTTTGTGGAAGCGTTTATCTGATCAAGAAGCAGTGCAGTCAGACAGGCGGGAGGGAGCAGGAGGACGCTGCTGAAGCAGGCTCTAGGGCGTGGGTTTGGACATCGCTGTGCCGAGAGCAGCAACCCAACTCAGCGCAAAGGCATGAATGACCAACTTCATTGAAGCCAGAGGTCTTGTAATCTCTAGCCTTTGAAATAAGATGCAAACACGGTAGTGTTGGAAGTAGGTTGCTACTCACTTTTTAGGAGTGGATTTTACCTTAAAACTGCTGAAAGGCTGATGAGCTCCACCTTTGTCTGCAGACCCGGTGACCTTTGAAGACATCTGTCTTGAGTAGGACCTGGCCCCTGGAAGTGCCACTGAGCTCAGGGTCCACCGCCAAATGCTGCAGGGACCTTCTTGCACTGTTGGAAATGGGTGAACAGCGGGTAGAGAGGTCAGATTGTAAGTGCCCTATAACGACTATAAAGGCTAAGGTAATCTAGTAACTCCTAGTGGCAAAGTTGTAGGACACAGTGATACAGCACAGGACAGTAAAATTTACCGAAAAGAAGTAGGTGTTCACAGTAAACACTAGAGTAGGTGAGTTTCTAAACTGTAAAGGTACCACCTGGTCACTAGGTGGACTCAATAAAAACACTCTGCCTGCAATACACAGCTATACCACCACATGAAGTGTGTTATAGGCCACTTTCAAGTTGTAAAATTTTCTGTATTTGATTACTGTACTGCAACGGGCTTTGTCTATCTGGCATGCCAATTATACTTGTAAACATTTCTGTTTAAGCCTTTAAACCACAAGAAAATATTTTAAGTAAAACTTCATTAGTTTTAGATGGGGACTTTTCTATTAGCTTTGTAAGTTTCTGTGATACTAGTATTTTTTAACACGAAGACTTTTGCATTACTATCTCTGGCTTCTTTTCACCTGATAATTTAAAAATTTTTGTTTTCTCAGTCCCATGACTAGACAAACGAAACAAAGACAATTAAAAAAAGAAAACTGACCACAGAGAAATCAATTTGATGTAAATCTTTTTCTACTTTCAGTTTTATCTGTGCTACCACTGCAATGTCTAGCAAGGCTGACACTAGTGATGCTCAGGAGGTACAGAATTTCATCCTGACAACATCTATAGCCTCAGTGGGGTTCTCTTCTGTTTCACTTTTTGTGGCAAAGCTGGGTCTTACAGAAGGCCCTTTTCCTGCCCTGTAGTCCTATCATGAAGGGCAAGATTAATTTGAAAAATTCTGAATGTCAGTGCTGAATTACATCTCTCAGACACACCGGGAGACATCAAAGAGAGGTCACAATGTGATGTAACATTTGAGAGTCCCATCAGATCTGCTACCAGACCCTGATTAAAACTTTTATTTCAAGGAACTGACTACAGTGACATTTAATCTTCATTCCCTGTGGTCAGCTTTTCAGTTACCTCTTGAAGTGCTCAGTTATAATCCAGTCATAGCTGAGATATTGATGAGAGAGAATGGACAGTGTGAATGAATTGGCTATGCATAGATAGATGTGAAGCATTTTTCAAGTCTGCTGATGTAGCTCACCCTTGCAACACAAAGCAAAACAGGTTTAGACACTTCATATTCCCTTTATGTACATAATGACCTCTTTAAGGTGGACAAATCTCCCTGGGCTTTCATCATTGCAATCCGTGTTAAAATTTTGTAAGTCAGATGGATAGAGAAGCCAGAAGCCATCTGTCATCCTGAAATTCCCCTATAAAAAAGGAACAATGAGCTTACTAGCCCTGAAGAATTAATTTTATCAGTTCCAATACACCTGTCATCCTCTACGTATTTTTCAGAAAGTAGTTGACCATAGTCTTGCTTCCTGGCTTAGTTACATCCTCCAAGCATACTTCTCAAAGGTTCTGTTAACTATTAAACATAGAAATCTTTCCTTTTCAAGAAAAGCTGTTTTAAAAGCTCTATTTAAAAATTCTATATAGAATTCTGAAAAGTTTTAATATTATTTTAAATCCATTCTACTGTAAACAGTTACTGGTTTTGAGAAAACTGATTCTAGAGTCAAGACAAGAATATGAGCAGCAATGTGATAATTGATAGCACATGTGCCAATTAAAACCAGACTCAGTAATGTACATGCTGGAATGCATTTCAGTATTAGCTCCACTGTTTTGACATTTAGAATCAAGTCTCCACCAGATTCACTGAGTAGGGAAACCTAGTTCCTTACTGAAAGAAAATAAGCCCTGAGGGTTTGAACTTCTGTGTGAATCAATGGATTCTCTTGTCTCCACTCTTACCTAGCAGTGCCTTTCACCATAATATCTTGCCTCTGTAAGGTCCTTTCCTTACTATAGCACAAAGCACTGATCTAGAAAGACGACATTTTAATGGTTTATTGTAGTTGCCCAGTTAATCTGATCATATCCAGGTCTTTTCTGTGAAGAGAGAATTTGTATGCTTCTGTGTGTTTATCAACAGCAATGCACCTAGTAAGGTGGCTCCACCATTTTTGAGACAGCCTTATCCACAACAGTATGAGAGTAAGGCAGATTGTTTTAAATTGTGCCAACAGTGACTTTCTATATCAGGTCCATACTTCACTTCAAATTTTTTGAAAGTTTGACCAAAATGTGTGAAATATACTAGTGATCAGGGCTTAATTAGCAGATCTGAATCCTGAATTTTTGGAAATATAGGTCCCCTGGTAATTCCCACAGTCTTCTAATCCCACTGAGACACTCTCATTTGGTCACATTGGTGGAGGCTGGTTATATATGAAGTTGCTTCTGAGGTTGTTTGTCAGCATACTTAATGAGGCAAGTATCCTGTGGATAAGCACGTAATGTAACTAAAGACTGCATCTTGGTGAATTCATACAAGGTTACAGCTTAAGACTACATCAACAATTCTAAGTTTTGAGTGACCTGATTTCTGGATTCATGAAACCCTGGCCAGTCCTAGCTTATGACCAGAGACTTTCCCAGGCCAAGTACGGAGTGTGGTGCTTTGGTTTTGCAATGTTTTTGGGACGACATTAGCCACAATGTATCCTACAAATGTAAAGTAGTTGTGTCTTGAGAATTCCTTCTTCCCAGTGCAGTCCATCCCAATGTAAGCATCTTGTTTTTTAATAATTACCACCAAAGCAGAGGTGTGCCGCCAAATCCCTACAATCTAAACACTAGTACCATCTAAAAATAACATTTGTGGGGAGTGCACAAAGGATGAAAAGAAGCAAGCTGTCATTTTTAAGTTCTAATGCAGGGATGAGCTAATCCTTTTACGCTGTGATGATGAAACGGTAAGTAACATGTGTGACAGCACCTGCCAGTAATTTGATGGTATCTTTGACTAACTGAACCGTAACTCTCCCTGTTTCATTACATGCAATGCCATGACATGGTTGAAGTCCTGCTGCGCTTATCATATCTGTACACTATCCCTGTATTTCACATGTCATCTACACGAAGCGTAGAGACCGAGGGCAAGCTGGTGGTGTTGTGTGGATAGGTGTCACTTTGTGTAACTGGTAGATTAAGAACACCTGTTGGCTGATAACCTGGTCAGGTTTATTTGCAGCAGATGCTGATGAACAAAGTGGTTGTGTTAACGGCCACAGCTAACCTACTAAATTGTGGGCTTTGTTGCTTTCCAGCTAGGAGGGTACAAAAGCAGAAAGAACCATTCAGGTACTTGAGAAGCAGGCTGTTTGAGAACATCAGCAACAGGCTCTCTTGAATGTTAGAGTCTTGCTTTACATTTTACTTAATTTAGCAACGATTAGTAAGATCAACTGCTGTAATTTCTGAGATTAACTGTAGATCCCATTGTATTGATTTCATTTTTTTCAACATCCTTTCTCGGGAGCATGGTTATTGGTCTTTTTTGAAAAATAGTATTTTGTTTTAATCTTACTTTAACACCATTTTCATCCAAGTAACTGAAATATTTAACATGGATAGTTATCTCAATACCTAGAATTGTTACAGATATTCTTCATTTCAGTCCTGCACCTTGTGCCCCCATGCCAATTCAAAATATGTCTTGTATGAAATTAAAGTGTTCACATTCAGTAAGAAGAGTTAGAATGTTGGCTAATTGCAGCATTTCTGGGTCTAGGGTGTGGTATTTAAGTGTTCAAAGCTAAGAGGCATAAATAGAAATGGTATTGTATTCATCTGAGCTATGGATGAGTCTCATCTTTCATGGTTAGGACAGTGGAATTAGAAGAGTAGAATGATAGACTAGAATATATTAATGAGCATCTTGGTTTTCAAAAATAGTAGTGACTTAGAATAATGATCTTCTTGACTGTAAAGCTGGTAAACCTTGTGGTTCTTGAGGTAAAAACATTGTGATGCCATTTTCAGTCATTTAAACAAATCCAAGGATTCATACTTTTAAAGTACCAAAAGTGTTATAGAATTCCTCATGTATACAGTCACCAGCCACCATTTTTCAAATACCTGGTTTTAAAGAAAGAAAAATTATATATTTTGAGATTAAGTATGATTTCAGGGGGGATATAAAAGCCTACAAAAATATGTAAGCAAATAATAAAGAAAAATATATAGGTAGAGATCTTAGTTTTATTGTTTAAAATCCTCGGATCAGAATGTAAATGAGAATTGATTCTTATCTCTAACTTGCCATGCAGCTTAGGCTTCTTTGTCTTTCCCTTTGTTCTGCCATTTATCCATCTGTAAAACCAGGTTTGTACTTAAGAAAGCTTGGCTTTCTGATCTCTACTGTGTGTATGTACAGTGGAAAGCACAACAATATCCTGATTGTATGAGAAGGTCATAATCTTGATGCAGTAATTCTCAAACTTAGAAATAACTAAGACGGAAAAAATACCTTAAAAAAACCCAATTCAACTCAGAAGAGTTTGTGCTGAGAGGAAGAACATCTTATGGCTTCATCAGTTATAAATGACCCTTAGAAGTGAATTATCTTAGTAAAAAATTGTAAATTGTGTATATATTCTGCATCAACACATTTGAGACTTTAACTTTTCCTTTCTTTGGGTGTTGTTTTTATCTGATTAGTTTGCATGACATCCTGATGCCATGAATATTTATGACAAAATCCTTGACAATGTGAGTGAGAGTAGCCTGTCAGTCAGGATGCCATCTCACTAGGACATAAGAATCTAAAGGTTGGTGAAAACAACAATCCATATGGCAAACCCAGAGTTTTGATCTTTGACGTTAGGCAGTAATGAGTGCCAAGAGCTTTTAGGCATGCAATGCAAGTATATCATGATATTTTTCACTATAAGGCTTCTAGCATTTTGTGGCTATGGATCTCTGTGTTCCTTACTGGTGAATTATCTTATGAATATGACTCACAGTTCTTTGAATCTGTCTGTGTGTTTGACATCCATAGGATCTCTGCAGTGGTGGTAACAGCATTTTTATTTAAGGGTAAAGTAAAAGCTAAATACATGTGGACATGTATACATACATTTGTTTCTTGAGAATGGATGATGTCTATAGTCAGTCTTCAACGTGTAGCTCCCTTGCAAGCTTCCAAGATGTGTGAGACACTCTTAAAATTATTCCTAGAAGCTTCAGCTGGTCTGTAGCCAGCCTCCCTGCCCCACCCTCCAAAACAACCAACAAAGGAAGCAGCTCCCCAAAACCTGAACTCGAGGAGCAGCTTACACATGGCTCACACAAACATGGGAACAATCGCACCAAAGGGGTGAAGTGCCATTTATTTTAAGTAATGTGTTGATTATTTACAGTTTGTTCTGCATAAGGTTTTGGAAGACAATCAAGGACATTTACAGGAACTAAAGGCTAAAAAAAGCAAGATGTATTCTTCTCCTACATAGTTACACTGGGAGCAGAATTTGACCTTTTACTGAAATTGATTACCACAGGGGTTCTTGCTTGCTCTGCCTGAAGTGTTGGTGTGTGGGAATGGTATGTGACAGTACTGGCAGAGGTGGGTGAGACCCGTGAAATGTGAAGACTGAATAATGGTGAAGTAATTGTCAACCCAAGCCATTAAAGTTTTTTGATTCTTCCCAAGCACAACAGATGCTTGGTTGTATAACTAATGTAAAGGAATTTCATACTTAAACCAGAAAATTAACAAAGAAATTACCTTTTCTTAAATCTTCATGTAGTTTTATGGCTTCTGCCTTATAAGTGATTATGCTGTTTTCTTCTTATTATGTTACAGTTACACTTCAGTTGTAAGCATACCCACACTGATTTGCACCTAATCAACAGGGATAGTATCAAAGTTATGTTAGCACATTTTTATCTGCACAGGTCAAAGTAAAGTAGGTGCTGAGTGTGGCAGCTTTGCTATCATTGTCAGCATAGACCTATGCTAGGCTGGGCTTCAAAATAGGAAGTTTTACAATAGAACTGGTGATTCTAGTTGTGTCTGGCCATGGAGATTCAGAAGTGGAATTTACATAGGTCTTCATCAGCTCTTTTTGAAGTGCTTTGAAGTTCTAGAAAGTGAAACCACAGTTTACATTGCATTTTCTGTTTAAATAACATGTCCTATTTATAGAAGTGCTCTCTATGGTCTCCTGTTATTTCACATGTATGGGACCATGCACGTCATACATTATGCTGTAGCTTAGGATTTTAAGAAAGCGCAACTTAAATACATAAAGCTGAAGACTGTAGTGTTGTCTTTTATGTATGAGTATGTATATATTGGGAAGCATAATTAAGATTGTAGAAGTCCTAGCTTTGTCACATCTCTGACTCTTGAAAGCTTTAATGTTTGTTGCATGTAGTTTTTTTCATGTGGAATAGATGGATCACTGGTAGTCTCCATGCAGTCCTCCTGGGAAGGAAAATAAAATGAGGTCATGGTTTAAAAATATGATAATTATCTCAGTGCAAGACGTTTGGAGAGGAAGGAAGAATTCATGATTACATCATCTGCTAGTCATAATGCAGCATTAGTAAAGAGAATTATTGGTATTTATGGCATTATAACAGATTATCTTAGAAAACATTTGATAATTCTCTATCTGAAACTATGTGAATTTTGGTTTGTTTTTAGTTTATATTATTATTTTCCCTTAATGACTGCAAGGGCAGTATAGATATAAACATTCAAAGCTTTGGAGCTTTTCTTCAGCTGTTTATGTAAGAAAGACATCATCTATCTGTTCTGTGGATAGCGATATCTGTTTTAACAGTACGTTGTCATGATATGCAGACACTAAGAGGTGATCTGTCTTCCTGAAAATACATCAGTATTGCCAGTTACCATGATTTTTGTCACAATTCCCTTGGGATTTGGTGCTGTTCTTTTCCTTTTTTTTTTTTTTTTTTTTTTTGTTTTGTTTTGTTTTGTTTTGTTTTGTTGGTTGGTTTGGGGTTTTTTGGTTTTTGTTTTTTTAAGCTCCCCCTTGTGGAAGTGTGTGAATATGCGATTCTCACCTTCCACTTGGAAAAAAATGGTTTCCACTTGTTCTGATTATGGAGAAAATACTGCATATAGGAATTCCTGTGATTTCAATGAAGGTGAGCAAATAAAAGAGAGTCTCATAATAATTTTACATCCTTACTCCAATATAATTTGGAAGACTTGAGGTGACCAATACTGAGATCTGATTTGTTGCATCTACCTACACTGCAAATTGAGCAAGATGCTTCTACTAACATTGAGTTTTGTGTGAAACATGACAGACCTTTTAATGTGTAAAATGTGTAGGCAGATCTCTGCTGCGTTTCAGAGGCAGGACGGATAACAGTCATAGGAAAGATATGATAATGTTGAGAGTTTTTTGCATGAAATAGAAATTAAGAAAAAACACCAGAGTGTCTGGTGGACATCTAGAGACTGTGTTTAGTCTTTCTAAAAACTTTATGCCTATTCCAACCTGGTTAGCTAGACTAAAACTGTAATGACTGACTGCTAATCCATGGAATAATGTTTTCTTCAGGTGGAGGCACAGCTGCAGGCAGACAGTTATCTCTTGCTGTTGGAAGTATAGGTCACCCAAGGTAATTCCTTCACATCAGGCACCTCCTCTTCTTTCTCCATCAATTCTGTAGCCATTGTGAAATATATAACCAGACTACTGTAATAGACTTCTTATACATTTGGATAAAATACTACAGAAGCCTGTCATTCAGGGTTACTCAGAGTTATGCTCTGATGGACAGAACCTTTTAGCTTTGTAGGGCAGCCATGAGGTAATACTGGTATAAAGCATGCTTGAGTTTGCTCAGATATTTCTGTCAATGGAGAATTTTCTTCTGTGTTGTCAGCACCACAGAATTCAGTGATATGGCCCAGCCACGGGAGTCATTGCTGAGTTGATGCTTTAGTCTTGATTCTGCCTGGCTTGCAGGAAAGAAAACAGTACCTTTGCTTCAGAATGTCTTCTTCAGATGCTCATCACTAGAAAGCACCATGTTTTCTCATTTTGGGTGGTCATGGTTATAATCGTTTGGGAATTTTTGAAGAGTAAATACAGTGGTGTGTTTTTTTTCTTGTGAGAAAATGTAGATTAATCAAAACTGAAACAAGAAAACCTCAGTTTCTATAATTTTTTGATCAAGCTCTGAGCATATTTAAACATTTTCAGAAAAAATGTGGGTTTTCTGTTTTACAGCACCCTTCTGTTTTGAAATGCGTTACTTATAAAAAATTAACAGACATAATAAAAAATAAATATTTTTAAGTTATACCAATGAAATGTGATAACCTCAAACTTATTTTTAAAAATTGTTCATTATGTCACATAGTTGGGTAATACATTATTATAATAAATTAGATTTATAAAATAGTTATGACTATTCTCTGGTAATTTCCAGTCCTCAATGGCCAGGATTCTCTTTATGGGTATTAGATATCGTTATGACTTTGTCAGTTTAGAGAGCTATCTACTATTGAAACTTAGGCAGATATTTATAACTGAATTTGAACAATCTATTTTTATTTCACTTACTAAACTAAGTTTCTGAAATAAGTTGTCATGAGGCAAAATGTTTCCTTAATTCCTCACATTATTTTTGTAATTCACTCAGAATCTTTTTGAAATGTTCCAAATCTATTTTGAAGTACAGATGTCAAAGCTGAGCGAAGTGTTCTCAACACTGCTCTAAACGCACGATATTACAACAAATATCTCTAAGCTGTTAAGATATCTTCCAGCAGGGGAAGGTGGATTTGGTAATTCTGGTACTTTTAAAGTGGAAAAGGGTATGTACATATGCAAAAATCTTGGTTAACAATTCACAAGTAATACTGATAGTGACAAAATCTCTGTATCTCTTAACTACAGAATAAAATCCCTTCAACTACTTAAGAATGTGAAGAACTTATTTTGTCTGGTAGGTAAAAATGAATTTAAACTCCGGTAGCATTTAAGAAAAACATGAGCTTTTGTTCCTGCAGACTTTCACTGGTGTGTGGTACAATCTAAATATCAGGAGAAGTTTAAGATAATATTGAGACTGGGTATTTCTTTAGTTTGAATGATGCTGATTGCATGCATTAAATACCATCATTACTTTAGATCACTGGTGATGAGCTGTGAGACCTATCAGCTTGGTGTAGAATGATGTACAGAATGCAGCTCAAGCTCAACTTAAGGTAACTACATTTGTTCAGCATTTGAAACTCTGCCAGATGAGATTTATAGCAAATTTAATAGGCCAATGGCCATTCAGGCCCATCATAGCTTGTGGCCAATATTCTTCTATTGGGGTATGCTTCATCTCCTATATACTTTTAACAACACTGTTTGGTATAAATATGATGGGGTATCTGCTGATGAGTTTTACATGGTTCCCAGAAAATATTTGGCCTAGTGCATTAATGGTGACTTCCACAGAACACAATTAGGTTAAAGAAACTGGAAATAAAGTGCTGAATTATGAAGCTGATTTATCTCCTAGTCTTTCCTTTCCTGGTGTTCCTTCCTGGAGAACACCATAATTCAGCTGTTATGCAAGGGTAGAGTCTGGACCTGTGGCAATTTTCTGTTAAATGTGAGCAAATATAGAATAAAATAATAAAATTATTATTTAAATTGCAGTGCTAGTAGGGCAGGGCCATTAATTAATTTCACAGACTTCATGACATCCTTTGGCTTGTACCATAAAGTCTTTGCAATACCTAAAGTCTTCTATGGCCATGGGTATCTTTTCAGTAAAAGGTGGCAAAAGTTGTTTATAGTCTGCTGTACTGAAATACAGCTCTCAATTCAGCTGAGAGGACCCTTCTTGTCTCGAGGTGTGCATGAACTCAAGATATATTAGTAGATCTAACTGATACTTCTAAAAAAGGGGGATAAAATGGAGGAACATGTATAATAACAAAAGCACATATCTACTGGATGAAGTTTGAGCTTTGACCTGTTTTGCCGGATGGTTTCTAAGTGCAGCTTTGCTCTTCTGACTCATCTGTACATACATTGTACTTCTCTCCGGTACAGAGAACTCTTTACCCTGGAAAGTTAGAAATGTTCACAAAGTGCCTAGTGCTGTAGGAATTTGGGATATTTCAGCATGTAGCTAAGCAGATGTTCACTGTACAGTTGGTTTTTTTTTTTGTGTAGGCTGGGAAATATCTCTTCTCCTTATAAGCCTGGTGCATAGCAATGTAACTTGGTTTTTGTATAATTACCTCTGAGGTAGTGGTCAAAAATAATTTCAAGCCAATCAGGTTGAATTTCTGTCAGCTTAAGCATGACAGCCAGGTTTGTAGCTGTAGAGAAATGAGTTTGTCATTTTTCTGTTTCACCAAGCTTGAGGGCCAAGATAAAAGGGAACATCAGGCCAGGAGATGACTTTCATCTCCTCTTCCCCTCCTAGCCTAAGGGATGTGTTTAGTATCACTGAAAACTCCTAGGGAACTTTTCTGCGCAAAGGCAGAATTTGTGCTGCAAGCAGGATACTTCTACGTCATCCATGGAAGGGTCAAGGGGAATTTAGGGAAGCTGGTATTAGAAATTAATGGCTGAACAGAACACACGCACAGTGTCTGAATGGTCATTTTATCCTTGGCTCAGCTTGCTCTGTGTGTTTACAGAAATCAATACATATGGTTTATTTTTTGAGATTTTTTTAATAGCTTGCCTTAATCAAAGGTCCCAGGAGTGAAAGCATAGGTGGGTGTAAAAAAATACCTCAAATCAATCCCAGTGGCAAGGACAGAGTTTTGATGCCAATGGGCAGAGACCCAGGATAAATGGTGGAACCAACTGCCAACCCTGAGTAAAAAGCAGAGGACTATAATGTGCCTGAAAAAGACTGAGAAAAACAAAGACATAGTTTCTCCTACAGTAGTGCCAGTAGGCAAAGGTGTGCATTATAAAATTTATCTTGAAAACTGTGACCTATCAGTTGATCCTGCTATCTTATTAGCCCATTTCTCAAAATCTTTTCATTGGTTTAGATGCTGAGAATTAGACCTTTATGGTATTTTTAACATTTTACTGGTGTACCAGTGGTAGATCTATCACCAAAAAACCAAAAACTTCTTGCATTTCTTAATGTTTTTGCACAGTGAGGTACTTCACAAGGTGCTTCACAAGAGATGATCCTTACTAACTTAATGCATAGTTCTACATGAATAACACCCTGAATATTGTTTGTGTTTTCTCCATGGTTCAGCTGAAAATCTTTGATAGTTGTTTCAGAAAAAAATGGTATTTGGTCAAGCTTCCTCAAAATATCTTGATCCATAATTACTGCATCAATGAGTTGGAATTTTTCAGTTGCAGTTCAGGAATGTGTATATTAATATTTAAGCTACCTAGAATTAGGATAGGGCTGGCATACCTTATCATCAGAGAACTGACTGTATAGCTTTGTTCTTGTATGGCTGTCACCACTTTGAATTGGCTGAACCATTACTGAGTCACAGAATCACAGACTCACAGAATGGTTGAGGTTGGAAGGGACCTCTGGAGGCCTTCTTGTCCAACTCTGCCTGCTCAAGCAAGGTCACCTAGATCTCGTTACTCAGGACCATGTCTAGATGGCTTTTGCATATCTCCAAGGACTGAGATTCCACCACGTCTCTGAACGACCTGTGCCAATGCTTGGTCACCCTCACAGAGAAGGTATTCCCTGATGTTCAGACAGAGCTTCTTCTGTTTCAGTTTGTGCCTGTTGCCTCCGGTCCTTTTCACGCCTGGCCCTGTGGGAAAGAGCTTCCCTTCAGGTATTTATATACATTGATAGGATTCCTCCATGAGCCTTTTGTTCTCCGGGCTGAGCAGTCTCAGCTCTCTCAGTCTTTCCTCCAGTCCTTCATCATCTTAGTGGCCCTTCATTGCACTCTCTTCAGTATGTCCATGTATCACTTGTAACCAGAACTGGACCCAGTACTCCAGGTGTGGCATCACCAGTGCTGAGTACAGGGGAAGGATTGCTTCCCTTGATTGCTTGCAACACTCAATTCTAATGCAGCCTGGGACACCACTTCCCTTATTTGCCACTTTACTGGCTTGTATTTAACTTGGTGTACACCAGGACCTCTTATCACCTGCAAAGCTGGTTTCCAGCCAGTTATTCTCTGATGCATGGGATAGTTCCTCCCCAGGTGCAGGACTTCACACTTCCATTTGTTAAATTGCATGAAGTTTCTATCAGCCCATTTCTTCAGTGTGTCATGGTCCCTCTCATGAGACATGACTTAAGTATTATAAAAATCATTAACTAAATTGACACTGCAATATATTGCTTCAAGAGTTACCTAACTGCTACATAATTAATGAAACATACATAAATATAAGACTTATTTTTACTGTTAAATAAACAGTCAAAGTCCAGTCTGCCTGTTGTGTAGTAGAGTCCAAGTTTATTTTTGGGGTTATTTTTGTTTTGTTTGTTTTAGTGTTGTTTGGGTTTGGGATTAATTTTGTAGGAAAGATCTATGAACAGTACGATAAGTATTTTTTGTCTGTCTTATAGTTTCTCTTCTTGACTTACCTGACTTTTCTTTAAATTTCCCTTTATTCTTTGCATTAAAAAAGGAAGAGTTGTATAGAATTCCTTCCTCTTCATTCAACATTTCATCTTTGACAAATTTTTCTTCTTGATCTTCTTACTGTGGTCTACGAAGTACAACACATAAACAACTAAGCATGCTGGCCCAGATTGTGTAGCCTAACAGTTGAATTGCTGTCAGTACATAGTTACGGTGTCTGAATAAGTGCCAAATGAATAATACTATTGTAAGGATCACAGCTGTTGAATTTTAAAGAAAATAAGTCTTTGGATTTAACTCTTTCACAGTGCTTGCATTCAGAGATAATCTTGGGAGAACTTTCCCACACAGAAGACATGGCTGGCAGGCACCCTTCTGGGAAGCGTGTGTGCATATGGAAGTACACTGTAGGAGGATGGGAGCTGCTGATATTGAGCAGTCTGGTTGAAAAAAATATTTCATACCTCAGCTGTCAGAGGTAGCATTACAGCATGTGGCATAAACATATGCAGTTTATCCGCAATTTCTTCCATCAAAGACAACAGCTGGATTTCCACACATTTACTTGCTGTAAAATTTTCCTCTGAGCAGCACTTTTCTGTTAATTTGTTAAAAAAGAAATATTTATTTTTACAGATTTTTATGTTAAAGTTCATACAGTTGTATCTCAGCAATTGGGATAAATGGGATAAATGGTGATAAGTGGCTAAGCTGAAATACAGCTAGCTATAAAAGATAAAAGAAAGAAAATGAATATCCCAGATAAAAGAAAGAATTGGAGACTGAGTTCATATACTTTTGGCAAAAACAAACTGAAACTCTTACCTGACTTTGTATGGACTTAAGCCAAACTGAAATGTCCAAAGAAATTGTAAGCATGTTCCAAAAAGCTTTACTTCAAAGTTTTTTACTTTTTCTTTGAAATTTCAATAGACAGTTTTGACCAATCCTACTTAGATACCTTAAAAGATAGTATAGCTTTGCACACAAATATTTTAATATTTTGTTCTACTTCTGCTCTGTGAAAAATAGAAGGTATGTACTAAAACCAGTCATTTACTGTCACTTGAATTCTTTCTCATTTTGGGGGGTGGGGAGGGAGAAATAAATAAATAATAGAGTTGGCAATAAAGAATTCATGATAGGGAAGTAACTTGAATGGGGTACTAAACTAGTAACTGTGTCTATGTCTTACTGCTGTCCTTTTTATGATAATGCTGAGAGTGATATGGTCACCAAGAATATTTAGAAAAACTGACAAATACCGAATTATGACAGCTACAGGAGGATCTCTCGAAAGAGGAAGCTGGATGAGCTTCCCTTGACCATTACTTTTATCTTCCCCTTCAGGAAAAGGAAACTTAGCATTGTTTTCCCCTATCCTACCAACAGATACATTTGGAGTACATAATTTCCCACATTTTTCTATCTATAGTACTGCAGTATGGAAAATGCATTACTTATAGAATCAGGTATGTGACTGATAAAGAAAGAGATTCCTCTGCACAATTTTATGTTCTGTTTGTAAGTATACATAGGGCATGGAATGGATTAAAAAAAAATACTAAATTTAAATCACATGCCTTTTAGACCAATGAGCAGAGAAACTAGATCTTTTGTGGTGACACTTAAACTCCAGGACTGAGTCTTCACATTTGTTTGTAATATAATCTGAGCATCAGATCATCATAGATATTCAGTGTACCTAAGAAATAGAAATTAATGAGTTGATATTGTGGTGTCTTAATGAAGAAATACATTGGGCGATACATTGATCTCACATTCTTAAAGGAAAAAATAAGAATTAGTGTGTAAAAGTGTTGTTCGTACTTCCTCTACAGCTGAGAATTGAAACCTTGTCCCTCTTTCTTCTCTAGATAGTCCTAAATCCTACAAAAATACCTGCTGAGATCTACATTTGTATGTTTTCAAGCTGGGCTATGTGTCTAAGTTATTTTTTTCCCAAAAAGTATATTAAAAATAGCTATTAAAATCCTCTAAATTTGAGGCATGCCCAGACGTAAGTGGATGGAAATGCAGACAACAACGTATTTCTTCTTCATATAAATGGTAGCATGTCAATTTAAACAAAAATATATAGTGCAAAGTGGAAGAATCTTGTTTTGAGAACTTCTGCTTGAACTATCTCTAGCACAGAGAAATCGGAGGAATTAAAGTCTCAGAGGGCATATAATTCTTAGTGAACCTAGCGAAGTATTTGTTGGCAAAGGATTTGTCTCACCATGGAAAACAGTATTCAGCCTCTGTGGCTGGATGATGAGTGTTCTTCTCCAAATAAGTAAAAGGACAAGATGGCATGCTTACTCATCAGCTTCAGTTCTTTTCTCAAGTAGTGAGATTTCCAGGCATAGGGTAAGTCTTTTAATTAAAAATGCTGAGACCATCTAAATTAAAAATGTAGAAAAAATCTGACAGTGAATGTGTTACCCGTGAGAGGGGAGGAAATGACCACTGATATGAAAAGATACTTTACATGACAGCAAAGTGGCATGTGAAGTAATACATTACTCTTACAAGGGGTCCACCACTGGTTAATAATTACTACATAGGCATGGTCATTTTGGACCATATAGGCACAATGGAAAGCAGTAGAGTTTTGATCATGCTTGGATATAATGTAACTCTTACATAAATGTATGGTTAATATGCAATAGTAAAGAAAATACACACAACAACATTTCATAGTCAAGCATTTACAAGTTCTTTGTTTTGAGTCATTTCTTCTGTTTTGCCATCTCCCCATGATGATGCCACTAAGTGTCCGGAAAGACAGCTTTAAAACACCGATTTATGGATCTTCTTTTGTATGTGAAAACCTACAGTGTTTTTTTAAGAATCACTTATTTTCATTGATAGTTTGAAGAATTTCAACTGATTTTTCCAAAAATTTCATTCATGCATGTGGAAATATACAACAACTTTAAAGGGTAAAAATAAACAATGCTAATACTTAATCTTCATAAAAAAGAAGCAAGCTTCTTGTATGTTGCTTAACTGTTCACTTGAACAATTGCAAGTATAAACCATCCACTTTTCCAGTGAAGTTCTGCCCTGCCCTTTATGTCTTGACACCTTACTCCCTGCATAGCAAAGAATTGCCCTGAAAAGATATTTCATTCTTGATGAAGAAGTGTAATTTTTTTTTACACTTAATAACTGTAAATTTAGCTAAAATTTTGCATAAATAAAAATGTTTAAGGCTATGGGTTAATACCATGTGATTTCCCAGGATAATGAGTTCAGCAAATGCTTGATGAGGAAATGAAGAGTTAGGTATACGAGCACATAACTTTAACTCTGTTTTCTTGGAACTGGCAGAAACCGCTGGAAATTGTCTGTAAGTGCTCCTGTTGCATTCATTATGTTCTTCTTGTGTTCTCCTAATGTAACTATGTTTTTCCAAAGTGAGGAACATGCTGTGGTGCAATTTGTAGTCCCAACTTGGAAGGCATTTGTACTTTCAGTTGGCCTACAGTTGCAAAGTATTCTTGTAGGGGATGCCTCTACATCCTCATTCTCCCTGACCACTCTGTGTGCAAACATAGCTTGTTCTTAGTAAGTCTAAGGCATCTGCTAATGCTTATTGCTAATGCCTTAGCAGTATATTCTCTCAGAACAGTACATAGCATTTTTATACACCTATCTTTCTCACATCAGGCATAAATAGCAATGGCATAAGCATACAACCTCGTGGCAATAACATATTTTTTTTGTTTGTCTGTGTGCCTGCTTTTACAGGTTTTTGTGAGGAATACTAGTTGTGTGAAGAATGTCTTTTTAGATTATGGTGTCATACCTCGCTGATAGATTTGGTTTGGAAAGCACATGGAATAACAAAAGAGCAAAGATCTTGTGGTGATATAAGTTGATGTGAAGTATATGACTCTCCTCTTCCTCAGTTTGATAACGTTCAAAAGGCATAGACAGCTTAAAATACCTGGCACACTTCTCCTTAGTATCAGCTAGCTCATTGTATTAATTCTGATTTTTTTCAGCTGAGTCGGAAAGCACAATTTCAAAGGGAACATTTGGGAATCATGGATGCCTTTATTCATCAGTGTTTGTTCTTCTTCTGACCTCTCCCTACCTGTATCCCTAACTGAGAGCTTTGTATCCCTAACTGAGGGTTGTGATTCACATAAAGATGTCCCTTAATTCCTCAGCACTCTGCTTGAGGTGAGTGCCCACCCTAGTACTCCTTAGCTCTGCATTCAGACCAAGGGCTGGCATTCCCCGCATGTTCTCTCTGATGGTTGACAGAGGTGGAAATTTACATACTGCCAGGTACACACTGAGGGAACAAGTGGAGGAGTTCAGGAAAACTTAACTCTTTTTGTCTTTGCTTCTAATAATTACACAGAGTAAGGTGGGATGAGTAAAAAGAAAGAGAGCAGGACTAAGAAAAAGGTGAGAGGTGAGAAACCCACATCTGGAGGTGTAAGACACTTCAAAACCTGAGCTTCTGTGGTTTAAATTACAGATGCAGAAGAAAATCCATGAGAAGAGCACCTGGGATGGTGGTAAATTGCTGCTTTAACTGTAAAATGGAATGAAACATACATTAAGTCAATCTATGTTGGAAGACTTTGAGGGAATATAACTTCTTTCTATTCTGTGCACATGAATTGGTTTGTGATGTGATGCCGGCACCTGCCTGAAGAGGGGTTTTGACTTCATTGTTACAGCTTTTGGGTTGTTTTATTCTTCCCAGTGAGAAGTAAATGTCCTGCGGTATAACTGTCAAACGAGGGATGCAGGTACAGCAGTGACAATCACAGTTTATGCAATGAAGAAAAACCTATTGGAACCAATCAAGCACTAAGAAAGGTAGTGGCAACATGTTTTGTTTTGGTTTTTTGTTGTGAGGAGGTGGGAGCTGCAGGTTATATCTTTGCTCATTCCTCTGAGATGCTGATGAAATTGATGAAATCGTTAATGGAATGGAGAGCATGTGAATAAAGAAGAGTTAGTTACTATCCCTTCCAATCTGAGAACTGGAAATGCTCAAATTACAGCAATAGATGTCAAATTAAAAGGAAAAAAAGGAGTGTATTTCTTCAAAATGCATATAATTAAGCGATAGGAAGGCACAGACTTAAAGAGCTGAGATCATAGGTGAGATGAAAATAGGCTTATACTTGCTCTGTTCTCATGCTCCCTCTTAAGTGACTGCTTTGGCCATGGTGGAGGCAGGGCACTGCTAGTCAGTTTCATTGAAACCAATGCAAATTCCTTATTTCAAAAAGAAAACTATTAATTGCTATTGAGACAGAAAAACAAAAAAATAAGCCCCACAAGCAAACATCTCATTTCCTGATGGATCAATTTCAAATTAGCATAATCATAACCAGAAAACACTTCCTATAACAATACTGGTCTTGCCTGACTGAGCCTTGTATGAATACTCTAAAATGATCTTAGATTGTGCTCAGCACCTGTTTTTGAAAACAGCCTAGAATCACTAAGGAGAAAACTCATCTAACTGAAACATTAGCATGTACTAAAGTTGACTATATCTTATTTTCTCAAGAACAAATTGTGTAGGTCATCTGTACACAAATAAATTTAAAAAATCCCAGACCAAGTAAACCCTAAGCAAGTTTGCCTGTACCTCTACGGTATTTGTGGTGTTTTCTTTTTATGAATAAGTGAAGGAAGAATGTTTATATCTCATAAAATTTTTGCAAGAAAAACTCCAGCAGGAAAAATCACAGATGTAACTGCCAGTCTTAAATTTCTAACAAATTACTCTGCCAGTCCCATGTGACTTTGTAATTGAAAATCTCTTTTTGCGCTGAAATGCTGAAATGTAGTGGGGGTGCCCCTGGTTTTGTTGTTTAGATTATTTGCTTGTCTTGGAATCAAAAGTTACTCTTTTTTTTTTTTTTTTTTTTTCTTTTTTTCTTTTTTTTTTTTTTTTGCATTTCTTTACATCTTCCTTTCATTTTGAGGATCACAGTTTAAAATATCTCCTTCAAATGGATTTGTCCATGCCCTGCTCTTCTGTTACTCCAAATATAAAGTAAGCTTAACTCGTCCATTTTTATATTATTGTCAAATAGAATTAAATGTAGCAAGAAACCTACCTGAAAGGATTTGGCTTGCAAACTCTACACTACATTAACCTGAAGGAAACAGTAGTCTAAATGGAATAATCCCGGTGTTAGCAAAGTTTATGCATTCTTGGCAGAAATAGAGGGAGGGAAAAGAAAGATATCTCAGTGCTCTACAGAATAATCTCAGCTGTCTGAATCTCTTGATATTCTAAATCTCTTTCCTATCCTGCCTGCACATTCCACTATGGAAATCTTTAGTAGCTAAATACCTAGATTAGGAGTTTCTGCAGTGGCGGTAGCCCTGCTTGTAAATCTCTTGTCTGATGTTTGAGCCCACTGACACTGCTGTTTCAGTGCTGACTATTCATTTGTAATTTTATTCACTGCTATTAAAAAATACAGCATGTGTCTCCTGCTGTTTCTGGAATATGTAAAGGATTGAGCAGAAACACTGCTTTCCTTGGCTTGCGCAGGCGTCCAGACTCCCCGACATACATGCAGAGGGAATGCCTCTCTCCTCACCTCTTTTTCATAAACTCCATGATCCCAATGTGGATCCTGAGTGGTTTCAACTGATGTTAAAGAAATTATTAGAAGTATAACTATAAAAGATTAATATGGAAGTAAGATTTAGAGGAACAGTTAAAGGTGATACTTCAAATATGCATAAATGAAGGTTAGAGAGAGATACCACTGACATTTTACCTGATCTCTCTGTAGATCTCTCTTTGCAGTTCAAAATACTTGATATTAAAAGTTCACTAAACAGGAGCTGCTGTTCTAGTCCAAAAATGTTTTTCACGTGCCTTTGCAGAGTGAATTGTTCAAGTTCTTCAATAACCCTCAATGGTTAGATGTCTGGTGTAATATGTAAAACACGCCATTTCTTATCACCATCTCTACAAGGTATTGAGTTTCAAAGTTAATCTCATTGACACTGAATAGCTAGCAGTAAAGGTTTTGTATGCCTGCTTGTTGCCTTCAGTAATATTTGTGCAGTGATGTTACCTGGAATGTCATTATTTGACCTCTGAGGGAAAATTAGCAAATTGTTTTCTTTCAGGATATGAAAGGAACAAAAGCCTTTTCCTTTCCACCTTAACAAGGCTAATGGGAGTAAACGGTAGTAAAGGAACAGTTGTATGTTAGCTCTGGAGAGCTGACAATGTGAGGTATCAACTATGTCAATATAACATTTACCCAGAAAAAAGAAATAGCATGGTTTGCTGTACTGTACTGAAGTAAGGGTCAACATCTGATGTGTGGTAGAGACTGTTTTAATAGGAAGCTTTTCAATGGAGGTATTACTGCAGAACTGTTGGGCCAAATCCTCAAAGACTACTTGTTGTTTCCACCACTGGAGAGCCTGGCAGGATGTCATGTCAGTATTAACTAGCTGTAAAGATTTCTTTTAGCATCAGTTGTATCTGAGTACTGATTTACAATTAATTTTGTGTTGTAATTTACTCACACAAAGGGAAAACTCTCTGCAGACCGTGTCTTTATGCATGGCATACTTGGCTGTATACTTCCCTGGTTGTTTTACCCAGGTTGCATGCGCTTTTACTGCGACACAAACAAGTTCAGGTAGGTGAGTGATTGTAGTTTGTGTCATCTTTTATATAGCTAAAATGAAATAAATTTTACTTATGGAAATGCATGTTAATGTTTTTGATTAAAACCATTTTCATATCTGTAAAAGTTGTTTAGCCTTTTGGAGAAAAGATACTTTAGAATCGTCTCTAGCATGTGCCCTTGTTTAAAAGCTGTTCTGCTGAAAATCTTGGCTGTCACATAACACAAACTCCTCTTTTACAACAGACCTCTTGCTGTTAGGCAGATTGTTTGGCCCTTGTAAACCTCTTTTGTTGAGTGAGTGTTCTGAGTACAAGCCAGGCTCCACTCTAATTTCCGTCCAGGTTCTGAAAGGCAAAACCAAAGTGTTCACATACACTTCTGTTACAGTATCTGCTGGGTTTTGGCTTTTGTTTGTTTGCTGTGCGTGGGGTTTTTTTTGTTTGTTTTTTTAGTTCTTAAAAGCTATTTTAATTTTCCCAATTTATATATATATAAAACATATAAAATTTATATATTTCTATATAAAATAATATGCATGACATGTAATATATAATAATGTGTATAGATAATGTGTATAATACATATGATATAATATATATCGTATATTTATATATATATATTTAAAATATATAATTAGGTAAGTATTATGTGCAAGTACCACATTCATGGTCAGCGTCTGGAAAAATACCCTTTTCTATTGAATTGCTATGAAAATAACTATATTGATCTCCATGTTCTTGGGACTATGCAGCTGGATACAAAACTTTGCTTTCTTAAAAGCAAAGAGAAATGAGGAGAAAAGTGAACTGGCTGACACATTCTTCTCAAGAAGCAGATCTGTGCATCCTCATTTCATTGCAGACAACTTATCTCATCACAAGCCAGTCTCAATACTTTCCATGGGTATACAAGCCCTTTGTGAATTTGTTACTTTGAAGAAATTTCAGATGAGGTTTTGGATGATAACTGGGTCTGATTTGTTTGGTGATACTGTTATGCTACCACGTATTATATCATTTTCATTGAAAAAAAACTCTCTTCTTGGGGAATAATAATTTTGGTGTGATTCTAAAAATCTAACTGAAAGATTTACGATATTGTTCTTCATCCATCCCTCATGAAGACTTGTTCATGAATGGTCTTATTCAGCATAAGAAAATCAGGTAAATTAACTCAATGATTCCTGATCAGAACCAATATAGTAATATTTGTCCTCTGAGGACTATTACCATGTATAGACTAATTCCATCTACCCTTTCTGTGCATGTGCCTGGTCATACAACTTTCCTGTATTATTTCCTATACTTTTAGCCCTTCACTCTCTTTAGCAGTTAAAAGCAGCTGTGTGTGGCTCTAGTGAGATTTATATTATGGGCTTGTGGCCTTTCACTGAAATTAGCTTCTAAAAGGTATAAACTTTTCTACTAGTTAACAGGGGAATCTTGTGGCTGTGCTGAGCTGGCTTTGACTTTCACACCTAGCTTCACCAGTGAATTATAAACAATTTCTGCAGCATCCATTCATGTCAGAGAAAAGAAGAACTATTACTAAATGTGTTTGGAGTGGCTCAATACTTTGATGGTGGAGGGAGGAATATTTCAAAACAGTGCTTTTCAACAGCTGCAAAAGCAACTACACGTAAAACTGACATCCCAGTTTAACCCCCAAAAGGGAAGGTGCTGAATCATGCAGGCTGCACTCACACATCTATTTTCCATTTGAGCATGTTTTCTCTGCAAAACAAACCAGGAGCTTTCTCAGTTGTTAAATGAAGTATTATACTGTTTTATAGAAAATACACCTTATTACTCCTTTGGCAAGAAACACATTCAGCTCATCTTGTTTTTCTGTAATCATCACTATGATAAACAAAGTCGTCTTTATCTGTGAACTTGATTTAATCTGAAAGCACCTAAAACCAGCTTTCTTGATGATTTGCATGTGTATGAGATCATCTTCTAGTAGTGGTAGCCTAGTGCTTTTATTTCTGGGGCTCAGTATCACATTTTACGCTCTGTGACTTGTGAATTTAAAAGAGAGTAGGTTGAAAGAAAAGTTCGTCTTGTCTGCTACATGCTTTAGCTAAGCAGACCTTTGAAGATGGCAGCCAAGTGTGTGTTTTCCTCCTCTGTTTCCCTAATCAGTCTGGAGGGAGAGGCAACCTCAACAGTGCTAATTTTCATCTGTGAAATTTGAGCTCAAACAGAATATGAGTTTGCTGCAGAGAAGTAATTTCCTAGAGTATTGTGAAATTACTCAGATGAACAAACTAATAGGTCACCCATGTTAATTTTATATGACAGGTAATTCATCTGAGTACAAGTTCTTCTGGAACAAACAAGGATAGGTGAATTTTCTGTAACACAGTTTTAGTGCTGTTTGTATCACTAGAACAACAAAGATTCTAGTGCTGAAGCACTCTTAAGGGCTGACTGGTGACACCTTTTTTTGTTTTGAGACTCAAGGCTGTAAATTTAACCCAGATAGTTGAAACATCCCCTGATATCCCTTTACCATACCAGGAGATAAGCAATGCAATTAAAATATCTCTCCACACTCATAATCCTGTTACAGTTTTTAAAAAATGCTGCAAGGATGGCTGAAACTTTTTATTCATTTGGAATAGCAAAAAAAGTGGAATTTCACCATTCTGGTTTCCTAGAATTTTATCTGTTTATTCTGGTTTCCTAGAATATTTTTCAGTCCTTGACTAGTAAGTACATGTAAATGGCACATCTGGACTAAAAAATAGGGTTTGGGTATCTAACACAAATGTGGTGGTAGCACAACCATGTGGTTATTGCTCATTAAACATTTCCTGCTTTTGTGATTACTTCAAATCTTTCTGCTTTGAACTCCCTTTTAGAACAGAAAGTTATCCCCAGCTGAGTAAGAATTCTGTTGACACTTGGCAAGACAGTTTGTGTCTGGACCCATATTTCTGTGACTTTTGCTCATGTCCAGTTTAATAATAATAATAATAATTAAATAAATAATAATAATAATAATAATAATAATAATAATAATAATAATAATAATAATAATAATAATAATGTTTCAATTATTTTTTAAAGGCTCAAAACTTACTAAACCAACTCCTGTTTTTAATGTGATTGCAGTGGCTGCCATTAAAAGGTCATCTTTCACTCCCAGTTAACATTTACAGCGTTTGAAAAAGGATTATCTAGGTTTAGAATTGGAAGTTAATTCAGTTTTGTATAGCAGATGCTTTGATATAGAAACTGATGCAAAAGGAATTTGATCTGCTAGAAGGGCCTTCCATACTTCAGAGAAAAAAGTAGATAGGAGTGAATACTTTTTAATCAAAGATTGTATGCCTGTGACATTACAAAAAAAAAAAAAGGAAAAGGTTAGGGGATTAGGTGATACTTAGAATATTTTTCTAGGATGCTCTATTGCAAACAGCTATACTGCATTATCTGTCTAATGAATTGTCACTGATACTCATTCAGCTTCTCCACTAACAGAGATTTACTTTAGTTCTGCTTACTTTGGAGAGTCCCAAATGTTTATGCCTTGATTAAAACATCCAACAAGTAAGAAATACAGAATTGAGGGTTATAAAGTCCTCCTAATGTCTCTCATGGAGAAGGAAGGTGGTAGAAGTTGTACATCTGCAAAATCATCTTAAGGGAGAAGACACAGGAGGCCCTAGAATAAGTTCAGAAGTTAGACACGTTAAGTCATAGACACATCTCCAAATGACAACACACATTTGAGGAAGAATTCCTGACCTCCCCTGGAAGGGTTGTGCAGTCTTTGTGTCTTCCAGGTAGCAAAAATGCAGCCCATGCAAACTACCTACATTTTAAAAAGTAAGTTTCTCAGAGCTCTTTCTAGTAAAGCTATTTTTGCAACAGTTTGCAGATGTTCAGTTCAGGCTTCCTCTAGAGAATTGTTCACTTAGGACTCTGGAACTGATGCAAGGGAAACTTAGATCATTTTAAATTGTCCCAAGTTTGTGTACATAATCTGTAATAAAAACTGAGAAATAGGAGGAAAGAGGGATTTCAACTGGCAAACTAAAAAGTGGTTTGTTTTCTAATCTACAATTTCAGGAGCTAAGAGTTTGGTTTTCATTATTATTTTTATTAGGATATTTTAAAATTAAGAAGCTTACTGAATTTTGCGGGGGGACACAACTGAATCTGTTGTGTAATGAAGTAATTTAGCTGTTTGAAGACCTCACGGAATTCTTTTGGGAAGGCATTAGTGTACAAAGTAGTTGCTTTTTAGAATATATTGTCATGGCTCTTTAAAAAGTTTTCTATAACTCTGAAGAACCATGGGCTCAAAATCAGTTTAGAAAAATATTTTCTTCATTTTAAAATAGCCTGAGAGAAGATACAATGTTTCTGAAACATGTTGGAGTTCTTTGTGAGAACTCCAGTTTCTATGCAAGCATGTGGATAATGTTTGATATCACAGAGTGGTTGAGCTTGGAATGGACCTCTGGAGATCATCTTGTCCAGCACCTCTGCCACTCAGCTGGTTGCCCAGAACCATGCCCAGATGGTTTTTTAGTATCTCCAGGGAAGGAGTATTTGCCCTACTCTGAGCAACCTATGCCAGTGCTCAGTCAACCTCACAGTAAAAAAGTGTCTGAGTACATTTGGAGGGATCTTCCTGTGTTTCAGTTTGCTCTTATTGCCTCATCCTGTAACCAGGCATCACTAAAAAGAGCCTGGCTCTATCCTCTTTACACCTTTCCTTCAGGTGTTTATATACACTGATGAGATCCACCAGGAGTCTTCTCCAGGCTGAACAGTGCAAACCCTCTCATCCTTTCCTAAAAATCCTTTCATGATATTGGTGGAGACGGCCCTTTATTGGACTCTCTCCAGTATGTCCATGTCCCTTTTGTACTGGAGTGCCCAGGGACTGCAGGCGTGGCCTTGCCGGTACTGAGTAGAGTTACATCCTCTTTCATTTCCAGAAGTCATTTGACAACATCCCTCACCGCTGAGTAGTTCAGTATTAATGAAGACAGGTCCTTGAATAGCTGGGTGGTTGGCTGAAAAATAATAAAGCAATGGCCAGTTTTCACAGCATAGCAAGATCACCCATAGAGTTTCACAGACTCTGCAACTCTGCAGGTGCAGGCAGTTCTGTAGAATTGCCAGTGATCTGGAAAAGGAGTATGTGTCATTAGGGAAGAGAGTATGTTGGCTATACTAAGTTATTTCAGGTGGGGGCAGATATGAAGAACTGGAAATACATTGTATGAAACTGAAAGACGGGACAATAAAATGGTGAATAAAGTTAAGTATGAGTAAATGTGAAGTGATGTTTTATGGGAGAAAACAGGTATCTTAGGACAGAGCTTGTAATTTCAGAAGTGAAGGAGCATCACCTGGGAATAATAACTGAAATAGGAGGTTCTGTGGAAACGGTAATGCCTAGTAGCAGTTAAAAATGCTAAAAATTATTAGGGAAAGAATAGAAGTAAAAATAGGGAACATTATTACGGCCCTGTATAAATCTGTGGTGCCAGTTATTTTGATTGATATGTAGAGTGCCGATCTAATCGATCTCAGAAAATAATAATAAAAAAAAAGCAGCAACTGTAAAAACTTCAGGGAAGGGTGACAAGAGTAATCAAAAGAAAGGATGGCTTTCCTCCCAGGAAGAATCAATAGCATAAATCTATATCTATAAAACCACCACTTACAAAGGGAGGATGTATAGAAATAGTTTCTTCTTTTTCCACCCAGTATAAGAACTAGGGGTCACCAGCTAAAAACTAGCCCATGGGAAAGCAAACTCAAGGAGATTATTCTTCACTCAGTGTGTAGTGGAGCTATAAATTTCATTGTTGCAACCTGCTGTGGACACTAAAAGTTTTTGTGGGTTGTAGGATAACTGGATATTCTGTGATAAACAGAAGTCCTGTAAAGGCTATATTAAAAAAAAAAAAAACCGTAAAAATGCCATTTTTGGCCAAGGAGGTTCTTTCAGTATAAATTGTTGGAATTGGTGAGAGTATTTTAGGGAAAAGCTGTGTTTTTACGTTCTTCTGGGGGCATGCATTGTTAGAGACAAGGTAGTGGTCAATGGAAGTATAAGTTCACCGAGTACAGTTTCCTCGTGATTTTGTTCTTTGTACGTCATTCTCCTGTGGACTGTTAGGTAAAATTAATACTTGCCAAGGTCTGAACTTCAAGGAAATTAAATTTAAGCTGATGTCTCCATAGAAGCTAGTTCAAACAGCAGGTGCTTTGCAGAGGAAGTTCCTATACAGCTAAGGCGTTCTGTAGCTTCTAGCAAATTGATCTTCACTGCTTTACTTCTGCAAGACCAGGCTGTCAGCAACTGAAGCTCTATAGGCTCCTGAAACTGCATATGAACTTCTTTGGGTTGTACGTGGGAATGTTTGAGATAAGGAGAGTGAAAAATATGGAAAAAATATATGGAGTTCAAGGTAGTAATAGAACTGAAGCAGTAACTTTAATGTCCTGGCACCAGCTGTCTGCATCAGGAATAATTTTCCTTTCTGATTAATTTGTTACAAATTTTTGTGACATTAATAATCTGAATTGTGAACTTAAAAAAAGGCAGTCATGATCTAGGGATTTTGTATTGTTATTTTTTATGCAAAATTTTAAAATTGATAATATATTTTCTTTAAAAAGAAGACAAGTCTTTCCAGACTGAGATATGAAGCCAACAGCTGGAAAGATTTACTTCTGAGTTTGAAACAAGAATTATTAATGGAAATGGGCATCTTGTGTCTTTAGCTGTAACTTTCCACAAGGGCCATCAACATAAAAATTTATGTTATACATCTGATATCATAAACGGTGTTTAACCACTCATTGATCTCCAAATATTCAACAGACCCTATGAAAACAAAAGTGGTTGGACACTATATTTTAGAGGGTAAAGGACTTAATCTTGAAAATACATATATCGTTCTTTTCAGCATACTCGCTAGAAACAAATATAAACAAAAGCATAAATTAAAAGTTTATTTTTGCAACGTCTGAGCTGAAAGAAATGCATGACATAAGGAAAAAAACACACAGAGAAGAACCTTTTTAAAAAATTAAATTTGAAGAATTTCTGATTTTTCTATCTAGGTAACAATCACTAACATACTGGATAACTCCATTTCTATAAAAATGTTGACTTTTTAAGGAAGAGGGAAAGAAATAAAGAAAATGTCAAGGAACAAAGAATCTATGCTTAAGAAAATTGTAGAATTGTTCTTTAAACTTAATACTCTTCACTGGTCCTATCCCCTTACTAGCTGACCTGGTTGGTGGGAACATTCTCTGATCTGTCAGTCACTGAGCCAAAATCTGAGAATATCCCCCAGCTATTTTTATTCTCCCAGATTGTGTATAATTACTTTCAGGTCACTCCTCAAATATATCAGTAACATCCATCATGTGCTTATAATCAGCCTGTGATCACACTTTCCAACATGCATGCAGCATATTCTTTCAAGTAAGATGGGCTTCTCTATAGAGTAGATTGTCATGTGGAGCCTCTGTAACCTGTCCTCATCTGAGTTGTCATCTGGTCTCTTGTAGATCACAGAGTGAAAAGATGAAACCTACCAGCTGAATGCCATGGCAAGAAAATAAATACTGCCAGCTCAGCACAGGGCTGCTGCCTTACTGGGCTGAGTGTGGCTCATTCCAGTTGGTTGGTCAATTACTTATAGTTACTGGACATTTGTTGTGCATACTCAGGGCAGGAATAATGAAAAATTCTAGTTGTGGGATGGCTGAATTTTGCTGTGGCAATGTACTAGCTGAAGCCTTTAGTGTGGATAGCATTCACTGGGATAAAGCTTTTGGTGCTAATCCTTTGCACTAGAATATGTATTTATTAAAATTAATAATTTAATAATTCAGTATAATAAATAATAAAATTAATTTAATGATAGAATTTTTTTAAAATAATTAAAAAAAACAACTAGCAAGGAGTTTTGACAGTGCAGAGGCTCGCACTTTCGACTTTGTTAAGCAGAGCTACAACAAACACACCAGAGGAGGCTGCTTGTTTAAGTGATGGGGAGACAGCAGCTAGAACAGTCACTCACTGAAGACTTTGCCAATTGATCAGAATAACACCAGTTTTGACTGGCAACTAGTTATATTTTTACCTGCTTACATAAGGTACTTGGAATACCTGGGGGAAAGGGCTCACTTCAATACAACTAGATTAACTAAAATGAAGCTCAAGTCCTATTGATCGGGGGAGGGGGGGGGAAGTGGTAACTAGTAAAAGAGAAAAATAGGGTATTACAAGAAATAGTTAAAACTAAGAGCTGGGAAAGTTGTTCTGTTACTAAATGATAAAGCAAGCTAACTCTCTGCCAGAAAGCACTGCTAAATCCTTGTGATTGTTGTCCCCACCTTTTTATTAATCTTGCTGAAAATTTAAAAGTAGAAAAATAACATTTTTTTCTACTTGGCTACTAGTTGCTTAGTAACAGATTTAAAGCCTATTGAACTTCTTAAAGAGATTCCCAGTGTCTACTGTGAGACTTCGGTCTGAGTCTTACTTCTGTTTCATTTGGTCAAAAGCTCTTTAAACGCTTTTCGAGTCATGTAAAAACATAGCCTTGATCTGTCAGTGAGTTCTATGGACTTTCAGAGTTTAGTTTGTGTCTGTCAAGGTTCATAGGGGTTTATGTCAGCAGTAGCAGTAGCAGGATTTCTGAACTTGCTTACGTGACTTCAAGTATATTTACACTAGCAGCTGATATGCAAAATGAAGGTGCCTGAAATAACTAAGATTGGAAATTGTTAGGCTGGATCCCTGTGCTGCCCTGGTTACCAGACCAGCTTGAGTGTGAATATAGCACTGGAGTTGCCCTAAGGATAATAGATGGCAGGTCTGAATTTCCCAAGTCATGTAAGCAGTTAAGAAAGTTTTTGTTGCTCTTCAGCTTGGAATCTAGTAAGGAAAAGCTATTTAAAAAATAATGTAGATTTTATACCCTTTCAGTTTCTCAGTCAGTTTTTGACACTTCTCACTAGTTTACCCTATGTTAAAATAAATATCCTTCAAATGACAAGATAAAAAGAATGTTTCAGGGTACAAACAACCTCTGCAATCTTCCCTCTCCCCTTTCAGTTTTTTTTTAGGTTGTTTTTCTTTTCCTCCTAGGGGGAAAGAGCAACACAACACCACAGCAAATTGTTGGGACATGTAAAGCTGCTTTTTGCTTTGCTGTGGAGTAATTTATAAAAATTCTGTTAATTATAAGGGTTGCATAACCTCTTCTGTTTTAATTGTTTACCATGGTATTGTTGTAAACCCTTTAAAATGGGAACTGAATATTTTCTTTAATGGTAATCTCACATTTAATCCAGCATTCATAGGTATATATCCTAATTGAAACATTTATGACCTATTTTTCAAGATGTCAGATTACCTACTTACAATCAATTGATTCTTCTACTACCATTATAGTCAAGGAACTTTGTTTGCAATACTTGCATCCTTTTTAGCAATGAAAAAGATGAACCATGTTTATGAACCTAAATTATATTAAACAGGCACAAGCAGTCACTTCGATAAATTGAACATGATATGTGCTAATCACTGGTCACACAAATAAAAATTTGAACAGAGAATTGCACTTTAATAGATAGCATTTTAATGCCACTCCCTGGTATTCAGTGATAAGACACATGGGAATGGTTCAAAGCTGCACTGGGAAGTTCAGACTTGGAATTAGGAGGCGTTTCTTTATGAGGGGGTGGTCAAAAACGGAAGCAGGCTTCATACAGAGGTGGTCGATGCCCCATGCCTGTCAGTGCTTAAGAGGCCTATGGACAATGCCCTTAATCATGTGCTTTTAGTTTTGGTCAAACCTGAAGTCGTCAGGCAGTTGGACTAGATTGTTGCAGTTTTCATCCAGCTGAAATATTCAATTCTGTTCTGTTCTGTTCCATTCCTTTCCATTCCATTCCACTCTGTTCCATTCCATACCATTCTATACATTCTTTAATATACATTTGCCTAAATAACACGTGCCATCAGTAATTGAGCAGAACATCAGCCCTTTTTATCAATGTCACCAAACCACAAATGAATGTTGAGCTAAACTTTTCCCATGGCTATTTTCTGATCTATTTGCAAAATGATTGCTGCACTTTAACCTGAGAAATGAAATTGCATGCTAGTCTGTCACTTTTTTAATAATGTTAAAATGTAAAGAATTTATATTAAACTTAACTATCACCTAAAACTGTAATGAAATTGTGTTTTATTTACTAGCCAAGTTGTATCTTCCTTAACAGTAGAAGGCACCTAAATGACATAGTGGAATCCTTTAAACTACACCTGAGTGATGAAGTAAAATCTGGCTTTAGTCTCATGTTTATCAGCAGAAAAGAACATCAGTGTGGTGGGTTGACCTTGGCTGGCTGCCAGGTGCCCACCAAGGTGCTCTGCCACTCCCTCTCTGTTAAGAGGACAAGGGAAGAAAATACAACAAAAAACCCATGGGTTGAGATAAGGACAGGGAGAATACTTACCAATTACCACTGAGGGCAGAATAGGCTTAACTCGGGGAAATTAATTTATTGCCATTTAATTGTAACAGACTAGGATAGTGAGAAATAAGAAAAAAACCCTAAAAAATACCCCCCACCCCATCCTTTCTTCTCTGGTTCAACTTCACTCTTGACTTTTCTACTCCCTCCCTCTGAGCAGTGCAGGGGGATGGGGAATAGAGGTTTGGGACAGTTCATACTGCTTTGCCTCTGCTAGTCTTTCCTCATCATGCTGTTCCCCTGCTACAGCATGGGTTCCATCCCATGGGATACAGGCTTTCACAGCCTTCTATACTGCGGGTCCTTCCTGCATGGTGCAGTGCTTCAGGAATGGGCTGCTTCAGTGCAGCTTCCCCACAGGGTCACAGGTCCTGTCAGAAAACACACTCCTTTCCAAAAACCCTTGAACAAAGATACAAATTTCTTAGAATCATGAATGCCTAAACTACAGTCTGATAATTGGCCATTAACTTTACAGAAGAAGCAAACATGACATTTGAGCTTCATGACCTCATTTTTCCCCACTTCCTTCAGACAGATTGGTTTACATTAATTTCCTGCGAAACTCTTTATGAAAGTTGAAGGATGACTTGAGGGATTAATTTGTCCCAGGAATAATAATGAATTGCATTGATATCCAGGAGGGGCTTATCTGGACCTTTGATGCAACAAATGAGAATTTTAGAGTACGATATCCACAGGCTTTCATGGCGGTAATATCCAAATCCCCATCATTACTTCATAAGTGAAATTACTGTATTCTCTTTACTAACCCTCTTCCTATAACTTCCAAGTTGACAGTGATCATGTTTTGGAAAAGCAAGTTTCTTATGAGTAATATAAGAAGCTTTTCTTGGATGCAGCTAAGGTGGAGATTTCACCAGCGAAAGTGCTTAGTCATACAGCTTTTGATAGGAAGTCTAAGGAGATGGCATATGTAAAGGTGTTCCAGGACATGGTTTATGAGGAGAAAAACTTGTTTGAAGTTCAAGTGGGACTTGAAGATAATGGACCTGACAAAATCAAAACTTTTGCAGAATAAGCCCAGGATGCTTTATGCATTCTACTGCTCTGCTAGAGGTGTATGGTGTTACACCAGTCCTCTGTAAAGATCTTGAACACAGTGAGCCAGATGCTTCTTTGAGCCCCTTTGCTATTCCTAAACTGCAGCAACAGATTCAATTAAGTTTGGCAGCTGCATGAGTGATTTAAAGCACCAGGACCTAATGAAGCTCTGCTTTCAACATACTCGGATGCCTCCTGCCAAACAGAATTTAGGCTTTTCCTTCATTCCTAACAGCAATCTTAACTAATTCTGTGGATGTCAAAGGGAGCTGATTACCATCCTGGAGCTGTTCAAGGTGCCAACCATAGCCGCCTTTAACCGCTTCAGCCTACATGTGTTAATCCACCAATTTTATGTACTGATTACTCCTATCAACGCAAAAGTGATGTAGGAAAGATAGAGAAACAGGATTTCAAAATAAAAAGAAATAATTAACTTTTGCTCAGCCATTGCTAGGCAAAAATGTATGTGTATTGTGCTGACGTGCACAGAGGTACTTACTTTGACCAGATGTAGTCAGTGCTCTTGTTGGATGTGAAAGTTGGATGAATTAGTGTTGTGGGTTTCTCTTCTTTGAGGGCCCTAAAATAATGTTGAAATCCATGGGACCAAGAGCTTTGAATGCAAGGCTGAGGCAGAGATAAAAAGGAGAACTCGGGAAAACAATAACTATCAAAATGAGGCCAGTATCAAAATGAGGCCAGTATTCATCCTGGAGGAATCAATAATTGTAAAACGAGTGATTTCAGGGCTGCTAAAATAAGGTGTTGTTATCACAATGGAAATCACGAAGATCAGCAGTTACATGCAAACCAAATATGGATATAATCTTTATTACAACATAGGAAGTGGGCACTATTTATTGTGTATGATTTTGCTGTGATCTTAGCTTCCAAAATAGTGGTGGAGGAGGAAATGCAAAGCCTTCAGTAGGTCATATAGTGCTGCTAGTGGTGGCAAAAGTGGACCTCCATGAAAGGAAAGAAAAACGTCAGTTTCCTGTGAGGAAGGAAAGGTGGATGATTACTATGCAAGGGGGAGTCCACATTCAGCTGTTGTGTTTTCCCTTAAGACTTCACAAGGGAAATAGAAGTTTGTGCTGTAAGAAGGCGTGGGAACAGACTGTGAAAGCTGATGAACTGATCAGCTTCTGTTGAATTGGGTGAGGCATGGGAAAAGATATTGAAAAAAGTGGAGTAAAGGCACACCTTCTGTAAAACAAAGACCAGCCTGTTGAAAAACATAGTAAGAGGAAGCATACACCACTGACATATGGTGGTAATCAATAGACTGGTAACATTGATACAGGCATGAGAAAGACAACATGGAGAAATTAGCAGTGCTTTAAAAATTCTCTCTGCTATAAAGGACAACTTTCTTTAAGGTTCTGCATCTGGTACCTCCAGAAAATGTAAGGTTTGTTTAAGGTGCCTAACCTAGCTTTTTAGAGGTTCAGATATAGAAACAGGGTATCAAAACGGTTCAGGTATTCACCAGCAAGGCGCAGCTGTCAATCCAGGAAAAAAGATGCCTAGCATATTTTTGAACATCTCATTACATTATAAAGGTATAATTCTAGATAAGGTCAAAAGTTTGGTGCCATTTACCTCCATTGCCTTTATTTATTTTATATATATTTTTTTTACCTTGTTATCTTCCTTGTATGTTTCTCATTTAGCTAAAGTTAAATGGGATTTCCACTGTAAATCACTGATGTCTGTCTGCTACTTTAGATTCCGTTTCTGTAGTTGATTATTTTCCAGCTGACATATTTGATGGGAATATTTGTGTTTGTAAAAATCTGTGGGACAAATCTTTCCCTGTCCCAAAATATGCTCAGTTTGAGAGAGAAATTGGCCATAACTCTTTAGCTCTCAGATTGTGATGAAGCCTTTAGGGTAACTTAAGTACATGAGAGACCTGATAAATTAAGAAAGCCCTTCAGAGTCCATAAGCACTCAGAAGCGCTGGGAACAGAGACAAGTTCCTTGCTGTCCTTGGTAATGGATACCTGTGGGCTGAGTGTTGAGAGAATGTGAATGCCAGCTCCCTGCTCTGAAAATTTTTCAGAGGTCTTGGTGGAGAAGAACTGAAATCTGTTTGAAATTTCAGGATAGTAATACTGACATTGAAGCTTTACTCTCTGATATATTTTGAATCACAATGTTTAAAGACTACATAGATTGTCAGGGTAGAGGATGATTAATTTTTTTTTTTATCTTTTTTCCCTAACAAAACAAAAAAGTTCATTTATAAATACTGATATATTGACTGTAGGTACTAGCTTTATGCGAAATTAACACAGGACTTGAATGAGGGCAAAATTTTTGTGCAACACAGGGAGTCACAGCTTATGACATTTAGACAATAAAATTACTTCATTCAACTCTTCTAATTGTAGAACAGGGTAAATGTATTCATCCCACTTATGATGTCTTCAGGCAAAAGGATCATTCCTGCAACATACAGTTGAACAACTCTTTCAAGGGCATGTTGTGGTAAAACAAACTAATTTTAACTCCTAAAGAAGTAAAAGGCATGTCAGAGATTTAAGTAGATCAGTCAAGATTTTGTCATCAGAGTAACAACCGCCTAAAGTATTTCTGGTAAGTGTTCCTGATTCAACCTGAACTAGAGAAATAATAGACATTATCTTTGTACAAATTAACATGTTGCTTGATGGTAGGTGAATAAATTATTGATCTTAAATTCCATACACAAACTGAATTTCCAAGATGTTTCCCATTTAGTTCAGGAACTACCTCTCTACCTATGGCCTTTATGGAACATTCCCATTAAATCTTTCATTATAGAAATATAGTGAATTTTTAAAGCATAACTTTTTGATATTCATAATACTTTCCTATCAGCAGGAATTGTATTTGCAGAGGCTGAAACACAAGTATGGCGATTGTCTTAAGAAATTCTAAATTGTTTGTAAACTACCTAAAAAGCCTAATTGGAAAAGTCTTTGCAGCTATCTTTTTATCAAAGATTTCTCCTGAAATCTCTAATTGGGCAGCCCCACCCCTGGAATGCTCACAGCAACATATGCCTACAATTAAGTAGAGTGGACAGTGTCATCTTGTCCATACCTGCTGAAAATCATCTGAAAATGCTGTTGGCTCTATGTGGATCAGTCAGACACACAATGTAAAATTACCATGTTTAACATGTGCAGAACTAGGAAGGTGAGGCTTTTTGGATTTAAAAAGTTGTTCTTGCAAGGATGAGCAAAACATCAAGGTTAAAATATCAGTCGGACAGGGGTCTGCATCCCAGTAAGATGTACAGAGTTGTTGAGTGATTTCTATATTCATTTTTAGCCTTTGTATCTTTGTTTGAGAGAAAAAGTGAGTCAGTCCCAATATTTAAGTCCTTCTCCTTGTGTCCGCTGCCTTCTGTTACTCTGCCTTTCTAAAACATTCTCAATCTTTAGAAACAGTTAAGCCTACATCTGACTTTATATATCATGGTCCTCCAAAGTCTTATTAATCTTTAATAAATCTTACAAAAATTGCATGGAGGTGGATTATGGTGAAAGATATTTAAAACACAGTGTATTTTACATTGTGATGTTGCATGCCATTTCTTCATAACCAGTTGTAATAGCTAGGATCACCAAGATCAAAAAGAAGATGCAAGAAGTTTGAGTGTCTTTTCTCACCTGATTCTTAGATAATGATAAAAGATAAAAAAATATGGGAATCCTCAGACATAAGCTGCCTTTGATTAATTTTCAAAGTCCTTTACCGAGAGCACATAGCAGTCTTTAAAGTAAACTGTTGTACTTCTAATTGAGGAGGAAAACTAACCTGCAAAACAAATGCTTGTATTTTCTTAAATACACAGATGCACCTTCTGAATTGTAAATGCTATGGTGTTTAACTCCTTACACAGTCAAATTAAAAAATAAAATAAAATCCTTCATTAGTCAAGGAAAATGCTAAATCAGAAACAACCAGGACTAATTGCAGACTATGACAGTGGCAAATCCTTCCAGCTGACTATTTGTTTTGGTTCTGTAGAGCGTTAATCTGCTATTAGTGTGTTAGCAATTCTTCGTTCTGGAATTATATTATATATGAATGCTAATTATTTCCAGTAGACTAATACTGTACAATTGCAGTGTGTTTGTAAAAATTGTGTTGGATAAGGTTTTTTGTTTACAGCAGCAGCACAGTTATTCTGATACAGGTGAAGGAGAGGGGGTGAGAACTGAAATTGCCTTTAGATTCATGCTGATACATGGTCCCCTCTCTGCTCCCACCCATACATTAGATGACTTGTACTACTAATTAGCTTGGCTTCCTGGGGTGCTTTCTTCTGGTCCCTGGAGTCCCAGGCAATTGCCCTGCTGGCTCATCCATAAAACTCTCTCTGAATCATGTTTGTGACATGCATTACATCAGTCTGGTAAAATTATGAAGACCTGTGTGTTGGCAAGTATGTGTGATTTGAAGTACTAATGTGAACTTTTCGTGCCTCCCCCATTAATATGCTTAATCTTTCAGTGTAAAAATGTAAATCTTTTAGTGCAAAATATCTTTTAGTGTAAAATATCTTTTAGTGTAAAAGGTGTAAAAGCATTTAAACAGACATGGTTTGGTCCTTACAGTACTTCTGTTGTTGGCCTTGTGCCCAAGAAGTGAAGTCTTTTAAGAGTTTGTGTCTCTTTTATGGGAATGTTTCTGTGTGAATTCAGGCAAAGCAATTGATACTGAGAATCACAGGCAGTTCCTCTCAATTCCTCATTAGATGTGGTGCTTCTCCATGAAAAGTAGCCTTGTCTGATTCAAGCATCTAAAAATTAAGGTACCACCAAGTAGCATGGAGACAGAGTTTTGGCCTTGTGGTTCAAATTCTTCTGACATAAACTGAGGAGGACAATGTGTTAACTTCCTAACACTGAGACAGACAAACGCTTTTCGAGTTCCCTCAGCTGGGATGAAATAGAGTGAAACAGCTAATTAGTATGTAGGATGACAAGCATTAATTAAGCATAAAGTGCTTATATTATGAGTGTAAATGGCTCTGTATCCCGTACAAAGATTTTTAGATTCTCCCAAGTTGCCCAAGAAATGTAAATATCACACCAGTGAATTGAGCTGAGTAATTGTTGCTTAGGAAGAAGTTATTCAATATGGGGGAAAAGTCATTCTTCAGTATGAATAATATGTGATTGGGAATACATATTACATTTCAGGGAGGAATTGTCTTTCGCAGAGGAGTCTCAGAGAATTCCCCTCCATTTTCAATCTCACTATTTGCATCTTCTTCTTTAGTGTCCTGAAATTAATCTGTGCAGCACAATTGGTCACAGACCTAGTGTGTCAGAAGCATAGCAGGTAGATTAGACCTGGATTAGACTGGATTAACTGGATTAGACCAGCACTGGGTACATCCACCAACAGTGGTTTGTTTCCAGCAGAGGCAAAAGCAGATGCTGTTTCAGGAGAGTGCACAAACCTAACAGTTGCTTCAGTCTGATCCCCTCGTACTTCTCCAGCCTGTGAAAGAGGAGAGCATAAGGTGGCAGCGGACATCCCTCCTTACTTCTCTTCACTAGCTATTTACAGATTTCCTGCCCATGCATACATGTGACCCCTTTTCGTACCCACTGACACTGCCTGCCTCCGCAGCCTGATGGAAGCAAATTCAAGAAAGTCACAAGCCACCACATGACAAAGTACATGGCTTTATTTTCTTTTATCCTGATCTCCTGCTACTTTCACCAAATGACCCTTACACTCATGCCATGGCATCTGGTGAGGCAGAGTCTCAAATTTAGCTTACCTGCTGCCTTCAGGAATTTACAAACCTCAGTCATAGTCCTCTTCAGCTTTTTCCTCTCCAAACTGAATCACTATTCAGTTTTTTAAATCTCTGCTTGTAAGGCAGCCAATCCACATCCTGGGTTACTTTAGCTGCTTTTCTTTTTATGTTGTCTCATTCTCCTATCTTCCCTTTGAGATGCAAATGACATGCAGCACCCAAGATGTGGGCACACCAATGTTTGTTACAGCCACAAACAGATGACCTGGTCTTCAGTGACCTTCCTGATGAAGCCAAACTTCTTCTTGGCTTCTCAGAGGCATTTGCACTCTAAGCGCAGAGAGAAAAAATTTCAGAGAACTACCAAGGCTGACCCCAAGATCTTGTCCCTGAGTTGAAATACCAGTTCTGCATTGTTTCTCCTCAGCATGACCTTATATTGATGCTAACCTACCATATCCCTGTGGCCCTTCTACAGTTCCTGGCCACGGGCACAGCATTTGACTACCCATAAAAAGCTCAGTATCAGCTGCAGACTTGGAGGTTTCACAGTTGCCTCTCCAGGTCGTTGCCAGGGAGGTGATGTAAGGCTGTTGTCAGCAGCAACCCATGAGGGAGGGACCCTGCTTTTGTTGGCATTTTTCCATCCTGGAAGTGACACCTAAGTACTACTTTTTGTTTCCTATGCTTTAACTGACTCCCTGTTGCTAAAAGGACCTCTTCTCCAGTCCTGCAGTAACGGAATTTACAACAGTTCAAGTGGAGCCTTGTTGAAAATCCAGGTCAGATTTTATCGACATGGTTATTCCATGCAATTCCAATAGGTTAATGAAGCAGGATTTCCCTTTACATGAGCCACACTGGTGCCTCCTCAACATGTTCATCACATACAAGTGACTATTAAGTAATCTTTTCTTTCTCTCCCTTTTTTTCCCTTTTTGTCTTTTTTAGAGACAGATTGCCATCTTCCCATGGATGGGACCAGTCAGGCTCACTGGTCTGTATTTTTCAGGATTCACTCTGGAGCCCTTTTTGTAGGTAGGAAGTATGATGGCAACCTGCCAGTCCTCGGGCACAATGGCTCTTTATAGTGGTGGGTTACATACATTGGCCAGCAGTTCTGTAATTTCACATTTAAATGCTAAAGGAACTCTCCAAATTAATCTCAAAGAAGTAGGTAAGCTGTCTTTTCCCTCTGAATTTTGATATAAACCCACTTAATCCTTTTGGTAGTACAGTGATTTGTTACAGAGAAGGGAAGGAATCATTATATTTCACAGTGCCCGATTGTTTTTAGTCTTGCATTTCGTATGTTTGACTGAAACCAAAATTCCCCAACACTCCAAAATTCACGTTCAAATCATGGGTTTTAATTTTGATGTAAGGGTTTGAAAAGAGGTACCTTGGGAACAGTTGTAAACACGAACATTTACTATTGAAGAATTGAAAGTCAGAACTTTGCACCATTATTTTTAGTGATTTTTTTTTTTTCATGTAACACTCAGTGGACTGTTATAATTCATAGTGTATTTGAAGAATCTGGATACTTTACAGGCATGAAATTGACATATGAATTTCACAAGTGAGATAAGTATTTCCTTTTTTGGATGGAGTGCATAGGAAATCTCTGGCAGAACTTGTATATCTTGACACTCAGCTGTGTGCTTTATTGTTGAAGATTTCTTCTTTGGATAAATAATGTTTTTGGAATTTATTGCATTTGTCTAAAAAAAAATCTGTCTCAAACACAGGCATGCAGGAGATTCAGGGAGGTTAGATTCACAAATCTTAAATTTCAGTTCTAGGATTAAACCCTCTTGAGTTTCATGGAGGTTAAGTCCTCCAGAGAAGAACATGGCAATGACAAAATACTGTAGGTGCTTTCCTTTTTCACACCTCAAGAGGAATCTTTTAAATAACAGACCTTTTTCTTCTCTATGCAGCCTTCTTAAGTTACGTTGCAGGGAACTCTGGAAACCTTCACAGGTGTAGGAGTAATACTAATCTCTGGAAATTTTGGAGGTGGTGGTTGAAGAAAGGCAAGATGTTGATGCCTGTGAGAAAATCTTCTCCCCATGGAGAAACTTCAAGATCTGTAGTGGGACTTCCCACCTTTCTTCTTCTGTGTCATGTATTAGGGTGCACCACACATCCCCATCCTTACATCTGTGCAACACACATGATCTGCCCTTTATGCATCTACCTGTCTCCTGTTTGGGAAGCAGTCTCTTTGTATATCAGGTAATTGACTAGGGCTTATGCCTTTAACATGGTTCTCAGCTTTAAAATCACAGATTTTTGTGCACTGTAGGAGACTTAGTGAGACTGAAGATGGATGCTAACATGCTAGGTCTGACAGGTGACTGAGGATCTGAGCTTAAAATGACCACAGAACTTTTAAAAGGTTATGAAGAGTTTGAAGGAACCTTATGAACAGGTTGAACCCTGTCCACAGTATGTAAGCTACCACCTACTGTCGCTATTAGCGTAAGAAAAAAGTAACCTCTCTTGTGGGTTTTCTAATGCTCTTTTTGATCCTTGGATAAGGAAAGTTTTCAACTTCTTACTTTGAAGCAACATGTGAATTTCTATTTCTGTTTGGTCTCGCAGCTGCCTAGGTACTCACATACTGCAAGTTCACGCTCTAGGGTGATCCTTGTAATTATTAGCTCATCTGCTACAACTTCCTCACTGGAGCTGGTGCTGCCTCCCACCAGGATAGTCTAGTCAGGATACTTTTGGGCCACCAACAGAATAGGGAGTTGCCAAAATAAATGTTTTCCAGCAAGATTTCACACTCATGTCTAATGAAATAGACACTTTCCTAACTGTTGCTTTAGAGCTTAGATTTTCTTCAAGGTTTGTAATGAAAATATTTCATGACCTGTTGACATATTCATATGGTGATTTTCAAAAGAGAGATTTCGGTTACAAAATGGTCTTGGCAACAAGCTGGGATATCTGGGAAGTTGAACAAGGCTGTTGACAGGCAAAATTAGGGCTGAATCATAACTGACATTATAGTTTTGCAGCCGAGCCATTTTTAAAACTGACCAATAAGGTTGGCTCTGGTGTTTGTGAGAGTACAAAAGTGAGATGGCTAATCAGTGCATGCAATGGTGAATGTGGTTGTGGAGACAGTTACATAAATGATAGGTTTTGACAGAATTGGCTAGCTTTTAACTCAAGTGGCTGTGGACGCTACAAGAACGGCAGAGAGAAAATGCTTAGCTGTTAAGAAATAACTCATGGTAAGAAAAACTCTGAACAAAAACAATTAAAAGCACTGCAAGTAAAATAAATAAGACCTTTAGGTGTCCCTATTCTGTGTGGTTTTCCTTTATATCCTACATTTATTTCTTATCACAGTGGAGCAATTCCAGGTTTTGTCACATTGTCCATCCTCCCAAGTGCATCAGGAGTTGGCAGCTCATTTCTGGTGGTTCTAAAGCTTGCAAATACCTCAATAATTCTTCGTGTTTATGCAAGAAATGAGCACAATCATTTATGTAGATTGAACTGTAAATTCACTCTTGTCAGAGGGTCATGTTTTTGTGTGATGCAGAATACCTAAAAAAATTGAGGTTTTAATTATAGTTGTAATCATTCAACATCATATAAATGAACCCATTACCTTTTAAGAGGGTCATCTGTCACTGCAAGAGAGTGAACAATATTCTTTATAATAGTGAAAAAAATAGTTCAGCCTTTTAACAGTATCACTCTCAGAGAAAAAAGTGCATATTCCATGCAAGCAGGTGCAATGTGAAACTTAAGAATCTATTCATTAATATGATGCTAATCACTGCAGTGGCTACTTTTTTATATTGAAGTATTTTACGTAAGTGTGATAACCTTAAAGCATAAGGTTATCTATCTATAGATATGTATATCATTGCAATATAAAGCTGAAAACACAGATTTAGATGACAATTCAGGACACAATTGTTGATCCAATACAGTATAATTTTGATTGCTCTAAAATTTAATATAGCTTATAAACTGATTTTACCGATGGTGCAAAACAGAGAGTCTTATTTGTGGCAAACAGGGAATTTACAAATTTTATCTAATGTAGCTGAGCAATTGCTAGTTCTAAAATCTGAATACTGCCTTCAAATAAAATAGTGACACTTTGATAGTATCATCAGGGTAATTGAGGATGGCTGTAAAGTTGACTTGATAGAAATGGTAGAGTTATAGAAATGTATAGCACTTTCATCTACTAAACATTTTAAATACATATGCATACACATGCATAGAAATTAAATTATATCCATGGATTTTAATTTTCTGATGAAGTTTTAAATTTGCAGAAGTAAACTTCACTAACTGAAAATAAAACGCTGTGCTCTGTCAAAGCTCATTTTACCTCACTACATGTAGTACCCCTGATAAATAAAAGCAAAATGTTAGGGTTTGCCTTTAATAAGGGATAAGTGTAGAGATTATTTGGCATAGTAAATGTAATATGCTTATTGAAGAAATGCCAGCCATCTTTTACATCATCCACATTTTTCAAAAAGCAGAATAGGCTATTTGTTTATAGGGTCTGGACCACCTCAAATATTTTTTGGGCAAATAAAGGAAACTGTGTTAAATGGAGAGCCACGACTTTGCACAGATGTAGAGCTTCACTGCTGAACATTAATTGCTGTGTTTTGTGATACCACCACTTGCCCGCATCTTCTAAACAGTAGGCTGTGAAGCAAATGTTTGTAATAAGATTTAATACTAGTGAAGCACATTATATATATAATGATTTACCCCCCTAACCCCCCCCACCCAAAAAAAAAAAAAAAAAAAAAAGAGTAGGATGGATTGAAAAAACCACCATAATGAACCATAAAAATTATACCCTTCAACTTTCCTTCTAACACAGAGTGCCAGTGGGAACAGAAGTATGGAAACTGCTGATTATTTGGAGACTTGCTAGTCCTGGGTCCAGTATTATCAATGTTACAAGTGAAACAAGTTATAAACTTTGAGGACTAAAATATTTTGACAAACACAGTTCATGCTTCTTATCTCCTCAGTATATTTACAACCATATTTTGATCATATCATAGCTCACAAGTTTAAAAGTGTTAATTTCTCACTACATAAAGTGAGAAATTTCCTAAAAATGAGTATGTTGCATAAAAAGTTCCATGTACTCAGTAGTCTGCATTCTTTCATCCATTCTAAATTACAACAGGTTGGGCAGAAAAATAACATTTCATTTTGTAACAATTTGATTTTTGCTAAAAGGTAAAATTTAGTATGCTCACAAAACATAATGGTAAATTTGTCAAAATGCTTTGGATATAAGTTGAAATAGTCTGTTTGGTTTGGGTTTTTTTTTTTTTTTTTTTTATTTCAGAAACAGAAATTTGAGGGGAAAAAAAGTTTTGTGTTGTTCCAAAGATCAGCTGGTTAGGGGAAAGATTAGGCTGGAGAATTTTTCTGAACTGAGGTTTTTTGCAGCTTTGGGTTTGACAAAGTTTTGCAACTTTGAATTTTCCAGTATGAGATTATCTTAAAACTGTACACATTATTAGCTTTGGTCATTACTCAGGGATGACATGGGGAGACACTGCAATATGTCTTGCCTTATCTTCAAAAGCTGAGGTTCTCACAGCTGCTGATCATATAGCATAATTTATGTAACTTCATTGTAGCATTCTTTGAACAAACAGAATGTCTTAATCTGGGGTTATACGCTGCTGCAAAATAATTTCAAGTGGTAGTACTTCTGACCTTCCTTCACTGAACTTGGTAACATAAAACCAGAGGTAAAGATGGTCTGTTCTTGAACAATTTTTTGTATTTTTCAGATTGTGATGCCAGGGACTATCGCTTATCCAAAGTAACACAGCACTGTGCTAAATAAAGCATGCAGTGCAGTAGTTAGCCTCCCAAGCTATGGTCTGAATCGTTCTACTGTTTACATTAAGCACAATAACATTTCTTGCACTCCTTCTGTGTTTTTAAACACAGCACAATATGCTTTAGTTTGGTTAAAGCCATTCCAGTACATTAGAGAAATTACTTCAAGGAAATATTTTGTCTTCGGTTAGTTCAATCTTCAGGTTAGTATAGCTAAAAATGCTGTATTCCCCCTCACCTGAGTTTATTTTCTGTAATATTCTGTGGTCTGTCACTCCTGTGGAATGACATAATGTGTCAGTCAGAGGAGAAATAGAAATTTGTTGTGAAAGTTATTGGTCCATTTTTGGCAAGTTACACAAAAATGCTTGAGTTACTCAAATTCAGCCTCATGGCATCCAATGATCTAAATTTTTCAGTTTGCATCTTTTTTATACTTGTAAATTTCTTAGAGCAACGTCAATATCTTGATTTTGTTTTACATGGCACATAATAGTTCAAAGATACTAAAGCTTATTGACACCTAAACAGTAAATTGCAAAAAATAAAGTTTGAGATAAGTAAAATATTATTTATAAATCACTGACCTGAACAAAATCTCCCGACTCAGTTTTGTGTCTGGTGAAAGAGGCATTCCTGGTTAGAAATGACACAGCCATCACCAACGTTTTTTTGAGTGCTCCGGGAAGAATGATGTGGTATTAATATGAATTATTTTTTTAATAAGAAAATTCAAAACTATGAGTATTGAATAAATTGGTCTTTAAAAAAAAAAAAAACAACACTGCAGGTTTTATCTGATTTAAAAGTGTAAATATCCCTCGTATGCTTCAAAATAAATAGATATTGATAGAATCAGTGACATTGTGAAGGGTTTTCTTTAATTATTTTTAAAGTTTCAGTTGTTCAGGAAGATATCTAATAGTTGACAAAAACCTGACTTTTGAATTGTTGGAAATTTCTGAACAGATTTTACTCTGTTTAAAGACATTAGAATTATTTTTTTTTGTTGTTTTAGCTGTAGTTCTCATTATTAATGAAGCCGTATCTGATACATATTTTGCATTATTTCAGTGGTATTTTAAACGGATGTTAAGGTGGTGAAATATACACTAAAGCTTACTTGGCTGGGTTTTGAAGTCCTGGAAAGCATCCAACTATTTTCCTTTAGGTGGTCTCTTTGTGTCAAAGCATGAAGTTGCTATACCACTATAATATCGATATAGAATGAACTCAGAGAACACTGTTTTTTCTCATATTTACTGATCCCAAACTATTTTGAAATAACTTTTCTTTTTTTTTTTTTTTTTTTTTCCTTAAAGCATATCACCAGTAAGGGATGGTGGAATGACAGCAATTGTGGCTACATGAAATTATCATGTAGTATACGTAAAACAGGTTGTTATATTCAACCTGTTTCGCAGCAAACAGGTGTTTCTATTAAAAAAACCAACATTCTTACATCTAATAATAATTGAAACTCATGTTGCTGGGTGTTTAAGAACAAATGTCAAGGATTAAGCTGGCATGAAGCCTAAACTAACCTTTCCCTCTGTAATAGGTACATACAAAAAACTCTTCCAGTTTCACGAAAGAGCTAAATTTATTTTTTATAATAATACTTGTTGAAGTATTATATTTATGTGCACACAGAAAGCTAAACTAGAAGCCTAAGTAAATAATTACTTATCATTGTTTTCTATAAATTCAACTGTAGGACTTACATGCAACTAAAGATCAGTAGTGCTTTTAAAATTTAGCTATAACATTGTTTTGGAAAATAATTTTCATTTCACATATGGAAAATTCATTTAGCTATATTAGATGATCTTGAAGCTTTTACGTTGGCCCATGCGTGCATACCTAAAGGTTTTTAAGGCATGTCTTTGTTCTTAGATAATAAAAGGAAATAATTTTCATTATATAAAATGCAGTGCAGGGAAAGTATTGTTTGAGGTGATTGAAGCTGTCCATTTCCCTGAGTAAAGAAAATAACAAACATCTATTTCTTCCATAAAAATGAGAAAGACCAGGAGTAATAAAGAAACAATTAAATGGCAGTAATGAGATGTGGATTCAGTGAGAGCTTTGAAGCCAACGTGCTTAAGTTTTCTCCTATAATGAATTCCCGAAAAGGCTTTTTAAACTTTTTTAAAAAAATATTACAGATTAAAACCAATAAATTCAGTTTTTTTAAATTAAGAAGAAGACCATTTAGTATGACATACTTCAGTAAGGGCAGAAACAAACAGATTTCTAATAGCAGGTTTTTTTCTGTTATTTCAGTCCTTACAGGTCTTGTTTCCAGCCAACTCAGTGGTAGCAAATTCAGATGTTTCACCCTGGTTCTGAAGAAATGCTTTTTTCTGCTACCTCAGAGATACCATGTAATCTCTCAGATTTTCATCTCTTTCAGCATACTTAGCCTCTCTCCATGTGAAAGAGGAATAATCTTTATTCCTCTGGGGGATCTTCCTTACTTTTTCTTTTCAAAATAATATAAGCTTAGGAGGACCTTCCAGTGGACCTGGTTGAAACTGAGGTACTCTGTGCTTTCTTTGCCTCAGTCTTCTCTGACATGATCTGATCTACCTGACTGCCTTTTATGAAGGATAAAAAGGCCAAATTTGTGAATAATATGAGGGCACTGGATGTCATTTACATTGTCTCAAGCAAAGCTTTGGACATTGTCTACCACAATATTCTTGTATTTGTTTTAGGATAATGAAGCTTGGGTAGGTGGATGAGTAAAATGCTGTTTGGGTGGTCATGGCAAGCAGGCTGCCTGAGAGGGACATTCAATAGGGTCTGTCCTGGGACCTGTTCTGTTTCATGTCTCTCTCAGTAATTGGGAGGAGGGGACGGAGGGGACACTTGGCCGGGTTTGCAGATGACTCCAAACTGTGGTGACCACTTCTCCATCAAATTCTGTGTGCTTTCCTAGGATATTTCTTATAAATTTTGAAAGGCATAAAACTGAAAAACAGAAAATAGATTGTGATATCAGAGTGCTCTGTTTCTTAATTGCTTCTAGTTCAAGGATATAGGTTACAGTATCAAAAATGAAAATAAGTTGATTATATGAAACACATAATGTTTAGCTTAGTGTGTCCACCTCGGCTTCATCCATTCAATTTGTGAACTGGTGAGCTACAGGCATCACAAGTGAAAATTTGGAAAAGCAAGTTGTCTTTTGGTTTTACCCTAATTATTTTTTATGTGTTTTTTTTTCTTCCCTGCCCCCCCTTAACTCCTTTTGTCAGGCTAGTGTAAAGCAGTGATGTGATTTTGCCAGTGCTTCTCATATTGATTAACTCATTCCTTGAGAAACTTCCTTGTCTGCCCCAGAGGAGTGTTTTGAGGACCATTTCATATTCATTAATTCTTAGCATGCTAGGATTAAGTTTATTTTAAAATTAACAGCCTTGTTGTTTCTGATATTTCGAGGAATCTCATAAACTTGGAAAATCTTGGAACTCTCTTTTGGTGTTACAGTGCTGCTATTTCCTGTTCTTGTTGAAGCTGGAACGAAAGAACAAGAGGGGTTATCAGACCAGCTAGCAGCTACTATTGAGGAGAACAAAGACATTGCACAATGATTAAAACACTCTTTTTGGAGATGTACATTGGAAATCTAGGGCACTGTTAAATATGTTTCTATTTTTGCTTAAGAATGTTTTAGCAATAAACAGTCTCTTGTGCTAATAACTTTCCAAGGAGACTTGCCTAACATTAACCTACCTTGTTTTAACATTCAGTTAGCAGACACATGGCAGTTGGACAGGATCCCGTTGTTGGGAACACCCCTAAATGAAATGCCCCTCATTATTCATGATCCAAGTGGTATGTATAAAAAGGCAAAGCAGCCAACTCTCAATCTGTGATCGCCTTTAATGGGGGCAAAGGGGGATACTCTGGAGCCACGGAAGTTGAAAACAGAGACAAACATAGAAACAGCATGGTCAGGGGCTGTTTTAATCACATAATGGGAACATGAGGATTTGATCCAGCTACACTCAACACTTAGGAATAGATGGGGCTTCTGAAAACTGAGCGTATTCCAAAGCGTAATAGTTTCAGGTTCAAATGAGTTGGACTGCTTTCAACTGAATAATCAAATATCTTTCTCTCAGTCTCATGTATTTATTACTCAGATAAAAGAAAGAGTTGAACAGCAAATTATCACAAGCTGCCTTCTAACTATAGCACAAACTGCTAATAAGAAGAGCTGTAGAAGTTGGCACTACTGTATTTTGGGGATAGAATCTGCATCCTTCTGCACAGTGATAATTAGATGGCATATATTTAGCATTAAATGTTCCATAGCCTCGCAAAGAGTGGAGGAATAAATAGTCCTTGTCTGCTGCTTAGCTACTGTTTTCAGAAAACAGAAACAAAATGTCTTCCAAAGTCTCGAACTCATTCCGCTCTTATTTTTGTGGTAGCACTAGTGCAGCATAGGGACTCCTTTTTAGAAATAATTTATTTTTATAGCAGTGTCTTTTCTGATGGTGAATGTTTTGTAATTCTAATGTGGGATTGCAAGCAAGATCATTGTTCTTACCCAAAACTGCTTGCTGTTATTTGAAGAATGAGGAGCTTCCATAAATTCCTTAGCTGTTTTTGAAGATTCAGATCTGAATTTCTGATACAATCTGATATATTTTGAAATATATATATTTATGATATAATTACCATGGTTTTTTTAAAATACTAAATTTATTGTGAATATAGACATATGTCTGTGGTGTCCTGTTAAAAGCTGTATGCTCAGAGAAGGGTGCATATCTTATTTCTACTTTTCCCTAAGCGGCTGGTAGTGACAACTACCACTGGGCAGCTGGGCCACACAAAACTTTGGCCTGATGCAATGTGGTTGTTCTTATGTGTACACCGTTATAAAGGAGAACATTTCAGGTTTTATATACTGCATTGTTGTAGCTTGAATTGCTTGTCTTTGATTCATGTACACTTAACCGACTTGAAGCTGAGATGAGATGGTTTGAGCAAAATACTGTGTTAGCAGCGAGCCTGGTCCAGGTGCCAGGACTGTCACCACTGGGAGGTGGTACAGTTTGCTCAGTAAGCTAGGCTTCTGACCAAGAACAAGCACGAAAGGTCAGGGTGAAATGTGCGGTTTTACATGCTCTGAAAATGTGACTTTAAATCTCAGTTCTAACTAGAATGAAGGTAATCTTCAAAATATGAACTTTGTTTAGGCAAGTCTGATTGCTTCTACATGAAGCCTTGAAAAGCAGTGTTAGGAACCTGACAGCTATCTTAATTTCTCTGAAGGCTTGCAAATTCTTTTCTACTAGGTACAAGTAGTTTTGTCCTGAAACTAGTATTTTGATTCACCATATAATACTGAGTTTCCTATATGATTGTTTTCAGCATGCTAAACATCTAGGGCTTGACCTGAGGGGCTTGAGTATTGAGCTGACATAATGAAGAGAGTATCACCATACTTCAACCTTAACACTAAGGAGTGTGTGAAGACAGCTTCCTGGGAAAGTAAATTTTTTTCTTGCACTTAGCGTTAAGTAGTATTTGAATATAGTGTTATTCTCAAGTACTGTTTTATCACTGTCATTCATTTAAATTTTAAAGATGAGGAATGCTTCATTTTGCACTGTTTTTACTTTTTGATTGATTTCAGTGCACTAGAGATTCTCAGCCTTGACTCACAGCATTAGAGAGGATGTTTTTTTCTCCCTGCCCATCCTTAAGGGAATTACAAGACAAAGACAAAGACAGCCCTCGTTTTTCAAAGAAATTAATAAGTATAACTGTAGGAAATAAGGAATTATTATTTTTATAATAGGTTAATAAATGATGATAATATTTTTTTTGTTTGTTAATTGCATATACCTAGTGTTTCTGTGTCTGCCATATGTAATGAAACAACTATGCACATGTATCAACAGGTTTGGGGCTTCACTGATATTTACCCAATGCTGCTGACTTTTACTGTTAAACAATGGAACTAGTAAAACTCATCTGTGGGAGAAGGAACTTGACAAAATGGAGTGCAACTACTTTGAAATACTACTGTGACTACTGAATTTAGTACAGTGAAATATTGAGCTAATAACATGTAGCTTTAGTATACTGATGTTTTTCAAGTAGATGCTCAAACCAACACATTTGACGTATAAAATTAGTTGGTATTATGACAACTAAATATTTTGTATGGTTTTTAAAAGTGATGTTCTTGTAAAATCTGGCCATTTCCGCCTCTGTGGGATAATCTCAAGGTGCACTAGGGTATAAGCACAACCACGTAGCCGGTGGTAGGTGTCCTGGTTCCACAGCTGTCAGCTGATACTGCTTGGGCCCAGCTGAAGTCACTGCTCAGCATTTCCCTTAGTTGGTTTGCAGTGTATGTAGGATTTTAAGCATCCAAATAACATGCTGGTCTGGCAAAACAACAGCAAGAAGTGGAATGAAGGTTTTAGTAAATTTAAGTCTTAAAAGAACTGTTTTAACACACCACTGGTGGAAGCTGCCTGAAATACCAAGGAATAATCTAACCTTTAGGCAAATGATGTCTGTATAAATGTTTCTCTTGCACAGTTTCAATAACCAAGTAGTTAATTCTACATGAAGGGCTGTTGTGCTTGTAATTCACAAGCCTGGCTTGGGGTGGGGGAGGAGTGGGGTGGGGAAGGGGAACCTGGGGCTGAAGGTCCTTAGTGCTTTGCAGTTTAGTATAGCTGCGTTTTCAAAAGATGTTGGGAGTTCCCAAACAAGAAGGTTGGTTTTTATTGTTCACTAATACCTCTGTTGCCAAACAAGGGGGCAGGGCTGTCTCCCAAACTGTCTGTCATCCTCGTAGAATGTGGGGAGTGGAGACTTGAGGAGCACAAAATTAAATTTCATTGTGTAGCTAGGGACTCATTGTTAATGCCATCAAGCATATGGCACAGCTGTGAAATTTTTATGCCAGGCCTGGTGAGCTAGTGGGAAAGCTTGCAAACCCAAGCATGCCATTTGGACTGATGGTGTTGTTAGTAGGAAGAAGCAGATGATAAAAAAAAAAATTATTTAAAAGCTTAGAAAAATAGCCCTGTGATTTATTACCTAAGCCACCAGATGTACTGTACTATACTGTACTACATCATTGAAACAGCATTCTCTGATGTAATACAGATATAAAATGTGGGTGGGTGGGTGGGGGAGAAAGAAGCAGTGGAATTGAGGGCAAGTTGAATAAACTGTTGGAGATTTGTTGTTGGCTTTTTTTTGTCTCATTGCAGAATATAAAATCCTAATATGCCGCATAACCAAAAGGCTCTTAAAAATAATGGTAGGCTCAGAAGGGCTGATTTTTGCTACAGATCAAATCCCTGGCAAGCTATTCCCTGTGTATGGAAAGATGGTTCGGATTTTGTCATTCTTTTTCAGAGTCATTGTTGTCAGCACAGGGAAGGTTAGTGACCTAGGGATTGGGTGTGGAGAGGGGAGAGGTTCGAGCTGCTTTGGCAGGCTTCAGATTATTAGCAGGAAGCATCCAGGAGGAAACACACTGTTTCTGGAGCCCCGTCCAGTGCTCCTAGAGCAACAAGAAATGTGCATCATTTTTGGTAGCACAAATGGCCACTCTGGGCAGGGAATTCATGCTCTGCTTGGCTGGTTCCCTCAGGCCACAAGGTTTTCAGGTTGCGTCCCAGCCACAATTCGAGAAGTCCTGCACAGTTGTTATGTGAACGGCATTGCCCAAACAGGGGGGCTGGGAATATAGGTCAGCTGTAGATAAGGGAGGCAGGGAAGAGAGGTGGTCAGCGCTGGCAGATACCCACTGTGTCAGAAAAACATTTGACACCTGCTAAATGTTAGTTTTGTACCTGTAGATGTCACCTGTTTTGCATCATAATTGCATAAGAATCAAAAGCCTTGCAAGAACTCTGACAAAAGCACTTCAGTGCTTTTTTTTTCAGACAAAAGCAAAAGGGAAAAGCTGTGTGAGAAAAGAGAAGTTGTAATACTTCAGTGCTGTGCTAAATGTCTTCTTTTCATAGCAGTGATTCATGTAGTAGACATAACTGTAAAAATGAAGGGATGAGGGGAGTATCAATGTCTGTACAATTTCTGTGAGCCTCACCAAGACAACTCTTTCTAGATCTAAATTTCTGGGTATCATGTCTCTTTTTACAATAGAGCTAGCAATGTACAGCTGCACAATTTTTTGTTTTCAAAGATAAACTGTGAGGTTTCAAATAAGACTGATTATTTGTCAAAAAGGAAAGGGAAAAGGAACAGGAAAAGAAAAAAGGACTGTTATATCAATAGGTTTTTTACTACTTAGATTTTGACTTTGTAGAAGAAAATTTCTCACTATTTTTTTCTGTCTATAAAACTGCAGTTTTACTGTTCATGCTGAATGCAGAAGCAGCAAAAAAGGTGAAGTTATAATTGAATAACAATTCAGTAAGGAAAGAAGTGAAGCCATTTCCCTACTGTCACCTCAGCTCTGAAACTAAGTATAAGAAATTGCAAGATACATCTGGGCCAGTTTCTTACAAAAACATGGTTTTGACGAAAAATAAGCAAACTCTTATGCAGGAGAAATGTTGATTTTGCTGGAAACTTTTATTTAAACACAAATTCAGACTTTATAAAATTATGTTAGATTCAAATATTTAATTCTGAATAAAGGAATAGTTTGATAAAGGAAAATTTGCTGTTTAAAAATATATTTGCTCCAGCACATTTGTTCCGTGATTCAGGACAAAAGCTTGTAAGTGAAAAGCACAGACATGCCCATGAAGACAGATACAAATGTGTCTTAAGGAAGGAGTAATGAAGCCTTTATCTGAGCAGCAAGAAGAATGCAGGTATTTGAGATTGGAATTTAAGTCTTGTAATGCAGCAGAGGCAAAAAGGCTAGCTTTTGACCCTTAAAATTACCCTGATCTATTGGACTCATATATTGATATTTCAGGTTCTGACTTGTGCCGTTATTATTATTATTGCAAAACTTACTGGTTTCAAGTCAATATGACACTACTCCTTCCTCAAATACCACAACGTTTTTGATGTCTGATTTCTTCTGTAAATTAGAATTCTTTGATGGACCAAGTCTCAGTACGTCTGAAGCGTATAAAGCAATGTGGGACATGTATTCTGACAGTGACTCAATTATTATAGAAGTATGGAGGCTAGAGATTTTTTTTAAGGCATACTAATAATTGTAAAATACTTAATTTCAGTTATATTTGTAATTGGAAATGCCAAAGTGTATCAGAATTTTTGTCCTTGTTTGTTTCCTAGTACTTTGATATTTTTACTGTATTCTTAACATGAGAAAAAGGAAATGTTGAAACTACAATTTTCCAGTCAGGCTTAACAATATTAAAAACCATTATAAAGCCTGTGGAAGAAATTAGTATTGGGATTTCCTGGTATCTAGTATTTGCAGATTTAAAATTCTTTTAAGTTTTCTTTTCATTGTGTTAAATTTAGGATATTGGCACATGTGATGCCTTCCTTAATTTTGCAAGAAAACATGCATACCATGGAAAGAAGGTGGTTCATGGTAGTGACTGATGAAGTGGTAGTTTCATTCTACGTATATCACAAAAGACAATTCTGCAAAAAGGAGTTTTACACTGTTTGCTCAAAAAAATCTTTACAGAAGATGGATTGCTTTTTTTTCATCTTGTATACATGCAAAATGTTTGTATCCTACAATATTTTATCTCTTTGAAATGATAGAATGTTATCTTAAATCACATTAAATTTGGCATGGCAAAAGACGTTTCTTGCTTATATTATTAATCTTAATTAAATTAAGTGAAATAATTTTCATCATGTCAGAGAAATGGGACATCCTGTCCATGATCATGATCTCTCTTTTGTGGCAACCTGGAGAAAAAGACTGAGTGATGTTGCTATGCATCTAACCTTCCAGGAATTTTTCTAGAACATTTTGGGGGAATTTTTGTACAACTCAGCTACAGAAATTATAGATTTACTGTGAACCTGTCAGTATTTTGGGGGATGGTTTTTCTTTAAAATTCCCACATATTTCTGATTTATGCATTTTTATGAAATGTTGCCCTAAATCAAAATGAGTGCTACCTCCCTATTCTTTTCAGCAAAGACTCCTTTTTAGTAAAGGCATCCAGGAACTGTGCATGGACCTCCTCATCTATTCATCTACTTATCTTTACCAAACCAAGCAACTTCTGTCTCTGAAGAATTATCATCTGACTAATCAATGGAAAGGTTACTGTGTCAAAGGCCAAGAAAGAAACAGGAGACTGCAGTGATTCCTGGAAAATGACTATATTACATGCCCAAAATTTTCAGTCAGTGTGCTTTTCAGTCACCAAAGCATGTCACCATGACCTTTCCCTATCCTGAGACTTTACATGTTGTGCAGTAACATTCGCCTTGTCTCCAAGGGACCTGTATGACAGGCTTTCATGTGTTGAGGGGTGGGAGCTTTGCATTTTTTTCATAAGATTTGTTGGGTCTGGAAAATGGGGAAAACTCCTGGAGAGTAGGAGACAAATTTGTTTCTATTGACAAAAAAAAGTGAGGTGATGGAAGACTGTGGAATAAATGGGAGAGAAAAAATTAGCAGAGCATGAAGCCAGAGCATGTGCTGAAGTTGTTACATATCTTGCGTAGGTAAGTTGTCAAAACAGCAAATAAAGGTTTTGGATCTAGATTCTCTCTTTTCCACAGGGCTGTTTTCTGTACTGTTTTAATTACTGTACTGAGTGTAGGGGTTAATCAGAAGTGGAATTCAGTGCAAAGTACATAGAAAACTACAGTAAAACTTATTTTTGAGGTTTTAATGGAATGGAATTAAGTTTTTTTTAGCCAGCTAGTTTTTTGCCATAAGGTGCTTGCAAACTGGACTGGGGATGAGCAGTTGTCCCAGGGTAATCACAATAGTAAAAATATCTGAGAAGTAAATGAAAACAAAACTAATAGTTTTTATAAAACTTCTGTAGCTTATTATTTTTAAACCAGTCATCAATGTTTTGTGCCTGATTTAAAGCTGCTGGGCTTTGAAGGATAAGAAGTATCCAATTTAAATATCCTTTTTCTACTATATCTATGCAGTCTAGGGTTTTGTATTAACTATTTTATTTGTAGGGTCAGAAGTTCTCTTAAATATGATTCTATGCTGTGAATTTTGTGGAATAGAATATCTGTGTGTGATTTTGACTTCATACTACCCAATGCCATTTCTTTTCTATCCCTTTGTTTCTCAAGGCCACGTAATGCTTCTTTGTGTTGACGTCATCATGACATTTTGCTTTTTGTGCCAAGGTCATGAGTAAAACATTTTATGATATTGAATATGAGGCCCTTAGAAGCCTTCTCAGATTCCTGTCCTCTCTCATGCTGACTTAATTGTTTTGGTTTTTTTTTCACCATTTGCTGTAGAAGAACTATTAAATGCTAGACATTTGATTTGATAAATCCCAACTTGTCCTTATCTTCACATGGAGCTTATTTACTGTCTCTTTCCTTCCTTAGCTTCCTCTTACAATATTGTAAGCTTTTTATTTGCTATAGCAGTTACATTTACATGTTCCTCCTTCATAATACTAATTCTATGCCTTTGCCCTTGTGGTCAATGCAACTAATATTATTTAAAATTTATATCAAAATTCCATTTGCTTTTCTAGGCTGAAATTCTCTATCTTCTACCCAGCAGCATTCCTCTTTTTTCCCATCTCACCATCTTTATTATTTTCTTCCTCAGGGTTATATCCAGTTTGGCTTTTAGTGAATGTTGTTTTATCCTCACAGTGCTAAATCCCAGCTTTCTTTGAAATTCAGTCTCTTTTCTTTTGTACTTCATTTTTTGCAGGCCCACATATTATTACTGATATCCCTTTATATATAATGATTCATTACATTAGTCCTAGATGCTTTCCTTACTTGTTTGAGATTTGTGTTCCAAGTAGGCCTTTTTATGTAGTTTTGACTTGGAGCTATTTAAACCTCTACACAGTTTGAGACTTTGAACTCTTTAGTTTGCCTTAATTTGCTTACCAGAGGCCTTATTTCTTCACAGGCTGATGTTTTGCAATAAAAGTCTATTCTACCAACTTATTTTTTAACTTTCCATCAGTTTATTTAAAGAAATAAATATTTATTAAATAAATAAACATACATCTACTTAATCCAAGTATATTTTCCATTATTTCATTCCCACTTACCAAAACTAGGTAAAGTAGTATTTTTGGGAGGTTTTGTTTGTTTTGTTTAGTTAATTGTTTTTCATTCATTTTTCAAGTTCTTTTAGCTATTGCATCTAGAAATTACTGGAACTACCATTGTTAGTAGTCCTTCCTTTTCCAAAGTATGTTTGGAATATGCGTTTTCCGTAATGACACAATTCTTGCCAGTAGGTTTCTCTCCAATAGTAATACTGAGATTTTTGCCTCTCTCCAAATGAGACTGTAGTTGTGACGGGCAGACTTCTTGTGCAGTCCCATTAGAGTCCTTTTTTTCCAATAATTATTTCTCAAAATAATTTCCTCCAAGATAATTATTAAGTACATGAATGCTTACTCAACAGTTGTATTTCCACTCTTCTTGAGAAATTCTTTCCTCATGGTACTTGTGTTCAGAAGGGTTTGGGGTTTATGTTACACATAGCTTTACATGTTATACATGTCATTCTAGTTTGTTTAGTGTGTAGATCAGCCTTCTTGCATAGTTTTATGAAAATCTTGATGTTTTCTGTCATTTTTGTGTTTTCTTTAATTTTTTGATTGATTTTTAAAATCTGTTTTTGTATTGTATTTAACTTGATTTTCTGTGTTCTGTGATGTAGAGTTATGAAAGGAAGACTTTCTTTTCTGTGTTTAGCTCTCTTCAGCCTCCCACTGGCCCTGACCTGAGAAAGCTATTATTTTATATTTTTTGAGTCCTTTTTCCATTTCTGCTTTCTGGCACCTAAAGGCAGCCTAAAGCACCAGTTCTTGATTTTTTTTTGCCATTATGTAATTCAATTTTACTAAGAAATAAAGGAATTCCACTGCAAGTCACCTGAATGTCTGCTTCCGTGAAACTTCTTACCCAACATGGCAACTATATAATTTGCTTGGAAACATCCTTTCTCAAGGGTGGCTTAGGCTAATCAATGACAATCTCCCATGACCACTTTGGGATAGTTTTCAGCATTTAGATTGAACTTTGTAGCATTATTTTGGCAGATAGAAGGATATTCTGCCTTTGGCATCTTTGGTGTCAAGCATGGACTGTCTTTGCAAAGGCCATAAGTTATTTAGGCAGTTGAACTAGATGATCATTGCAGTTCCCTTCCAACTGAACTATTCTATTTTATTCTGTTCTGTTTTATTTTATCCTATCTACATGTTCTTTTTTTTTGTTTGTTTGTTCTTTTTTTATTTTTCTTTGTGACTGGGCTGTAAGTCAGATCTTTCACTTTCTTTTGCATATGAAATATATGTATTTGTGAAATATATTTTATGTATTTCTGTTCTCTATAAGTTGCTTCTTGTACTGCCTCTGTGGCTACATACTTCAATGGCCACTTTCTTTAGCTAGTGCCCTGCTATCACACAGACAATCATATGCAGAAAGTTTGTTTAAAAGAAGCGCCCCAATTTGTTTGGATCATGGCATAAGATAAAGCTCTCATGCATTCTTTCAGACAGGATAATTTGTTACTGTCGAAATAGTGGTAGCAAGGGTCCTTGCTGTCATCAAAAGGACCAAGTGAAACTCTCTGAACTACTTTTTACACTCAGGTGCTCCTGCTTGACCACTCCAGAACATGCATGATTCTTCATTATTGGTTGTCTTGGATTACATATAAATGTCTTCTACCTATATTAACCATGTACAAAGGACTGTTGTACATGACCATGTCTGCATCTGCAAGAAGAGTTTCTACTGGCTATTTTTAACTGTCATATTTCTGTAGTCTTTATTCAGTTCTGCATGTGAATCTCTTAGGGAGTATCTGGAAGGAAGGGTGGGATTTCTCCACCCAGGATATTAATCACCACATTGAAACATACAAACCGGTCAATGCACATTGGCCACCTTACAGAAGCCATCTTCAAGAGAGTCCAAAATTCCCATCCAAAGCACTCCTGAACCAAACAGTCAGACACTTTGTTCTGAAGATGGCTAGGATTTCAGTGGGCTGCCTTTGGTGTTTCAATCATTGCTTCAAATCAGTCCACTTTTTTACCTATGCAGATGGCTGGCTGGGGGCTTCCTGGATCATGCAGGGAATTCATAACTTCACTAGGAACACAGACTGGCACATCTCTAATACTAGACTAGACTAGATCACATTTATAGCTATAGGACAAACTTGAATTTCATTCTTATATCTTAGCTATTAGCTAAGTTCTGTAGCTCTTGCTACACTATTTTGTTGTGCAGGTTTCTGTAATGTCATTTTCCGTGGAGGTTCCTCTATTCTATCTTCAAATTCATCAGGAATCCTACTCTATTTCTTCTCGACTGTCACTTTTTCTTATGAGTTCATTTGGGAAAGAATTCAGACATAATTATCTTCTAACAGATAACCATTCAAAGAAGAGAAGGCTTTGCACCTTATAAGGAAATTTTGCTGCATGCTGGTTGAGAATTTTTTGAAGACATATTACTATTATACCACTGAAGATGAGAAAAAAACGCCAGTTGCTAACTTTTCCAAGGCTTTTAGAAGTCCTGGGTTTCAGAATGTCTTGCCTTTTCATTTCCAGATGAACTGGAAGGACATACAGAACATTAGAATCGAAGATAAGAATCTGCACCGATGAGAATCAGAGAAACAACAGGCACAGGTGGTTGTGCTGCATAAAAAGTCATCACGATTAACCTTCAGAATGGGGATAAAAAGGTGTATGAGAGAGACAGTCTTAAATTCAGAGGGAGAAAGGAATGAAAAGAAGTTATTAGGCCTAGGGTGAAAGAAGGCATGAGTTTGTATTTTTTGTTAAAATTTAATTGATTTTCCTTAGTTTATTTTTGGTCTTGAAAAACTTTTTAATATGATTGTCCCTCAGAAGAATGAGAGACAAAGTGCATACATTGAAATGAGAAATCCACTAGCTTTCCTATGCAATGAGGGGAGCTAGCCAGCAGTTTCCTAACATTATTTTTCCAGCGTCTTCTCCACTCACTTGCGATACCTTGTTTTTCTGAATCACTAGCCCTTCCTTCTGAAGGACTAATATTCCCTCTTTTTGCAGATTTGTGCTTGATTTTACAGTGTAATCTGCTTGTATCACTGTTCAGAAAATGGATTGGTACCTGGAGGCTGGAGACTTTGAACAGCATTTTCAAATATTTTGCTTGTTTTAGCACAGTTTTCACCTGCATGTCTTAATACCTTAGAATTACTTTGTTTAATGGCCTTTGTCTCACTGAGGCTGGATGCTGTCCACACCAGTGACCTACTGTGGTTCTTTGTAATCTACTCCTTTCCTGTGTCTTTCTTTGGGGAAGAGAGAAGTAACAGCCACAGGATGCTTTTATGCATGTGGCCCATCTTCTCCCAAGTAAAGGCTGTAGATTGCACAGCTGCAATTCCTTAGTGGAAGCAGATGAACCCTGACCTACTGCCAGCGGCCACTTTGGGTTACATCATCCCGCTAGTCACCACCCACTGCTGCAGACAGCCAGAGGGACGGGGTGAACAGGAGGCCTTTCATTGACACTTCATGAATTAACAGCTAGGGGCTGCTCAAGAGGAGCACGGTTGGCATCTCTTCCTCCTCAGAGACCCGGCCTTTGAGATCCCTATGGCAGGAATTCAGGGAAAAGAGGATGGATTACAACAAGAATCTCCTTGCTGTTTTGGAATGTGTTGTCCTTTTGGCAACAATGGTTTTTTTGTTTGGGGTTTTTCCTTCTGTGCTACTAGGTTAATATATTATCTAAAAAGATAACCTTCTTCATTGCAGAATGCTTGAGGGAAGCGTTGAATTCCCATTCTTCTTGCATGACATCCTTTTGGTTCTCATTAAAAGATGACTGCATGTCTCTGTTTCTTATCATCTCTGTTTTATTCTTCAACTCTCAGCAGGAGTGATGTGCACTGTGGTGAGCAAATGCTTCCTCTGTCTGTCTTGCTGATTTGAGATCTACTCCTATGAAGTGATCTGTCAGGCTGCCCTTGGTTAGAATGTGGTTTTACTTTCAGATTAGAAATCAAATGATGGATCAAACAAGAAGCAGCTAAGCAATGGTTTACTTTTCAATATCAGACCAGCAAAACCTACTTGTTAATTCCCTGTAAATAAGGTAATGTTCAATACAGTGAGGTAAAAGCTGTTGAAAATCGAGCCACTTCTGAATGGCATTTATCCTGAATCACAGCTAATCTGATGTAATGACCTCTTAATACAGAAGCAAAGAAGTTCTCCAGGGCAAAAGAAGGTGTCTCAGTAATTTTCAGCATCAATGCACTACCTAAAGTGAAGGATAAAGAAGAGGTATTAGGCAGGCAAGATAATAACCCATAGCTGGTAGCCTGATCGTAGTTACTCGTATATAGTTTTGCATAAATTACTTTATACAGATGATTTTTCACATCAGTAAAACTGCATTTAGTATTTAAACCCAACTTTGTGATTTTCTATTCCACAGAGGTATTTATGACTATGAAAAGAAATCAGAGGCTTTAGAAATTCAGAATGTACTAAAAGGCATCAAATCTAACATTTTCTTATTTGAAAGATAACTAATAGCAGCTGCATCTATGTTGTGTCATAAAGAAGTGATGTAAGTACTTACCGATCTGTGCTCATTTGTTTTAAAGTATAGTATATGAAGATCTATGCACCTGCTTTATTTTTGAAAATGGCTACCAAACTTGACATGTAAAAATTTTTTTCTGTAGCAGCTACTTCCAAGATTTCATTGCCTGATTTATTTTGGTAGAATTATATTTGAAAATTGAATTGGGAAGGGAAAACCATGGAGCAGTAGAATTCTTTTAAAAAATTCAAATGTGCCTCAAGTGTTGTGACAAAAGGATGTAACTTGAAATAAAATAAGTGGGTTTAGTTTATATAGTCTTCAGTTTGTTTTTGTTCAACTGCACTTATAAGAATTGTTTGTATGATGTTAGACAGTCATCATTAATTAATTAATTAATGTTAATTAAATAAGCCTATTTCTAGAGGAAAAATAAAATGGTACTGAAAGGAAAATTAATGTGGCCTCTGTCTGTATTTTATTTAGGAAGTTAATCCTACAAGGAACTGCATGGTCCTCATTCAGTGAGCCCTGGCTGGGTGTATTTGTATGGGTAAGGAGAAAATATTGGAAGATACAGATTCTTGATTTAGTTTTTCTAAATCCTTTAAAGATTTCTAACTTTTATCCTAAATTTTGTCTGAGTCATCAGAATCTGCAAATTTATCTAAGAATGGCTTGAAAATCTACAGTAAGTCTGCTATTATTTCCTACCCCTTCTTGGTCTGGGATGGCTGTTAAGAGCAGTTGGTCTGTCTTAATGGAGTTTTAGCACTTTTCTCTCCCGGGAGAAATGAAACTGATGGGAAAAACAGGAAACCAAATATCTGAGCAACTTCAAAACCATTTGTGGTTTTGGTTTTAGAAATATGAAGCTTTTTTTAGGTGGAGGCACACATCTATTTTTCTGAAGCAATTTACAAGCCCATAAAAAGTTCTTCAAACCAATGACCGTTAGTTGCTCCATTGTTATCCACACATTGTTGTGTTTAGATTACATAAATGCTACAGTAATATAGGTTAAAATTATTTGAATAAAACTGAAGTGATCCATTTCTTGAGAACTAAACATTAAGCAAACAGTTGAACAATCTATAAATCTTTTCCTGCTGTCACATGAATAAATATAACAGCTCTAGAACTGGGTCACTGTCAGGCGAGAGCAGTAGGGAAATCTGTTTAATGGAACAGTGCAATTGGGAACTGAGTTCTTATTGGAAAACACCTGTTTCTTCCATTATTTCAATAATATGAATATACTCTAGTGATCACATTTCCCATTTTTAAAAATTAAAGTTATAGGAAGAGAGCCCTCTTCAGCTTTGCTAAATCCTGGAAGAGCGCTCACAGATGGCTGAGAGTGTGTAATAGCTGAGAAAAGACATACTGTAGAGAGGATTTAGGATTGTCTGAGATGAGTCAAGTGATAGTTTCCCTGGTTCATGATATCCTCTAAATTTCTGCTATAGATTAGATTAAAATAGCTCATAGAAACTCATTTTAGGGATTATAAGGAGGTACAATTAATATTCATGGGCTAGATAAGATGCCTGAAGCAGGACAAGGTTTTTTTTAATTACACTTAAATAATCCTTTTCTACAGTTTGCCGAGATGTTTTCTGAGGTTAGTCCTCTTCTTAAAAATTAATAATAAAGGAAAGTAATATATAATAAACTACATTTTAAGTGACTTCTGATTGTGTCTGATTAAAACTTACCTGAAGAAAAAAGTGTATCTGAACCAAGGCCTTGTGCCAGTAAAAGACAAAGTGTTTTGCCCTGTTTTTTCTCAAATGAAAATTTTATTAACCCTTTGAGCCAGTCAGTAACTCTTATATAACTGAAGTTTTGCACTGGGTTTCATTAAGGGGAGAAATGTTCTTCTATTAAATGAGCAGATAAGTAAAAACTGAGAGCAATTTAGAACTAAGTAAGTGGTCTCTTGTAAATTCTCTGCCTACTCCATGCTTCATCTACAGCTTTTATGATAAGTGTTTGTGCAGAACATTAATTAAAGATATTTTTATCATAGCACCAGTTTGGGTAGGAGACAGCTGTGTGTACCTCATGGCAGATGGCTTTGTTTCTTTTAAGTTTACTGACAAAGAAGCATCCAGAAATAGTAAGAAGATTTCAAACTGGGAAATCAGCAACAGAGCATAAACAGATACATTTTTGACTAAATAATATTATGTGTAGCATTCAGGCCAAATGGGAAAAATGGTGTGGTGTATTAGACTTTGAAAGGATTTTTTTCCTATGTCATCAAGACAGTGAATCAGAATTTTTTAATAGCACTGACTGTTATTAATTTGCTACCACTGAAATACACTGTTATGTTTCAGTGTGTTGCATGTTGTGTTCTTCTTTTCCAAATATATTGACTGTAACAATATCCTCTAATAATACTATGTTTACTTCCTCCTAATGCCTTCATGTTCCTTTTTTACCTTATTCTCCCAATATATGGTGCCTATGTCAGAGAGTAAATACTGTTTCTCTGAGTATATAGATTCTATTTATCTTTCTTGTTTTTGAAAGAAGTGTAGAACTGTACTCATAATTTCTTATATACTTGCAGTAACTTCATTTGAATTGTGTTTTCTGACTTCTGATCTGTTACCAAAGTTCTGGACTCTGAGACCAGAAGAAGAGTAAGCTTCTTAAGTCCTGTGGGAATAACTTTTCCATGTGTTCTCATATATAATTTTCACCACCATTGTACAAGAGTACGTTTTTCCTGCTTTCCTTGCTGCTTTTTTTTACCAGAGTGCCAAGGAGATGGATGATAGTGGCATTAGACTATGGAATTAGTGAGAGCTCTTTGGCAGCTATTATGCAGTGTATCCATTTGCTGTGCTAAGATTTGGAGTATATTAGCTCTTACAAAATTTTTCATTGCCATTCATAACATCAACTGAGTTTTTCTGGAGTGTAAACATGGTAGCACAAAACGTTACCCATGCAATGGAATTTAAAATCTTCATTAAGATGTGCCTGAGAATGAAAACACTACAGGAGATACTCCGAAACTTCTTCAGGAAACATTTCAGTTTTCTGTGGGCTGTAGACATTCAAGGTGCCCATAATAGCTTTCTTCCTAGACTTGAAGATTATGAGAAGGGTGTAAGAAACTGTCTTGTGGGAGCCAGAAAATACAGTCCTGTTTCCATTCTTGAGATGTGAGAGAAATCACAGGCTGTGCAGAAAAAAGTAAATTCAGCTCAGAGGGTTTACTTTGCTACTAAAAGTATCAGGGCAGGTGATAAATCATATTTCAGCCTGTCAACAGACTCTAAAGTTAGTTTTTAAGAATCTTACTGATTGTTAACAAAAAATACATTCCTACATTGTTTCTTGTAAACCATAGCTTGATGCTGTTTTCCAGGATCATGATGGCTTGGCATGATTAAATGCAGTGGTGTGAAGCATGTGACATTTAAAGACATTTTTGTTCTTTTCATCATGGTGGCTGTTTCACAGCTGTTGAAACAGCACCTCATTTTTCTTTCCAAACTTTCTTTGAATATACTGTGACTCAATGCACTCTGTTGGAGATTCAAGAGAAATAATTTTCCCTTCACTCCTTATAATTGCCTGGATATGGGCTTCTGGACAGCAGGCAATGGCATGTTATGTATACTCCTGTTAGTGCCAGATATTCTACTACAAATTGGCACTTAGTGTTGATAAGCCCCTACAACGTTCAAGTTCTTTGATAGCTATCTTCAGGAGATCTACAGCTGAGTGTGGATGAACAAACGTGGAAAAGAATGTACTTTACCTGTTAACAGACAATGTTCTTCCAGTTTAAAACTGAAATTTGAAAATCCAGGAGCTTTTAGCTTCATGGCTTTATCCACTTCTGCTATAGGGATGGAGTCTTCCAGACCTTCATGATTAAGATCATGAACACATTATTTCACTGCATTCTTAAAGGAAGATATTCTATGTAAAAACTTACTTCTGAATAAAGTCAGTCTAGTTTCTCTTTTGTATTGCTAATACAACTGTAAAACTTACAGATTGAACACCCAGAAGTTACACGCTTGAGCTTCAGTTGTACCAGATGGTTGTGGAGAGACAAATCAGCTTCTTTTTAGGAAGTACCTCACTTTTGTGTGAAACAAAGTCCAGTCACTAGATTGAGATATAAGTTCTAATTTAGAAGAGTACATAATAAATTCGCTAGAATGTATTGCAACAGGAATATCAGATATCGTCAAAAGCTGATTTTCTAGTACACTAGCACTGACATCCTGAATCAGACTGGTGTTCATCTGGTCCTGTGGTATGTATCCAGCTTGAGAAATGAGTGGCTTCAGTCAAAAGTGCAGACATGGTGAGCAGACATAGTACAATCTGCCTTTATCAAATGAAACATATAGATGTCTCTGATTTTCATGTTCCCTGAACCCTAACAAGTACTACATATTCCAGTGTATGTTACCATTCACTGTGGTCACCCTGCATACTCTTCATATTAGTTTAAATGTTAGGTTCTGTTCTAATCTATTTCAGTTTTGATCCTACTATACTCAGTTCATCCTTTGCTAGTGAGTTTCACAGATCAGTTGTCTTTGGTGAGTATGATCACACCACCCCCCTGTTTCAGCTGTACAGTTCTGGGCAGCTTGCAGGATTGGACAGTGGCATCTGAAGTCTGAGTCAATAGATCCACACTACTGATGAAAATACTACGTTTGGCAGGATGCCTAGTTGCTCATATACTAGTGGGATAGTCCTTTAAATCAGTAAAAAAACCCAGAATTAACATATTAAGAAGGTGGTTTGTCTAAAATGTGCAACAGTAAGAACCACTAGTGAAAGCTGTCAGGAGGTTTAGATCAACTGGAAGATTCTTTCCATCTGGATTTTTGATGTGTTTTAGGCTTTTTATCTGGAAACTCCTGTGCATCTTTTGTTTCTTTTAAACCTCTGCAAGGAGTGCTGCATTTTACTCTGGGTTGTGATAAACAGAAAGGAGTTAAAAGTAAAAAATATCTTTTAGAATACCAGATCAAGGTATTTTACCCTGAAATACAAATCAAACCATGAACAGACAGAACAGACGGGAAAATTTTTCCTGTTTTACATGGATGCCATACCAATGCCTGTAGCTTCAGGCTGGGAGAGAGTCGATTTCAAATTCCTTGAAGCCAGGCAGACCCTCAGAGGAGCCTCATGGCAGGCGTTTGGGAGCTTACTGAAAGGCTGTTTGGTCCTCGCTCTGTCTGCCTCTGTGCAGACTTTCTTGGCTGCAGGATTCTGCCTCTGTCTATGCCTCAACCATAAATGCATGCAGTAATCTTCTAGCATCAATCAGTAGCTGCTGGATGTTATACTTTCTCTAGCTGCTATTTCTTTCACTCACATATACCATGATTGGTTTTTTAGCTAAGGTGTACCAAGTTTTAAACAGAAAGATATGACAAACCATAGTGAAAAGCATTTTAGGAGGGAGTTCAGGCGTAACAACTCTTTCTCTTGTAGAGTCTACTTACGCTAGTACAGGATGCTATTTCATGCTCTCTAATCATCAGGTGGTAAGATACATAATTTTGAGACTGGATGCTTCTTCTAAAAGATGTATTTTCCTTCGTTCAAAAGTTATTGATGAGTAATGCAGAGTACAGTGATGGCTTAATGTAGGAATTATTTGAAACTGTATAGCCTGATAACGAATGTGGCCTCTGGCCTTCCAGACTATGAAACTCTGAAAATGGTGATAAACACCATCAGGTGAGACTAAGAGGTGTATTTAACACAGAACAAGTTTCAAATAACTCTGCCAAAAAAAGTTATGTGACTTATGTTCTAGAAAGTTCTCTCTTTTCTGACTAGGAGCACAACACAGTGTAAAAGGGCTGCTCTGCTGTATGCAAAGATAGGGAGACAACCTATAGCAGAGGTGGTGAAGGGGACCTTGGTTGTGCTCGGGAGAGGTGGTGGGATTTATCATGAACTGGGAAGTGTGTGAGGAAGGTGTTCTCTGGGTGGATTCATCAGCTCATAGCGTTGGGCAGCTGCTGTGTCACTACCCACTGCACTTGGACAGCAGGGACTCAAACATTCTGAAAAGTGAATTATAGATATAGTATCTTGCTAAACAGTGCAGCCAGAAAGATGTATGGAAAGATGAATAAATAAATAGAAAGTCCTGCTGTGATTTAGAAAAAAAGTATTTTTGTTAAAGCAGGTATAATTCTTCAGCTGGTATAAATCAGTAGCTTAAATGAAGCTATGCTAATTTACTCCAGCTGGATATCTGGTCTGTTACTTGCTAGTTTGTGTCAAATACCCAGCCCCGCGATCATCATCCCCAGAAACCATTCGGCTCCTTATTTAGAGCATAAAGATCTGAGAGAAGTTAGAAATTCTGATTGCAAGAGTCTGACCCAGCTGACTTCATTGATAACACATGTGACAGAGGTTTGGTAAACTAAATATGGAGAGATAAAAAAAAACCCCAACCCTCCAATCCAATAAAGACAAAGCTTCCCCCCCCCCCCCCCCCCCCCCCCCCACCAAGGGAGAAAAAGCAGCCCAACTCTTATATCCACATACTGTTCAGAATTAAAAGGACTCTCAAGTTATTAAAGCCAGTTTTACCATTGGAAGAAAGCATTACAAATCTCATCAAATGTATTTTTAAACTAAAATACAGGACATAAAATCCAATGTGAAGAAAAAGATCTGTCAGAGTCTATGAATCAAGTCTTCTAATACAAGGACAATCACAGTGGAAAGATTTACACAAAATCTCATGCCGTGAAGCTACTCATTCTGATACTTTTCTTACCAGATGTCTTGATATTTCACAAGCATGAGAAAATCCTGGCTTCTATTTCAGCATTGTGCAACCTGTCTGAAAAGGTTATGAATCTGATCACAAAACACAACAAAGCCAATCACTGTATTGATGAAAACAGTGATAGGTTTTTCATTTGTGCTACCCAGTCAAGAAAGTGCATACTCACTTGGACTGAATAGAATTTGCAATGCTTTATTAGAAAGAAAGGAGGTAACTGAAACCTTTCTGATAGAATTGCAGGTCATAAAGATAATGTTACTACTGTTTTCTAATGTCTGTATTGGCTATTTGAAGTCTCTAGCTTGCTGCAAATACTGTATGATTTGATTACCAGAGAATAATATTAATATATTAAATACTATCCAGCAGTCTGACAGGACATTCCTGAAGTTCTGGTCCCTGATAAAGCAGCAAGATGGTCAGAGGCCCAACAATATGATAAGACTGTAATGAACAAACCAAGGTTTGCATAAAGAACCTCACCTTGTGAGAATGACGTTGTGATAATTGCCTTATTTTGCATTAATGTGATAGAGATACGACAAAATAAACAGGACCTTCCACCACCAGTACTTAAACTCTGTGCGACTAGGGTTTGAGCCAGAATCCATAGTGTCAGCTCAATGAATTTTATACAGCATTCACTATTGTGTAACACAATGAAGTTTAACAGTAAAAAAGAAGCAGAATTAGTAGTTCAGTTTCTTTGCTTAAAAGTTCTCTGGTATTCATTGGTCTTGGGTCACAAAAGCCCAAGATTCAAGTACTAAAGAAAATGTGAAGATTATAATTGTGACATTCTATTTTCATGAGGAAAATATTTTGCTCAGAATGACCAGCAAGACTGATGAAGCAATTCCAGAGTACTTACCCATTTCTTCTTCCAAAACTCAATGAAAACTGAAGGAAGCATAACAGATTCTATAGTTCAGCTGAAATAAAAAACTTCTGAGGAATGGGATTGAAGGAAGAACAATGACAACATCTTTAAATTATTTGGTCTCTAGATTTAATTATATAATTTAATTATTTTCCTGGATGCACATTTGTCATTTGTTATTTCCGTACTACAGAAAAGGTGTATTTGTAGCATTTTTTCTTATATGCACAAAAATACCAAGTGCAGTAAGTCATGACAGCCCAAATACAGCTAATTATGATATATGTTGCAAAATAGTAGCAAATCTTTTGTGCTAATAATCTTTTGAAATTAGGTACTGCTGATTAGATAACATATGAAGATGACTGATCTTGCTAATCCCAGATGATTATTTGTTCATGCAATTTAGCATAGTTTGTTAGGAGGGTATTGCAGGTTAGTGACAAGGTGTATTGATAAATGAACATACTGAAGCTTGCAGAATGATTTCTGAAGTTGTTACTTGGTCTGCTTTCTTACATGGCACATACTGATTCTGACCATTTTAAAACTGATTCATCTTTTGAAAAATGACAGTGAAGTTAACTATTCACCTGTTGATGGTCAGCCAAGTGAGGCAACAAACAAGTAGTAGAAAATGTGTTCTCCAGACTGTATGTCTCTGTTTCCTTTAATCGTGTCACATAGCAATTTGTGTGTCTGCTTTCAAGTATTTTGAGCAACAGTTTTTGTTTGGCATGTTTTTGAAATCAAATTTGGCTTGAATTCAGACACAATCTTGCTCAAACCACAGTAGTTTTTTATTGTTTGTTTGTTTGTTTTTTTTAAATAACTAGTTTGAGGAATGCAAGTCATACCCATCTAAATATTTCTTGTACATCCAGTAACTGAGAAACTAGATAATGCTCTCAAATACAATTCCAGCTCTTGTTCATGAAGCTTTCTCACATCTGTGAATTTTATGTTAGCTACAGCTAGAAAGAACACTCTAATCAGCAGAATTTAAAAGCAATTGTGTAACTTTGATTTGTTTGCTTCAGTGTGACTTCACCTTTTTTCCCTAGTCTGCTCTTCTTTTTTTTTTTTTTTTTTTTTCTTGTTTCTCCCTTTTTTCTGGTTCTTTCTCTGCTTCCCCCTCCCACGTTCTTTTTGGGCTAAGGTTGCTTAGCAGCAGGAGAATTGCTGTGGTTTTGTGCATTCTGCATTTTTGCCACTCCATTTAATGGGGCCATATTGGCTTTCTCCCTTGTTGGTACACTGTGGGTCAAGTGTAGGCGTGTGCATGCTTTACAAATTTATCCCCATCATTGCTAATGTCTGTCCAAGATGTTAGTAGCTGGTGGTTTTGTTTGAGGGACACTTTATGCTATAATTCTGGAGTGCAAATCACTTTTTGTTTCTTTTGTTCATTTATAATGAGAGACTGAAATGGAGCTTAAATAATTCCTTCAATGAATACATTAACCAGACTCTTCTATTGTGGCTGTTTAAGAACTGAAAATAATTAGCACAAAGCCACATTTCCGTCACAAAGCTTTAAAAGAAATCAGGGCATTACCATTAAGATAATAATGAATTCAGTCTCTGTGGAAAGGGAGGGAGGAAAGAAAAAAAAGATTAAATATATTTCAAGACAAGCAGAAAGATTTCTGGTGGGAACATTTCACCACTGAATAAAACATCCCCTTGGGAAATAAATTGTTATTTGGGTTTGTTTTTTGAGGCATTTTGTGAGTACCTTCAGAGAAGCCAAATAAGAACCTCCTTCTCTAAAAATTCTAAACCTACAAAACCACTACAAACAGTAGCCATTTTCCTAAGAGACAGGCTGTTAATTCAGAAACAATATTATCATCTCTGTTTGGAAAGACTGGAATCAGAATGCAATATTGTTGATATTCAGGTCTCAGAAAAATATTTATTTTCCACAACAGTAAAGATTTGGTTGGTTTTGTTTGTTTCTGTCATATGACTTATCCTTCCCAGGATATGCAATCCTATTTTGACATGTCAGAAGAAGATACTGCAGCAGTGAAAATGCTAGTTTAGGATTGACTTAATTTCTAAATCTAGACTTTTCCCCATTCTTCCATTTAAAAGAAAATTGGCAAGCTGAGAATCAAAGTCATAAAAAGTAAGGCTTGTAAGGCAAGAAATAGCTATTAACTGTCCATGTCAAGGAAATCTGGGAACCCAACCTCTAAAGGTTGCCTTCCAAAAAAAAAAAAATCTGCTTGAACAAAGAGAACTCCCCTTTAAACCAGACTAACAGGAAAGATTGGAATAAATCCTTTGGATAGCAGCTAGCTTAGACCTGAAACAGTCTTTTCTACCATCAGTAGAGATGCTGAACTTCTTCCAAGGGCAATAAAGAATTGAAGGTAAGAGAAAAACAGAGTGAACATCCCAAGAATCTTACTACTTTCTTACAAGCTTTCTACTTGCTGTGACTGCATGAGAGTTATGGTACAATCATGTGAATTTTATCCTCCTTTCTCATGTAGTGTTAAATTTTTTCTATATAATGACATCATGCCAGCAGGTGACTGTCAAGCATGCTAGTAACGGAGATGCCAATTTGAAAGTTATCAACACCCACATAAGCATATTTGTCACTGGGCTGTGGGGTCACTGGGATTTTAACCTCGTCACCTGTGGCAGATTTATTACAATAGCCCACAGTTTCCTTTAATTTTGTTACAGTGGCCTAGAAATGAAATATATCATCTGGTCTGAACTCACAAAAATGAAAAGAAAAAAAAAAAGCATTTTTTGTTTTATTCTTGCAAGAAAACCATTTATTTGGACTGAATCCAAACACAAAATTTTATAGAAGGGAAGGGGTTTTTCATGTGGAGAACAATCATCTTCACAGCCCTAGTTCAAATCTGTGAGAATGCAATAGTAAAAGAGAAAGAAAAAGCTAAGCTGGATGTATTACTATTGCCTAACAATCAGATATTTTGTATTGGAGTCTACTTTATCTCTCAATTCACATTAGACATGGATTCTTCTAGTGTCTGATTTAAAGCAAAAGCTGACTTCATGACAGTGAAAGCTTCAAATTATCAACTGTGTTACAAATGCATTGACATAGCTTCTCTGATTATCTAGGCCTGAATATTTCCCTATGGGGACCTAGAAAATTTGTTTGGAAAGGTTAGAATAATACTGCAGGACCATGGTATTAATGTGTAATACAGAAGCATAGTGTTTGGAGAGTGATGTCCCTAATTAAGGGTAATATCTCCTTTTGCATGTACTCCTCTGAAAAACATAGTGTGCTCATACCCAAGACGTTCCCAGAAGGAAATATATCAAATAGTTTTTAAATTGTGCATAGCTTTCTGGCTCTCCATGGAGGCATGAAAACTGTTCAGAATGATTAATAGTGGCAGAATCAGTCTGTAATATCTCTGTGTATTTTCAGTTCTTACATGGACTTTGGTAAAGACAAACAGCTTTCAGAATTCAGATTTGGAGCCAGGCTACAACTGCTTCTAAATCTGGGACCTGGTGTTGGGCTTGTAACCCTCTCTACCCATCCTAATTCCATTTTGGAGGATAAAGTAAAAGAAAATTTGGATCAAAACTGCAGCACAAAACCATGGAAGATTAAGAGCAATGATAATTTTCTTGTTTCAGAAATCCCTATGAGATGTTGCTAAACATTTGCTTGAGGCACCAGTGCACACTAATTGAGTTTATTTGGTGGCTAGAAGCTGCTTAGACTCACCTGTGAGTCTTCTAGGATGTCTTTCCTTCTTCCTTCCACACACCTGATTGTGACTCGCAGGGCAAAGGGATACACTAGAGCTCTTGTCACCCATATAAATGTGTGACACTCTTTCACTTTTAAATATGCGGGCAATAAACTGGAATGTTTTTGTCAGTTTTTACTATGAGTAATTCAGAGTTTAAATAGATGCACAAGTTGCTGTGCTGTTTAGACTGGAGTTAAAACTGAAAGGCTGTTGCCTTCAGTAACTTAGCTTGATAAAAGTCTGCATTCCTCATCTCTCACTATAAAAGCCCTTGCTACCTTTCTGGTATTTAATACTTCAATTTCTGTCATATGCTTCATGTTGTAATTTGTTTCTGTCATAAAATCCAAGAGATTCAAGCCTAAGAATATTACTAACAAGGGAAAGTAATCCTTCTTATCATTGTCAAGACACTCTAGGTCTCTCAAAAAAACCCAGTAAGCTTAAGGAACCTGATTTTTAAAATCATTTTGTCAGAAGAAGCATTTTTATTGAACCAGTTTTTTCCTCAATTTTTTATATTAGAAATACTTTTCTGGGTGCTTAGGGCTTTAAATATCCAAAATAAGAAAAGCTTTGACTGAGCAACTGTTCCCTTGAAACTGCTCCTGGGATGTGCCCAAATAGTTAGTCATAAATATTTGAGGCCGCATTTGATATTTCTGCTTTTCAGGTGAGACACCTTGGAATCCCTCAGCCTCTGTGCTGAGAAAGGTGCTATCAAAGGTACCATGATTATTTGCACCAGATTCCTGGCCTGTATTGTTATTTTTGCGCCTCTTGAATTCAACAAAGTATCACTATTACACCTTGCTATCAAAGAATTGTTAGCAGTTTATTGCTGGTCACAGCAAAATTAATGAAGCTCCTTGCACAGTAGGACAGTACTCAAGTGCAAGAAAACTTAGACACTGTTGCACGGGATGCATCCTTCTGGCTTGTGTTAGGTTTTTTATTTTCTAATTCTGTGTTTGTCAGCCAGAGTCCTCAAAGATTTCTGGCCCATGGACTCACACCACTGGATCTAATGGAACAATTGATTTTTTGCACTCATCTAAGAGATATAGGAACCAAACTAAACTGAGAAAAACATTTTTGCTTACATATTTGCTGGAATTTTTTCTCACCTCAATTTCATAAAATCTCCTTTGTAATGTCTAAGGGGCATCTGAATACCCTGACAGCTTTCTTATGCTGAGAAACTGGTGCTGTGCTGTTGATCTTCATGCATGCATTAGTGAAACCTCATTTCCAATGCTGTTTGCAGGTTCTTGAAAAGTGACATATTGCTGCAGATGAGATGACTGCTGCTGCTAAGGTTCAGACATCTCCCAGGACACTCTTCCTTTGTATGGTTTACTCACTGCTTGAGAAGAGTTCAGTTGTCTTATTTTTGAAAATTGTTTTCTAAGTTGGTCTGATCATGAACTGGCGGAACAGAGATGAGAGATGTGGTTGGTGACTGTGTTACAATGATAATAGGTTTGCTGAGGGAAAGAATGATGTGGTGATATATATGTAGCCAAGACTTTAATGAAACTGGAAAAATGGAAGGCAGTCTTTCCAGATCCAGATATTTATCCAATTTACTGACACTCAACTGATTGATTCCAGCTCTCTTGTAAGGATGACCATACTCTACTAGGACTACGTTCCGTCAGCAGATGTATAAATTACAGTGAAACCAGGAGGAACTACTGACTAGTGCTCAAAGCAGAAAAGTGTATGATATAAATTAAGAGAGAATAATCTTCTTTAGATGACTGCATCCTTTTCAGTTCTCTCCTTTCTTCAAGACTTTAATATTCAGATTTTTTGATTAAAAACAAAAAAAAAAAAACCCAAAAAAAGGATTCATGCTCTGATTACTACAGTTCTTGGTTTTTATTTCTCATCTTCTTCCCACATTCTCAGTTTCCCAATGTCTTTTTTTGACTCTCTTGGTCTGTCTGTTCCTCCAGAATGGTGCCTCTGGCGTCTACTTCCCTCCCATGTAATTATCAGCAGCTAAAGCATTAGTACTGATATGGTAAATAGTTAAGTTTTAAAGGTTAGCAATACTTTATTGAGATTGTTGATTCTGCTAATGCATCTGTTATGAAGGCTTTATTTTAACTATTGATAACAGGAAAATAACACAGTACTTCAGTAAGATTGGTTTCCTTTTGAAAACCAGTTAGAAATTACAATAACAGGAAGCGGACTGCTCTTGTAAGGAAAAGATTTTGTAAAATCTGAGTATAGTTCTATAGAGGCAAAATAAATGAAGAAGAAAGATGAATAATAGGTGAAGAAGTGACTTTTTTTACACTTTGTAATTTGACTTCTGAAGCATGAAATTGTAAAAAAACCTTAAAGAATCATAATTTTATCATTATATTTGCTGACCATAAGTGCTTAAAATCACAAGTAAAGTCTGTTTGTTGAAAGTAAAATAAAATTGCAAATTTCCTTTCTTGAAGTTTTTTTTTATTTTTCAACATTTTTTGCCACTCCATGAAACATGGTATGAAACATTTTTATGAACTATGAACTATTTCAGGGACATTCTTATTTGTAAGATAATGAATTGTCCGTAATTTTTATTACAAAAATAATATGTGTCAGTAGCAGGGACTTCTTTTTCTTTTGGATACATGCATACTTCTTCCTTGGACACCCCTGAGGATTCTGCATTGCCATGACTCAATAGTAAAAGACTAATATCAGTGGGTGTTTCTCTCAATATTATCCACAAAATGGAAAGCTAAGTGTAAATTTTAAACCCCTACACTTGTAAAACTCTGTTCCTTTATGGAAAGTGGTTCTGTTTTTTGTTTTGTTTTGTTTAAACTTAAAATTTACAACAGAGGAGCTCAAAGCATCTGAAAGAATTAAGTGCTCTGTGTTTTACTACAAGAGACAAGAGGCTTACGTCAGAAAAAGTCTGCTGTGTTAACCAGCATAAAGTTTGGATTCAGGGACTCTTTACTTCTTCCCATTACCCACTTCATATTAAGATATTCCCATGCCCCACTTTATTTTTATTAGCTCATCTCCTTCTAGTCACCCCGTTATAGCTGCACTAGTATTGCAGCAGCTCTGATCTCACTTCCCAGCTGGCAGGGAGGACTGCCTCCTCCCAAGCAGCAGTACCAACTCACTTGGAGGGAGTGGCAAGGCAAATCTATACTTCATCCTCCCCCTGGACACTACACATCATATTCATGGTATTCCCAAGCCCTTCTTTTTCTCTGAACTTCTCAGCTAGCACAAGCAGTGCCAGGATAACTATGGTATCTGGCTACACAGAAGGATGAATACAAGAAATTGTCATAATAAAAGCAGCAGAGCATGGGCTTTCTTCTTAGTAAAATAAATCTAGTAATCAAGCACTTGTAAGTCCTAGCAACAGTCCACTTCTGAGTCCTGAGCATATCTTAAATACATGAGGAAGTACTGTATCTACCATTTCTGATTCTAGTATCTTGTCCTTCAGATGGAGAAACAGGAAAAGATAATTCGAAACTCCAAACTCTGCAATTATCATGTACAAGTATCTCACATAGCTTTATAGGAAGATGGATCAGTATCTCATATAAATAAATTTGTTAGACTTGCCTAAGTCATACTAGAGTTCAGTCTCGGTTGTCAAATACTAAACCACAAAATATTCTAAATATGGTGTGAAGTACTGAAAACTGAAAAATCTACTAGATTTCCATTTGATAATATGCTCCCTCTTTCTGGTTATTAACAACCCTTATGGATATTTTTCATGTAGTGGAATTCTTTATAGTTGGTCTGATGAAAAGCAGCGTATTTCATTAAGGTGTAAAAATCCTTCCTTGACATTTCACCCATTTCCGACATCTAAAGTTTACTTTATAGCTAAAAAAATATAATAATCATCCTTTGTCTTGAATAACCAAAGAAAAAAAAGGATGTGCAAGCATGAAGAATGAGAGAATTTGTGTTCATTATTTATTTCCAAAACCTATAATAATGCCAAAATAATACCTAGGACATTTTGATATCCACTTAGCCATTTTGATAGGACATTGATTAGTTAGCCACTAACTGAAGAAACAACCTCCTTCTCAAGTAGCTTATATATCTTCCTAAACTTGAAAACAAAAGGTGTAAAGTCAATTTGAATGATTGTCAATGCATGTGCATATTTAAGTTGGCAAGCCAAAGTACATAATTTTTTTTCCAGCCCTCAGAAGTTTTAAGCTCTAACTTCTTATGGTAACACAGTCAAAATAGTGTACATGATCTGCTCCAAAGAATAAAAAATGCTCTCTAAATATTATTTAATTTCACCAAAGAGGTTTTAACTGGTAACTGCCTTATAGACCATTGTTTTCATTAATGGCAATGCTGACCAGTTAGAATCAGTTTTATAATGGAAGTCAAAGGACAATTAATGGACATTTTAATCTTCCAATCTGATATTATGATTGTGTCAATGACAGAATTAAACTTCTGCTTTTCCTAATATTATGTTTTCCTTCTAGGTTTTTGGAGACCAAAATCAAGGAGCAGTTTTCCTACGTGAATTTACATTGATTCGGAGAGAAAGTCTTCATGATGATTTCCTGTCTGATTTACTGAATAACCACAAAACAGAAGATCCGGTAGGAATTTTCTATTATTCTAAAATATTTGATCTGAAATGCTTGCGGAAATATAGATTTTGGTGATAGGTTTTTAATTTTTCTCCATCAGTTTGTGGAAAATTACAAAATTAGATTTGCCACATAAAAATGTCACCCTAAAAATATCAGAAATTCCATGTACATAAAGACTTGTTCATAGGATGGGTGACAAATGCGTATGGAGTGTCATTATTTTAAGGACAGACTTTTTCAAAAGAAGCACACATTGGTCTTTTGCTTTCTAATGAAAATTTTTCTCATTCAGGACTTTGGCAGTCTAATTGGCTACTGTTGCTTGATTTGCACATGCAAAGGAAGCTTATTTTTTGTTAAATATGAATGAGTTAAGTTAAATTCACAGGTTATGTAAAAAACAAATAATGCTTTGAAAAGAACAATTTTATGAAATGCACCAAGGAATGTAACATACAGGGAAAACAGTTTTATGAAAAATATGTTTTTGTTCTCTTCCATGTATGCCTAGCAAGATATTTGTTTCAGGTCTGAAGGGTCTCATGTCTGTCTAGCAGCTAATACTCAGATGTTTTTGAAGAAAAGAATGTAGAAGTAAAGAACCCTGGAATCATTCTTAATCTTGCTTTAATATGAAATAAAGTAAGCAAGCTGATTTTAAACTGCAGTAAATTTATATGTCTGACATTTTCAAGGGCTGATACATTATGATATCCAATACATTCTGGTTTAACAGAAGTGGTGGTGCATTAGCCTCTTATATTACCATGAATTGGTAATGTATTTTAGGGATTAAAGTTCAAAATAAAGACTCGATGGGACAGGAAAAGAAAAGTGATTCTAGAATAATTAAGTGTTGGCACAGCCATGCTTACCGCCTTTTTAATCAACTTTTTCTCATAGCTTCAGACTCCATTGCCTGAAGTTACCATTCTTAGTGCATGAGTGAATGTTAGCCACTTATTGTTGGTGGGAGCATGTAGACCTAGGTCTTTGGAAGGATGAGGTAGTTGACTTTTGATAAGTCTTGTCAAAGAATCCTGTTAACAAAAACAGTGAAGGTATTAAACAATCCATTGTGTTTGTGCTAATCCATCTGCTCTCAGAGAAGTATCCTTAGTGCTTTACAACTGCAAAAAGGCATTTCAGATCAGGCAAAAACAACACTGTTGTACCACTGTGGGTAATTTTAAGGCAGTTCAGGATTGTATTAAGCAACCATTTTACTGCAAGGACAATAAAGATTTTGAACAGAGAGTGCCAGTCTTCTGCTACCCCCATCTGCTCATCGAGAAGGTATGGCTGAAATTGTTATTCATTAAAAACTTTTATTCTCTGTGGTCCAGAGAAGAAAGCAGCATTTTATTACCATTTTGTCAGTACCAGTGGACTGATTTGTTGTTTTTCTGAGTTGTGCTGGTCTTATACCTGTTTATAAGTGTATCATGATTGTGTTCACACAAGCAAAAAGTACTCTGCGAATTATTCATAGATTTGACATAAAGGTAATGTTATTTTTTATTATTATTTCACAAGGGTGATGTAATTCCTGTGATTTTTTTGTGCAGCTATGTGTGTATGAAAACACAACTATTCTGAAAGAATATCACACAGAATGTATGATTTTGCAATCTTCATTTAGATATGATTTAAGGAACTTTTATTCCAACCTAATCTCTTTGTGTTATCATCTTCAACTATGGAAGCACATAATGTTTACTCTGCATGCTGATTCAGTAGGGAATGGGTAGTATGGAAGAGCTTGAAGTAGCTTTTCTTTGCTTTACCTGAAATATTTTAAATGTATGTGTGTACTCATGATGTTTTCTGTGTGCTATGCAGACTTTATTTCAAAGACAAACATTAATTTCAACAAGGGCTTTTCTCTGGCACTTCTTAGAAATTTCTGTTTCTTAAATACTAGTGAATTTGTTTTCCTAAATTTATGTGGCATATACAGGGTAGTTCCTATTTTATGGAATGGATGTAGGCTCAAAGGCTCACAGACATTAATGTCAAAAGCATCTACTTTTCTTGAGTGCTCTGTCTTAGACACAAGTATCTTTTTTTCTATTTTCCAATTAAACTCACATGTCATAGCAGTAACTTCAGGGGGGAACTATTGACCTCAGATGCAATCATGAGTGTCCAGCATCTTTGTCTATCAAGCTGAAGATAACAGGTAAGGCATCTACAGGAACAGAGTATGTGATTACTAATGTAACAGAAAAAGTGCTGCAGGTGGCTGCGGTGGAGTGGTACAAAATGTGTTGCAGAGGAAGAGATACACAATTTTCCAGAACTGAAAGCACAAGCTATATTTCAGGACCAATCTTTCTCAATTCATAGGACCAATCCTTTTTTTCCTGTAAGTTCCATGGAGATCATGATGTATCTCATGAGTAAAACTACTGTGAAGGTGTTTTTCTAACAAATGAGACACAGAGAAAACACCCTCTTGTATCACATTTCCCCAGTAAATCTCCCACTTTGGTTCTTTTCAGGAGTCTTGTGACTAAAATAGGGTAGGCTTATCTGTTTCCAACTTTTCAAAATCAGTGTGTGCATGGAGCCTCAATGAAAGCTGTGCAACTAGTATCTCATTCATCATATAGGAAAATCTTTAACCCTTGTATTTGCCCTGATTATTATGTACGCTGATTTGGTGCTTTCTGGGAAAATTCAGGCTGGTGATCCAGGTTCTGTCTGAAGAATGTGTGCTCACTCTTAAAAACAAGACCATGTATGACTATTTTTGTGGGAAAGTGAGAACGTCCAAAAAGGTTGATTCACTTATGATGCTGGAAAATAATGTCCTCATAACTCCATAACCATCTGGGAAAAGAGATGCATTTCCAGACATGCCAGATAATCCTTTTACAGTATAAATGAGAGAGTGGCCACAGTTAGCAAGCAGACATATAGTTTTATGGGCCTATGCCTTAGTGCTGTTAGCAGCGATGCTATAATAGCACCTTGCAATTCCCAGCAAAACCTGGGAGAGAACAGAAGAACTTTTCTTTTGTAACCAGTTACTGCAGCAATTACATGCTTAATGAGAAAATCCATTACCTGCTTGTGAGGCAGTTGTAAGCAACTGTTTGCAAGCTAGTGTGCTAAAAAGTAAGTTAGCCCAAATATCTTAGCTTGCAATAGTCAATGTTCAATGAAGAACACAGAACTGTATGTCGGCTTTTTTTGCTGTACCATAGTGGATGCCTTGTTTATACAATCTGTAGGCTTTAACTTAACTATTGAAATAGCTCACAGACATGCTTTCCATATCTTTAAATTTTATTTCCATTCTTCCAAATCATAGAATCATGAGGTTGGAAAAAGCCTTTGTGATCAAGTTCCCACTGTTAAGCTAACGCTGCCAAGTTCACCTCTAAACCTCTAAGCACTACTTCTATGCATTTTTTTAACAGTTTCAGGGATCGTGATTCCACCATCTACCTGGGCAGCCTGTTACAAGGCCTGACCATCCTTTCAGTGAAGAAATTTTTCCTAACAGCCACTCTAAACATCCCCTGGTGCAACTTGAGGCCATTGCCTCCTGTCCTGTAGCTTGTTACCTGGGAGAAGAGACCAACATGCACCCACCTACAGCCTCCTTTCAGGGTGCGATAAGGTCCCCCCTGAGCCTCCTCTTCTCCAGAGTAAACATCCCCAGTTCCCTCAGCTGCTCTTCCAAAGACCTGGACTCTAATGTGATTTAGCATCTTACGTGATTTAGGCATTGGGTCTTAGAGTTTCCATTTTAATATAAGCACTAAAATCTAAGCCTATTGGTGCAGCTCTACCATCATTAACTCCAGGGGGAGAAATAACTATAACCCAGAGGAAGATTTATATTTTTATCATTTTCTGTCTTGTGCAAAGCCAATAGCTGAGATTACAGTAATGAAATTATTCAAAGGAAGCCACTGAGGTATGAAACTCAATTCCTAAATTATGTTGGTTTTCTTTCTTTTTCTGGAAAACCTGAAATAATTTAAGAACTAGGGCAAAATTGTTAAAATATAATAGAGCACATGGATTTAGAATGTTTAGTGGAAACAAAACTTAAGGAAATTCATAATTTAAAGAATTTTTCAAAGATTATTCTACTAAAATTTTCTGAAAGTTCCTACTTATATGTTCCTGAAAGTCAGGGATAATAGTATTTGGGATTCATGAATCCTGAGGTAACTCTATAAGAAGTAACCACTATACTGAGAAATTATTTTAAAACTTAGGTAAAAATCCAAAGTTTTCTGTGCTGAGGTCTGATCTGGATATAAAGCTATTGGCTAGAATTTCTCTACATCGCTATGAAGCAAGAATGAAAGCAGGCCCTGTATATAGTGAAGAAAATCTAAGATGTGTGTCTGGACTTTGTGGGTTTTTCCTGTGTAACAGGAAATTCTGTTGTTTACAGTGTACTGCTTATGCATTTCAGATAGAGGGGATAGTTTTCAGAATTTAAATATTACCAGCATTTTATTTATGCTATTTCTTGAGCCATACTTTTTTTGTTCCTCTGCACTCTGAATTATTTGACGTGTACCAGTAGAGAATGCTCAGCCTGTTGAGTAAGGAATTTTCAAGTGTCTCAGCTAAAGATCACTTATTTCTAAGTGATGACAAAACTGCTGCAGAATCCAGCTTTGAGCTCCTTAGAGATGGGAAATAACCAGACCACAGGAATTACAAGGCCTGCCCCATGCAAAAGCTGACATAACAGATAAAGAAAAATACTTTGATGATAGGAAGGACTCTTCTCTGACTAGGCTTAGCTTGTATTTTGCTCATTGTAGAGAACAACTCTCCCTGGTGCAAGTTAAGACAGTCCCAAGTATGTTGTTGCCAACCCAATCATTTGAAAATCATGAGTCCATCCTGGTAAAACCATGAGATTGACCTCAATATTTTGGGGTGTAAAGCAGAGCTGCTTGCATTTCCACTTGCACCCAAAGGCCAGTGATTTTTTAAGGGTTCTCTGGAAAATAATGTCCTCTGAGAGATCCGTATCAAACTGGGGCTTTGTCTGAGGTGTTAAGGTCAGCAGTGGAAAACAGTTAGGGCACAGGCATCTCACAGGACACCTCTAGCAGCTGGCCATGCAAGCAGCATGGCAGAACATGGCTTGTGAAACTCACTATCATGTCATAACCACTTGGTTTCCTTAGAACAACAGGATGCTCCTAGGCCACAGGTTAAACATCATAGCTGTGGGAGAATCTCCTATCTTTTCAGTTTTTTCAGTGAAATGGAAGCTTAGCTGCAGATAGTGGGATTCACTTTTTCCACATAACCTGGCTTGGCTCTTTCATCAGAAAAATCACTCAGCCACTGGTTGATAAATTGCGTTCTGATTTTACTGAGTCACATGATCCTTTGTGTTAGTGTTCTCATAACTGATAATTGTCAAGTTCTTTAATATATCAGTAATCTTTAAAAAAAATATTTTGTTAAACTTCTGTGTCATGATTCAACGTGCATTCATTACTGTTCCTTATCTACTTGCTGTTTTGAGCATGGACTCTTTTCAGTGAAAATAATTTCCTGCCACAAATGTTTTGAAATTTTTTATTCTATACTTTAAAAAATTGTTACTTGTTTTCTCCAGACTAAGCTGCTCTTATTTGATCAAGGTTTTCATGTTAAAGTTTCATCTGCTTTAAAGAAGGTAGGTATTAAATACATTCAGAGATCTGTGGATCATAGAAAACAAAAAATAGGATAGACCACTGGCATTTCCCATTTACCTTATTTCTAAATACCAAAAGGTTCTAATGCTTTCTTGTCCACTTGTCCATTTTTCTGATTGGTTCTTTAATGATATTATTTACATCACTTTAAAAATAGAAGCATGACCACTGAATGCTTTGGATCCCAAAATGTTCCTATTTTTTCTTTTTCTGTAAGAAAGCCAATCAAGAAACTGCTTGGGGGAGGGGGTGGGGTGGGGTGGGGAGGGGGAAAGAGGGCAAGATTACATTCCAAAGCTTTGAATCCAGGTTGCTCAGCTGCCAAAACTGTCCTGTGACTGTATCTAGTGCTGGAGTTACACAGGGGGAAAGGAAGCTGGTTTTAGAAAGACTGAGTTATTAACCTTGCCCACATTAGGAAAATGAAAAATTGAAATACAACCAAAGCATGGTTTGTGTAATGATATAAAACTATTTGGTCTACCACAGTACTTAAACAGAGTTAGATTTATTAATTTCTGTTCCAGTTACCTCTTTCCTACAATGGAAAATTTCCCTAGTTTCTGTCAGATTAAGTAGCATATCTGTTTGTTTCAGTGCAGTACTGGGATCTCCTTTTTCAGTACACTGTTTCCACTCTACATGAGCTTAATTCAAATAACTAGTAACTTATTTTGCACTAATACAATATGGTAATGATCTTTATGTGTGCAAGTTGTCCTTCTGTACATTTTAATAAAGGTCTTCTGAAACTAAATTACAACTGTAGTGTAAATAGTCCATGAAGGAAATTAGGCAAGAAGTGTTATTACACTCAAAATATGTATATTTCTAGCTTTTCAAAGCAAACATTCAACATTGTTTTATAAGACTGTGCTTTACTAAAATGAGCCACTCCTCTTTTTTATGTAATCAGCAAAATTTATATAATAATTGTAATGGAATTTATCAATTAAAGTACAATGAGTGAAGGGTAAGCATCAAGTAGATGAAAGAATACTTTATAAAAGGTCTCTAGCAAATAAGACAGGATGCTGACCCGATGTATTCCAAACATCCTGCTCTGTCTCAGGTCATAAATTTCACCTCTATTTGTTCTATAGAAGGCAGAGCATGAGTGGAAAGAACTATCTTAACAACTAGTGATGATTAAGAGTGGCTCATTTAAATGTTTTGGAGGAAAGTGCTCCTTTTTGTTGGACTTCGATTACAACCTTGACTAAGAATACCTTTTTCTATTGTTAGGTAAATGTTTGCTGATTTTCTATTTTATAAATATTAACTGATCACACTAGTAAAAAATATGTTTGTATAGCTTTAGCTGCTTGCAATTTTACCATTCCTCATACCTTCACATTTATGTGTAGGCTGGTATATCTTTGAAGTTCTGTTAGTTTTATGTCTTTCTTTGTATGTGCATATATAATACATATATACCATATATAGCTAATTGCAGATGTAGGTACTACACACTCACACCCCTTTATAATCTGCATTTGCCTGTCTAGATGCCATGTTTGCAACATGAGCCTTGGAAGTCTAAAGCAACGTAGACATTTTAAGAAATGCTCAGTGCTAAGTTGTGCGAGACAGACTAGAGGAACAAGTCACAGCTTAATCTTTCAGGTTTGCTTTTCTGGTAGTTATAAAGAGACTTCTGACTATGGCCTGTGATGCCTTAGAACACAGGCTTTTCAAGAACAATTCTCTTGCTTCCCAGTTCTATAGAGCTCTCTTAGCTGTGCTGAATATAGGCACAGAGACTTCAGGATTAACATTGCCTCTTAATAGTGACTTTGTCTGCAGTCCTCCGTCTTTGGTCAATGCCTCTCAGCATCACTGCAAATGAAAAGGTTTTTTTTTGTTGTTCCCTGGTCCCATGGGCCCATGCTGCCTCCTGATGATGGGGACTGGAGAATCCAGCCTAGGGAGCGTTGACTGTCTAGGGGAGAGGTAACACATCAAAGGGATTAGAGAATGTTAGAAATTCTTAAACTTTTCCCTTTTTGGGCCACTCTAAGCTATGCCAGGCCTTTATTCCTAGAAAAATTATACTACTGAAAAATCACTGGCAGAGTTCAGAGTCTAAATTTAGTTTTCTGACCTAAAAGTAAGTGTATATGCCTGCATATTTCCTAGCTGTCTATCCTGGCCTGGTATATTGAGTTGCCTCAGGTGTAAGACACTGGTGAAGGGTTTTGGAAACTCCGGCTTCTGAACTGTGTTAAGTAGGACACTTCCAATTTCAGTATCAGCAAATAGCAGTGGTGGATGAGTATATGGTTTTCACCGATGATCAGAAGGCTTGGATTCTAACATTTTCAATGTCAGTACCAGAAAACCTTTATTTCTCTTTCCCTAGGTCTCTTCCCCACCCCCCTCTCCCACCCCCACCCCCACCCCCCTTTTTTTTTAAGGTTGTTAATTTCATCTTCATCTCGTGGTTGCCATAAAGCTTACAGTGATGGTATTCAAAAGTGTAAACTTTTACAGTGACTTTGTACAAGCATACCTATAGACAAAACTCATATGTTTTCATGTTCAAATAAAGAAATCAGCCAGTGGGTTTGTAGACCTGGCTAAAGCCCATACATGGTCAGAATCAAGTGCTTGCTTGCAGAACAGTTTTGTAGCATTTACTCTGCTCCTAATATCTAGATTTAGAATCATAATTACTTGAAAAGCTATGAATGGATGGCCACAGAATCTGAATAAATCCTAAATTTCTCATCCTCAGCTGCAGCACCCTTAAGCACAACGTGGTTTCAGTAATCGGTTGCCGCATACCAGATTGCTAAATCATGATTAATGCATTTAATCTGTTAGCATTTTTAATTAACATTCCATAATTGTCTTATTAAATCCTTATCTGAAGATTACATTCAAGTCAGCTAGTTTTATTCTTGTACGCTTTCCATGGCTTCTCTTCCTTACTTGCAGCTTTCAGATTAGCCGTGCAGGCCTGTATCCAAATATGTTGGCTGTACTCCATTATGCCTTATAACAAGATGTTTGTGAGTCTGATCATACAAAGTTTTTTGCAGACTTTTGGGAAAGCAAGCAGCAAAAGACTGTTGGCGGAGCCTAAACCCTGGATTTATCAGAAAAATTCTGCTACACGGTGTAGGACATATAATATCTAACCTTGAAATGACAATCCATTGTAATACCTTTTTTGCTACATGAAGACTGTTGCTGGGGTGTGCTTTCAAAAGAAATGTGTTGCATTTTTGCATCATCTTGTACAACCTTTTATGCCTACAGTGTCTTATCCAAAGAGTATTAGTTATTTATCATTCTACTGAGAGATTACTATTTGAATAGGAAGCTTATTTCTGTTTCATGTAGGCTTTTGCTCTACATCATTCTTGTCTGATCTCCTTCAGTAGCAGCAATATTTGTTCTTCCCTTTTCTGCAGGAGGAATATTGTGGCCACTGGAACAATCTTCTTTTTTGAATATTAATGTGTTATGATAGGTATTTATTATCATTCCTATTTATGATGAAGACGGGTGAATCTGCATTAGCACCAGAAGATAGTGAGATCTGGACAGGAAGGAAGGGTGGGACATCATCCCTCTGGTAATTCATTTTTCAGTATAGTACTCACCCCTAAGAAAGTTCTTTTCATGCAGAGATGAGTTTTCACTATACTGTACTGGATCACAGAAATAAGTCTGTTGACCACTCCCTGTGTACTGAATTCAGTTTTCACATGCTGTATACCTTGCCTGTCATGCATCTTCTGGACTAAGATCTGGGTCAAGAATTTTACTCAGAACTAATGGGGAGCAAAAGATGGGTTTAATGAGGTCTAAGTACTCAGAGCAAGTTCCTTCACTTGGCACTGAATATTCTAGATGCCATCTTCTACATGATGAGAATTTTTGCTTCTTTCCCATCATGGGAAAAGAAAACTCTGTGGAAAACTCCGTTGCATTTTTGTGCTGCAAGAAAGGTGTGATGAGGCTTTTATTCCTGTATGCATTGCTGACCAGTTGTTTTACCTTCATCAGAGTTATTTCTTTTTGCCTTCAGTTATGTGTGATTTAAACCGGAATTGTGATAAAATAGCTAGTAGAAGGATTTCTCATCCTTTTACACTAAACTTGATGAAGCACTCTGGCTTACATATATGAATCTAAAACAATCAAATAGATTATTTTTAAAATTTATTAAGAAATGTGCTTAAGGATCTCCAAGGTATATTGCATATTCTGTGTCTATTTAGAAACTATAGTTTGGTGTATAGTGAAGTTGGATCCACAGAGTCTGGAATATGTGTGTATGAATTTTTCTCTCTTTGGTTTTAACCTACAGAGAAGAAAATATGGGAGTGATTTATTCCAAAAACATCTCTATGAGCTTCTTATTTCTCCCTTCCCCCACCCCCAAAAAAAGCCCCCAAACAAACAAAAAATCAAACAAAAAAAAACACCAACAAAAGAATCAGCCTGTTCTACCTCTTTGTCTTAAGCTGGTGAACTTGTTGGAAGCCTGATAATATCTGAAATAGAATTAGGTATAGTATTGTCAGTAATACTGAGGGAATTTTTAATATTTAATTCAAAACCACTTGCTTTTTGTGGTTTCAAAATCCAGGAAGGTGTTAGAGGTCTGCTTTGATGAAGTTGCTTGAAAAGGAGCAATGAAGGGAGAGAGAAATAAAAATTGTAAAGACAAAATATTGTATATTGGGCAGGTATTTGTTCTGTCCTCTTGTTTCTGAACTGAGAATCTGCTAAGCTTAGTGCATAGCTTAGGCTTTTTTGAACTTCAGCAAACAAAGCTGCATTTTAATTTAAATTGCTTTTTTTAGCAACAAGTATGAATTTACAGTATAGGAATATGTCTTCACTGACTTATACAGACATTTACTTCTTTTTTTTCCAAAAACCCCGTTTTAATTATGTTAACAAATGTGCTTGCTTGATGTTTTATTTAACCAAATCCACATTTCAACATACTGCTGGAAATTCCCACTATTATTATATGCAGATACAGCTCAGTCATTTGGTTTCCCTGAGTATCTCTGTGTACTTAAATGTCCATGAGAAACTGCAAAATAACGCTAGCAAAATTGTTTTGTACTATATCCTGTTTATCAGCCTTGGCATACAGAATGGAAGAAAAATCACTTCAGCAAACTTCACTGTCTTTGCACTATTTATAGTAGAGGGAAAATTGTGGGGTTAAATCCTTACAGACTGTTTCATGAGTTTAAAATTAACTTTATGATAGTTCATAATTGCTCAATTTGCACTCACTTGGTAGTGTAGATATGAATAATTGACTTCCTGTTCAGGTCTCTTTGGCAATGTCTTCTGGATCTTAATTTTCTGTGTTTTTCCCAGTCTTTCTGATGATATATGGTCATTAGGAAATTAAGTAGTCACAGGAAATAATAAAGAGAAGCAGGAGGTTGGGAAGGTGTAGGGAACAGGCAATGTTCTTTGCAACAGGAAACAATAAGTCAATAATTGATTGAACTGATGAGTGGAAAGGCATTAAGGATTGAGCAGAAAGAGGCAGTGAGTCTGATGCTACAAAAAAAACAAGTGAGCATGTGAAGATTTTGGGCAGATGCATCGAGGCGAATTCTGCTGCATGATGAAAGTGGGCGAGTACCTCTGGAAATAGACAGAAGGGCAGGATTACTCTAATTCAAGATGCTATGAATGCATTCCAAGCAAGCCTAATTACTTTTTGTTTGCAAGAAGAATCACAGACCCATGTGCTTGCACAGGCTGGCAGGGACCTGGGGAGGTGTCTAGTCAGGAGGTCAAACCAGGCTGCACAGGGCTTCACACAGTCGGGACATGAAGCTCTACAGGCAGGAGACATCCCATCTTCGCCAGGGCCCCCGCCCCACTGCTGGGCTGTCCTCCTGGGTAAAAGGCTTCTCCTTAGCCCTAGCCTAAGCCTCTTCTGTTTCAGCTTGTGCTTCTTTCTCTCACCATCCCTCCATGCACTGCTGTGAAGAGCCCAGCTGCACCTCTTTCCTCCATTCCTTTCCATCATTGCCAGGGATGCTGCTGGGTGCCCCTAAAGCCATCCCTCACGTCACCTGGCAGAAGCAGCGCTGGTCCCACAGCTTCTCCCCACGAGGCGGGGACTCCAGCCCCACCGCCTTGGTGCCTTCCTCTCAGCTCCAGCCAGTCGATGTCTTTCTTGCCTGCAGGGTGATATTCCTGATTGATCTGATGAACCTCCCTCGCTCTTGGGACTGTCTTGTGCTCACGTGCCCATGCAATGTGTCCCTTGTTGCTGCCCAGATGTACAGGTGGCCCCTGCTTAGCTCACTGCCTGCCAGACTCATCCCCCAGAGCTGCTCCCTGGCCCCAATGGCCCCAGCCTGCATCCCACAGGGTTTTGCCTTCCTGGGGAAATTGTTCCTGTTAGCAAATTTCTGTCAAAGTCCCCCTGGATGGCAACCATGACCTCAAGGACATAAGCCGTTCAAACATAGTAGTTTCAAAATGTAAGTAACCATGTCCAAGATAGTCACATGAACAAAACATTGCTGTCCACAGAAGGTCCGGTAGGAATAGGTGCGAAAATATAGGCAGGAATAACAAAGAATAAATTGTCCAGTTATAAAATGCTTAAGATCACAAGATCGCATTGTGAATTTAGTCAGTCTCACAGGCTGTCATTCGGTGTTCAGCAGCAGCTACAAACTGAAGATTTCAGTACATCAGTGTTTTAGGAGAGTTGCAACATAAGCAAAAGGAATCACCGACGGCTGTTCCATACTAACTTACTGGTAGAAGTGCTAACACCCTTGTATGCCAAAGTGACAAATAAAGTAGGGAGTCTAGAATCAGGGAGGAAATGGTTTAGATAGAGGTATTTTTAATCATAAACAGGCATAAGCCTAGGGAATGTTACAGTATCATAAACACCACATACATACCTTGTTATATTAATGGACCATTAAAAGGACAGCTAATTAACAAATGTGACCCTCTCCTGCATTGCTGTTTTCTGTACAGAAACTTTTATTTCTCTTTCTTTGTTTAGGCCCCAATAGTGGTGTTATTTGTGTGGGGTTTTCTTTTTTTTTATCTTGGATTTGCTTCAAAATTTGGGGCGAAAACTAAGGCTAAGATTTCTGGTTTTACTTCTGGTTTTGAGGTCTTTGTCTCATGATAATTTTTCTACTGCAGCATGTAATCTGAAGGGTAAATCACAGCATACTAAATTCCAATAAATTGCCTTATAAAATCAATACAAAACACACACTAGGCTGCATAGGATAGCAGAAGTACAGACACATGCTGAAGCCTTTTATTACATTTAGCTTTGAGAATAACGGATATTGTTTCTTAGTGAGAAAAACTAAGAACCAAGTGACAGAACACTGGGGAAGATATGCCATTGTTCTTAATTAGGAGATATAGTGCTGACATCTAAAGCCACATTCACAATATCAAATTTAAATGTAACTTGAAGGTTACAGTTCATATCTTTCTGTATGGTGTTCCACAAGGGTAATCTCCTGTATACCTGTGTGCTCAGAGCTTGCTGTTTAAACAGGTAGAGAGAGGTATGGGTTTGGGTTTTTTAATATAAAAAGATGAAGGCTAGAAGAGGAATATTTCTATCTACATAGCTATGCATGTTTCTTCACTATATGTAATAAAAATACATGTACAAATACAAATACATACTCTTAATTGGTCTTAGCTCTTTCATTAACTTTATGGTTCTTTATACAGTTAATGTTGGTTATATTAAATTTACAAAGAACAGAATAATTTAAAACTTCCTAAATAGTTAAACTAATGCTTTATAAGCATAGATACAAATAATCATAATTATATTTGTTGATTTTAAGTATCTCTGTATGGACATAAACTTATATAGCAGTAAATATGTGTTTATACTGCTAGACATAAATGTGAAGTAAAGATAAATATTATTGTTATCTATCCCTAATGTGTGTTTTCAGATAAATTCTAATTGTACTTACCATTCAACTACAGAAGAGATAATAATTATGAGTTAGAACATACTATGGTTTAATGAAGCAAATTCCAAATTAAAAAAAAATAATCCTGGAATTCACCATTATGGATTTTACAGTATCCCAATTATTAATAAAAATAAAATAAAATAAAGAAAAAAAATTTAAAACATGGTTTGAGATCAGCAATGGAAAATGACCTGACATGATTTTTGTCCTTATTAACTAACTAAAAATCAGAAGATTACCATTAATATTTATGGGCAATCTTTTGCTTTCTTTTTGCTGTAATATTTACAGATGTAGTCAAGCAGCTTGTGGATTGTAGACCTTTGCTATTATTTTAGCTGAAAGACATTGCTTATGGTAACAAGAAATGCTTTTGATACTGTTCTTTTTGAGGCCTACGTTAAAATACATTGCCTGTTGGCCAGTAAAGGTTACAGAGCACCATTAAATTGACATCATACCATACCAGTTAAGAGGTACACTTGAGAAAGAGGAATTTTTCCTTGACTTTTACCTGAGCTCTGCAGATAATAAAAGCTAGCACATTGTCTTGTGAAATTCTATATAAATGCATGGTTGCAAACATATTGTTCCTAATCATACATGAACAACAATAATAGAAATCATCCCCTTTGATTTTTTTTTGTGTTGATATTAGTTAGAAACAGGTTGAAATAAATAAACAGTAAAGAAAACCAAGGATTGTATTATTATTTACTTCTCAATCATTTCTTCTTCTTTATTTTTCCCAATTCCTAAGTCTTTCTTAAAAATTTCAAATTATTGTATCCTTCTTTCCCTCTGGATATGCCTGGGCTGTCTTTTTCTGCTATTTCTACTCTTTCCCTCCTTAAAAAATTTTCTAGTTCTGTGGGATATAAAGTGGGATCTGTGTTAACCAAGTCTTGCCAGTTTCCACATCTGTTTTTTCAATAATTTCTGTGTTAAATTTTATTTTTTAAATGACAATCCTATAGTTCATCTCTGAAAAGTCTGTATAGGACCCAAGTAAAGCTAAGGATATTTGACTATAATCTTCTGTGAGGCTTGTGCATGCACTTCCTTTTGAGCAAACTATCTTCAAATTTAGTGCATAAATTTAACAAGGGGGAAAGACACAAAGAAATATATGAATGGAATATACCACTTGTGGCAGGAAACTTCCTACTGTAATTCATTTTTTAAACCTTTCTGACTCATCAAAATTCTATTTTATTGCTTTTGGTGCTTTTAGTGCCTCATTGCTTTGATAGGTAGAAATATTACTTCCAACTTCGCTTATGTTGTGTTTTACAGTTATCTTACAAAAGAAATCTGATAAGAATATGCCACCAGATTATTTTTTAAATGTTTTTTAAACTCCTTGATGCAGTGGAATGGATGGATAGCTTTCTGCCTTCTGACTTGAGAGCCTTAAACTGCTGATGACTTCCTTACATGGCTGCTTTCCTTTCCATGTCATGAGTCCTATTTCAGGTTTTAACTTTTTCCTTATACTCTATATCACCTTTCTTTATGGGAGAAAAAATCTTTACATGATTTCCCAGCTGTGTATAAATATACTTTCACCTCAACTCGATCCTCACTGCAGAACTGCCTTTTTTCTTTACCTTGTGTATTTATTCACATTATTGCATTTATTAGTTATAGCCTGAAAGACCTCTTCACATTTCCTTCACGAAGTCTAATGGCTAGGGCAGAATTGTCTATTTTTCATGAGACTATTTTCTGTGACAAGTTCTATAATTTCTCTGTCTAAATTACGAGATTTAATATAGGACTTCCTCTTACAGGTTTAGTGACTCATTGGTGAATAACTGTCTGAGCTGCTGCATCCAGAAATCTCAGTATCTTGTTAGTAACTATCCATGTTTGGAAAGGTAGCCTTCTGTAGTGACACAATTCCTGTTAATATCAGTTCCTCCAGTAACATTGCAGAAACCTGTATCCAAAACCAATCCCTGATTGTCCCTACATGAGAACATTTTAATTGAACTAATGTATTTTTTAAAACACTGTGTCCCTTCTTATTGTTTTGCAGGCTTTAATGACCAAGTGATTTTATAGCGGAACAATTTTAACCAATTTGAAAAAAATAGCAAGAGGAAGTGTTCCAGGATAAGGTTTGTAGGTGACACTGGCCTGAAAGTGAGAGAAGGCAGTTGAATATCATTGATATATTGTATATACACTTCTGCTTTTGCTCTTGTCTTGCAGCATGTATAATACTTTCCAGCAGCTACATTCTTGTCATAATTATAGTTCCCCAGAGTGGGAATCTCCAGTTTCAGGAATTCATATGCCCTTAAAATGTTTTTCTTGTACTTCAGAAATTATATCCTGTCTGTTGTGCTGCCTGGGGTCCTTGCTCAAGTGCATTTTTCCTCCTTCTACATCCAGGCTACAGTCTTACATGATCGTGGGACTTACGCTTCCACCTGTATTGGTACACTTCTATTCCTTTTAACTCTTCGTCCATTCTCATGTTGCCATTTGCCTATTTCCTTTATTCTCCTCTGTACCACGGTCGGGTGAGGAATGTGTGTGTCAAATGTCCCATGTCATCATAGAGCTTATCCCTAGAACTGATGAATGGTTTGCCTTGTGATGAGGACCAAAATAGTGTGACCAGCATTATGTATCAGTCCAGTACACAGATTATACTTCTACAGTGGAAATGCTTGTCTTAATGGAAGGAGCAGAAACCAGGAAGCAGGAAAAAACCCTGAAGTCATATTTCAACTTCTAAACTCATATTGCAGACATAAGACTACTTTGATCCAGTTCTGACTAACTATGGTTGGCTTTCCACGTGTCATTTTTAGGATAAACAATGCAATAAAATCAACCTGGTTCACGTTATTCACAGTGTTTATTACAATAATTGGTCAGGTAATTTTATAAAGAAGAGAGTAAACACAATATTCATGATTGAAATATCGATTCAAGCGCATAATTTTCTGAACAGTGACACCCATCAATTGCCATCTGCAATGTTCAATAGGTTTTTTCAGAAAACAAAAACATGTTGCAAAATCAAAACCCACTGTTTCTGCCATCTAAAAGACATGGTCTTTACCAACAGTATATACATTTTTCTGAGTGAGTAATGTTATACGTAAAATGATGGAAGATATTGAATGTTAAAAATTCAATGGAAAAGCAAGTTTCAGGGCTTCAGAACCATGCTTGAAAAATGTTTGAGAGTAATCTTTAAAAGAAAGGGAAACTGTAACGTTTAGAAAGTTTCAGAACTATAAAATGACAAGTCCGTTTAACATCAGGTATCTTTTTAAAAGATTATATGACACTGGTTTGGGTTTTAATTGTAATTTTATTATCTTCAGGTTGTGGTGTGGGTTTTTTTTTTTCATTTTATGTAAGAAAATACGCATTGGTGAATACAGTCTGTGCAAAGAAGTCTGACTCCTAGATCCTGAATTTACTGTCTGCTGGTTGCTGTTGCATATTCAGAAAGGGCTACAAGTGAAAAACTCATTGCAAGAATCTTTTTCCCTTTACTCATCTCTTGAGAAATACAATGTCATAACTGTGTGAAATGATACATGGTGTGAATTGCCCTCGGAGCTGCAGAGGAGCTGAGTACTTTAGAGGCATATAACTGGATAATAATGGAGATTAATGAAGATAGATGCAGTAAAAAAGGCTGCTGTTAATAGAAGTATTTTTAAAATGTGCCATTAAACTGAGAAATGAATAGTCTCAATGTTAAAAAGAAAAAAAAAAAAAAAAAAGCAACACTGAGAAGCAACTGCCTTAAGGAATAAGTTTTTTAAAGCACTAGTGATCAAGAAAGTATGGATATTGGACAGGGAGATGTTACATTAGATTATCTTATCACTCCCACTTCCACAGCAGGAAATCAAATTCTTTAGTGCTTTATTCAGCATACTGTCAGAAGTTTTACCCAGGCGAGTCTTAAATGGCTTAAACAATGGATATAGGAAATTCCTTTATATTTTTCTGGCTGATTTATGTGGAACTTAAGCACAAATGAAATTCCAAAAGGTGGTCAGTGCCCTGAAGGCATACCTGGATAAGGAGCAATGAATGTGTAACTGTGTAAATGTGCCTAAAAATGAGGCTGATGATCAAGGAGTGTGAACATGCTAGTGCATGAGATCAGACACCTCAGTAATGGATTTAAAAGCCAGCACAGAATGCTATTGCATTTGCAACCTGCAATTCAGAAGGCAGCCTAGAGAAAGGAGTTTTGATGGAACTTCAATCCTCAGTCTTGGGGAACACACGCATGGTTATGCAATTGTGTCCTTGACCTGTACAAATAAGAATCACTCCCTGAATGCACTTTTGTGAAGATGCTGCAGAATAAGAATCTGATAGAACCACCTGCGTTTATGAACTAGAATAATTGCAGGATAAGTGAAGAAAAAGGTGGCATGTATTCTGTATATCCAACTGTATTGTGTTTGCATGGCAAGGTTTTGGTAGTGGGGGGAATACAGGAGTGCCTTCTGTGACAAGATGCTGAAAACTTCCCTCATATCCATTGGAGCCACTGCCAGCTGGCTCCAAGATAGACTTGCTCGTGATGAAGGCTGTTGTCAGTGATGCTGCAGCACCTCTGTGATAATGTATTTAAGAAGCAGGAAAAAAACCCTGCACAACAGCAATCGGAGCAGAAGAGAGAAGTGAGACTATGTAAGAGCAACAACTCTGCACACACCCAGATCAGTGGAGAAGGAGGGCAGGAGGTGCCCCAGGCGCTGGAGCAGATTCCCCTGCAGCCCATGGTGAAGACCATGGTGAGGCAGGCTGTCCTTCAGCCCATGGAGGTCCGTGGTGGAGCAGATATCCACCTGCAGCCCCATGCTGGAGTAGAGTGGATGTGCCCAAAGGAGGCTGTGACCCGTGGAAAGCCCATGCTAGAGCAGGTTTTGTGGCAGAACTTGTGACCCCATGAGGGACCCATGGTGAAGCAGTCTGTTCCTGTAGGACTGCACCCCATGGAAGGGACCTATGCTGGAGCAGTTTGTGAAGAACTGTAGCCCATGGGAAGGACTCACACTGGAGAAGTTCATGGAGGATTGTCTCCCATGGGAGGGACCCTACACGGGAGCAGAGAAAGAGTGTGAGAAGACCTCCCCCTGAGGAGGAAGGAACAGCAGAGACAGCATGTGATGTGTGACAAACTGACCACAACCCCCATTCCCCTGTGCCATTGGCAGAGAGGAGGTAGAGAAATCAGGACTGGACTTGAGCCTGGGAAGAAGGCGGGGGGGGGGGGGGGGGGGGGGGGGGGGGGCGGGGAAGGTATTTTTTAAGTTTTGGGTTTATTTCTCATCATCCTACTCTGATCTAAATAGTAATAAATTAATCTCCCCAAGTTGAGTCTGTTTTGCCCATGACAGGAATTGGTGATTGATCACTCCTTGTCCTTATCTTGACCCATGAACCTTCCGATATATTTTCTCTCCTCTGTTCAGCTGGGGGGAAAAGTGATACAGTGGCTTTGGTGAGCACCTGGAAGCCAGCTAGGGTCAAGCTACCATGCCAATATATGACCTTGTACGGAAAGACTACATCAAAAACTTTATCAGTGCTTTTCTTTGTGCCCTATCGTATTCTCTGTGAAAAGGACAAGAGGAATTTCTCCCATGGTAACTTCCCACTAGTAGTGAATTTTCCATTTTCAGAGCCTGAGAGAACAGTGATTCTGGTGAAGCCAGCTGGTGAGATTACCTCTAGCACAAATACATTGGCTACCTAGCTATACTGTGGCCCTTCGTTTAGGAACAGATTTTCCAGAAGTGCTTGAAGGTAACAGAAATGGGGCAAACCAGGTTGAGATATAGAGGTTCCTTAAATTTAACAGACCAAAGTAGTATATCTCAGAACTTTCACGTTCTGCATCGTCTATATTGTCATTCTTGAAAAAGACAATTTACATGTACAAAAATGATCTGCTTGTAAAGTAAGTGTCATAAATCATCACAACACTTCTTTTTTGTTGGAATGGAACCATAATATTATCTGTGGCAAAAGTCTTTTACATACTTATTTATTCAGTGTTAGATTTTTCTTTTTTTCCTTTACAGTAAAGATAACCAGATACCTTTTTTTGCTCCTGCATTTGCCTTTGCAGTCCTTTTTTTTTTTTTTTTCCTCTCCTCATGAGTAGTCTTAGACAGGGTAATTTATGTTTTACTTGTACAAAACATTCAAGACTAGCTGGTATGAAATGCCTTAAACTTTTTTTTTTTCCTCCAGATGCATGATAAGTGGTAGAGAATGTAATTAAAAGTATATGCAGTTGGGTCTCACTCAGAAGTATTGTCATAGCTACCAGATTTCATCCCAAATAGCTCACTGCTGTTTCACCTAGAGAACTGGGTGCTCACAGAACCTTTTTTCTCCTACAATCTCAGTTCTTTCCTCAAGAAATACCTTTTTTGTTTTCTATGGATTTGCAGCCTCTGGATGACATCTAGAAATAGCATCTTCCCCATAAGCATCTTAATTACCATTCTTCAACTTTTAATTATTTCTTCGTAGTTGTTTTGACTATTATATTTTTCATGTGTTCTTCAGAAAAGTCCATTTGATTTAACTTGATGTAACCATCTGGAATCTACACAGCAAATAGAGGCAGTATGAATATTATCCTTGTTGTTTAAAAACACAATGCACCAAATTTCTCATTAGCAAAATTACATTGGATTGTGGCATCTGTTGGTGCCATTGTCTGTATAAGTAAATTTTGATTACTTAAGTTTTGTGCTTAGGAATAAAAATAAACGGGTGAAATATCTGGTTTACTTATAGGTAGAAAGAGATGATATTATGAAACATTTAAGGATTTCTATTTTGCAGCATCTGCAAGATATCTCATTTTAAATGGATGTCAGAAATCAATTACATGAACTGGTCTTCCAAGGTGTTTCTTACAGTGTAATTTAACAATGATGTAGGATAAAAAAAAGAAACCTGCATGTGGCTGAAATGAAATAAAAGCTCAGGTTGAGTGTAGAAAGTATTTCACATTTTTTTCAGGGATAAAACCATGATTCTTTCAGGAATATTGCTCCAAATTTTTGCTTTATTTTCTTTCTGTCCTTTACATATTAAACACGTTAGGCCAGATTTGTTTTTAATCAGTTCTACTAACATTAGCTGAATTTATAGTGGTAGTTTAATGTGCAATTTGTCAGAACTTTACTGAATTTAGTAAGTCTAAATTTGATGTCATTACTTTGTTGTGTACTTTTATGCAACAACTATATCCCTTCTCCAGCATTACTGTTCTTTCACTTCAGAAAAGAACCCTTAAAAAAGGATAATTTCCTGTGAATCCATGCAAATGAATCTTTTTTCAGGAACATCCCATTTCTCCCTGTTTTATCAGATCTTTTATCAGCTAACTCACCAAACGAAAAAACACCAAACATGACTCTTAAAATCCAAAATGTTGCTCTTAATGTGCAAGGAGAGGATTTATGTAAAGGCCTTAGGAGGGGAAGATAAACCAATGTTTCTTAAAAGCACACTCATTTTTTTGTTTAGCTGGAGTTCATCAGAGTTTCCTCATCCATCCCGGATCATTAGTTCAGACTCTTAAAGTTGCTTTCCCATGTCTTCCAGTCATTAACATTCTGGGCACCTTAAGTATTTATTGCTGTTCAGTTTCATAAGGAACTCTGCATTTCCTACTTTAGTCCTTCAGGTGAATTTCTCTGAATTTCTCTGGATGTAATTTATCTGAAAAAAAACAACCAACAAACTCTATTGCTAAATAACTTCAGAAATTCATTTTAATTTCTAGTAGTTCTTTAAGTATTTAGTCTTTTTGCTGTTTCTTTCTTCTTTTTACTATTGAATGTGAGCTTTGCAAGCTTTAGAGAATATTAAATTCTTTTTCTTTGTCTTCTTTTTCTTTGATTTATTTTGGTAACATTGATTTTATTTGGATAGGTTATCTTGTCCTTCTGGCTTTATTTTGTCTTTGTTTTCTTTGTCCCCATGTACACAGTACAGAATATTTGTTCATAATATTTTTGCAAGTGTTGTTGTAGACTTTATCTGGAGCCCATCCATAATGATGTGCTTATACTATTCACAAATACTCAGCTGATAAACTATCAGTTGACCTATCCAATTTTCTACTGATTTGGCAAGAGTCTTGATTATAGCATTAACTTATATGGTGAAGAAATAAAATGGCATGCAAGTAATACCCTCAGGAACTATGTGAGTTTGATGTATTTTATATTTTTAGTTTTATATAGCTATAAATAATTTGCAGGTTGTTTGCGGGAAGGTCATGTCCAACTAATGGCAGTGCTTAAAATGGAATGGTTAAAACAGATTATGATATATTGCAGCACTGTTTGAAATCCAGCTCCAAGTAAGAAGAAAGAGTATTGAAATAGTTTGAACACCACATGCTATGCTTGATATTTTATTGCATTTATATTGAAAGTCCTTGTTAAAAATATGTCAGTTTCCATGAAAACAAGTAATTTCTTCTTTTTTTTTTTTTTTTTGTATGTTTGTCTTCAAGCTTATTCTCCTTGTTCTTCACCTAGCATATGGTGATGATGGGAATATTCTTTCTGAACAAATAACAAATCAACAGACTGTACTGTAATGCAGCAGTTGAACCACTCTGTCTGCTACTGAAACCCCAAGGATACGATAGTTCCTTTTTATGGAGTACCATTGCCTTTGGTCAAGCATGAGTTCACTGGTTTTCCTACCACCCACACACACATCAGCCACCAATCCAGTTGCTGGAAGGAGTTCTGTGGAGACAGAAATTGCAAATGGGTTTTTCTTCATTTTCCAGCTTAACAGAGTCATAATTATTTTTCTATAATAGATAAGGCTACCTGTGGTTGTCACTGAAAGGCAAAACTTTCTTTTTTTAGATTCTTAAGCAGTGATACAGAGGTGGTATATGCTTTCTGACTTAATTCACAGGTTGCTTGTTCAAAATGTAAAAATGTGCATTTTGGAATTGGTTTAAAAACCTTTTCTCTAAGGCTGGCATTGGCTTCTAAGCATGGTAACATAAGAGTACATTTTTCAGTTTATAAATCTGTATTTCCAATGGGTGTGTTCATTCTCAAAGTTGCACGGCAAGAAATTTCTCCAAAACAGACAATTTGACATGTTCTAAACTATTTAAAAATTATGGCACAGATTTGAAAAGGTAATTTCCTGTTTTACTGAGTTTCCTAATTACAGATGTACTGTGAAGACACAACTGAACAGTTTAGAGTGGCTATTCCTAATTATCTCTTAGCTTGTCTAATTCTCTAGTGGCTTTCAGTGTGTCATGTTACTGTTAGGTCATACCTCAGCCCAAACATCTGTAAACCCTCAAATGTTTTACATTTCTGTAAGTAAGTGGCTTTGCCTCAGGTGCATATGATACTGTCTTCAGAGGCCACCCATGAACCTGTGTTGATTTTTTTCTGGGGGGCAGGAAAGTAAGTCAGGAAAAAAAACCAAAACAAACTTTTGAATGTTTTGTTACCAAATTTATAAATAAAACATAAATAAGCCAATTCCCCAAAACAATGAGTGGCTGGTGGAAAAAAAAATGGTAGGGTCTTTCTGTGAAACTATCAGTTGAATTCCTTATCTGAGATGGGTGCTAAATTTTTATTATGTGAACTAAATACTTTTTATAATGTTTGGTTACCCCTATGCTTTACCTCCAGGAACTTCAAACCTATAGCAGAGTAATGTGGGTCTATTCAATTTTTTGTGTGATACTGGACTTTCTTATATGGTCTAATGTATCTGTCCATAGACACAAAATCAAATCGTTTGTGGTTAATCGTTTAGTTGTAGGGAGTGAATCTGGCCTTTATAACTAGAAGGAGTGCATAGACATTTTTTCTGGTAAATTATTAATCCTCTTATTAAAAATAATTACTATTGTTGACATTGAAAAAAAAATTGATGTAGCTTAATATGACTTGGGTTTGGGAAGTATCAGAAAGCCTTGATGCATTCAAGGCCTGATGCTTCTTCGCACTCAACTTTGAGTTATTAAATTCACAGAATTCAAGGAAGGGAATAGACTGGTCCTAGTATCTAAATTATTTTCCCCTGAATGCTGAATTGCATACTTGGGCTGAGGTCAACTCTAATATATAATAGATCAAGAAACTTCATACTTCTTTGAGGACTGTAAATGCTATGTGGAACAAAACTAACTTTTTCAATTTTTTGTTCCCTAAGACATAAGTTAAAGTGGCTTGTGTATATTAGTACAGGTATTAATGGTGAAATATTTGTTAATTGCACCCCTGTAGTTACTCTGAGAAAAACTCCTCTGCATGTCAAATGGTTCTGAAACAAACAAAAATTGTTAATGTTTGCCTGAAAAAGATCACAGGGCACATAACAGTGGGCAATTAGACTTATGGTAAATTTATGATATTGGGGAATATTATATATAAGCAATACCATTTGCCACACATCTTGTTTGTATGTAGTTTAGCTGTTGTTTACTAATGAAAAAACTTTTCAAGCTACTTTGGGTTTCCCCTGTATGTGAATTTTCTCTCATGAATTTTAAACTGTGACTAATTTCTGGGCTTTTCAGAAAGTCGTGTTTAGTTTCATGTGCTAAGTGTGCCTCTGTAGGGAGCCCTCTGTACCAAGACCCTCCAAAACTGAAAGCCACTTGAGGTTTTGAACGGCATTTTTTCTTCTCATTTTAACCACACATAAAGACTGTGTTTTCTCATAATGTTCTTTCAGTTTGGCTTATTCAATAGTGGCAACATCAGGACCATTAGCTAAAGGATTTGTAAAAAGTCTGTTAACAGATTTCGTGGCCCTTAGCTCTTTGGTGGTGATATTTGGCAGTAGACTTCCATGTGGTACAGCAGTGCTTGTGTATAACTCACCTATAGTATGTGGCTGAAAAATACACCTTTCTCTGTTCTCCTTTTCTACCTCATCTATCAGACTGGGAGTTTTTTCATGTTTGAAAAGAGAGTTAATCGAAGAAAAGCCTTCTGATTTTTTTTATAGAAGCCTTATTACACTGGCAGGTCTTCCTGCTCAGCATTGTAGTGGGATATATCACCAGATTCCTTCATCTCACTTCCCTTGAAATTTTTCCCATACCTTTTTGGGGGGTTGTTGTTTGTTTGTTTTACCTTTCATTCTGTCTCAGGGGCTTCAGGGAATTTACCTGCCTCTTCCAACAGCGTGTTCTGCACAATGATCTGTAGCTGGACCATTTCTTCCAGCTCATTGTATACTTACTGCTCAGTACACCAGACATCCAAAGCTGAATGAAGTTCAAGAGGAAGTGGAAAACAGTGAAAAAGCAATAGCATGATACTGGTTTCACAGCACTGTCAATTCCCATGAGATTTTTTTGTAAAGCCTTAATCTTTTAAGGCTTCCCTTTTACACAGCTCGTGAAATATAGCTGTCCCATTGCAAGTTAATCTACAGTTTTGTTTTGTCTTTTTTTGTTTTCCCAAAGCTGCAGGTGTAGGAACACTGGATCACAGAATAGCAACGCTCCCTCTCCATGTTTTAAGGTCCCCGGCTTCTAAAGTTTCACTGGCAGATTGAGTGATGTGTTAACAGCAAAAAAAGGTGTGCTACTTGTCAGGCCTTCTATTGTCCTTTCTGTTTAAGTCCTTATGGGAGCTTTTTCTCTGCTTATGATTAAAAAATACTTTGTGTGGTGTTTACTTCACACTTTTCATCAAGGATGACTTATATACAGATATTACCCAAAACAATTCCCAGACATTTCAACAGTCTACATGATCTTGTGTTTACCTGAAGTACCCATCAAATTCTTCTCTATAAATCTGTCATACCTGCAAATGCTTACACACAATTCTGTAATATTTACCGGAGATGGGACTTTGCCCTTGCCATCTTTTTTTCCAGACAATATACAATATTTCAGATTTATATCCAGCTGCAGAGAGCATTTGAATTTCTGGAGAAAGAGGAAGAGTTTTTATGCTGCTCATTTTTTCAGGAAGAATGTGAAAAGGGAGTTCGTGGTTTGCCTCTTCAAAATTTCTAACCAAGATTTGGGGGAGCAATCAACAAAACAGCCAACAGCTAGGGGAAATTAGGAGAGCTTACAAGTTTGTGAAACTGATGAGACTCATTGGAAATTGGATTAAGTTTTTGGTTACAGACATACTTGTAAATACATAATATAACCCTAAACACTTCAGCTGAGCCTGAAACTGCTCTGTGCTAGCAACTGTTTAAATGCACAGAAATCAAAGCCAGTCCTTGCCTCAGGGAACTGACAATCCAAAGTATATTAGGAAGAGGAATATTAAGCTGAAGACATCTCTGGGTCAGACAGAGCTTAGAACAGAACTTCTGTTTTCTAGCAGCTCATCTGAAGCCATAGAGGAGCCTGAAGCATAACATGATCTAAATAAATTCCTATTAATTACATATAAATATAGATATAAATATAAATCGAGATGCTCAAGAAGTTTTGCTATGGCTTCTGGTTTTCATCATTCATAGTGCGAGCGTCCATCTACTGCTACCACTAGAGACTGTTTCAGGCTTGTGAAAGGGAAACACTTGTTGATTGCAGTGGTCATGAACTCCTTCAAAAGCTCTCTGCATTACTTGCCAAATGATGGTACTGTCATCTCTGAAAAACTATGCTGACTTCAGCATTATTAGGATTAAGTTTGCTCAGATGCTTCTTTATTTGTATCCTCTGACCTGTCTTCTGTCAAAAATCTTCAGGAAATCTTGTCTTCAAACAGATTCCCAAGGTCAAATAGAATATTCCAAAATAACATGAGATTAAGAACGTGGTGGTATTCTCATATTCTCACCACCAGAAATAAATACTGGGTTTTTTTTCCACTTTGTGGTACATTTTAGCATTGCGTTGAAAAGCGCACTTGTGTTAACAACTACATTTAAATTTTTTTGTTCTAATACAAAACACCCCAATTTTTCACTTTTTATTCTAAGTGTAGATAGATATTTGTTTAATTAAACAATGTGTGAATTGCAGTATACTGGACCAGTCTGATTTTAAGTTGTAATTTCTAAGCCTTATTTCCTACAAAAGAATGATGATTATAATATGAAAACAAATCTTTTTCCTTTAATCTACCTTAGAATTTCATTTTGGATTGAACTGAATTTGAGCAATCTGCTGAAAGCAAAATAAAATGGTTTCCTCCTCAAGTCCATTCTGAATTTTATGCATGGGAAAAAGAATTTTTTAATGACTCATGCCATGTCCTTGTTTCACTTGTAATTTTACTCTGCCTTGGACCTCAGCAAAACAAAGATGAAATTTAATTGTAAAGCAAAGGATGTTGGCTTAAAGCATCGTTAACTAGAAGGATTTCCAACAAGTAAGCATTATGTTGGTAGTGAACAAAAGCTAATTAAAGTTATGAAGTGCTTATAAGAACGAAAATATGACAAGTCCAGAAGTTAGTGAGAATTCTAACCAGACTGTAAAGAGTGCAAATCCGTTTGGTAAATCATAGAATTCTTGGCCCTGGTAACCTCCTCTAGGGCTAAGATCTCTGCATACATCTTGCTCTGAAAACCTTATTCAAATTTAATCCCATCATTTAGGAATACTGTAAAGTATATTAAAGTATATTATGAGTCATCCAAACTTCTTAATTAGAACATACTTTGACTTTTGTTAGCTGTAGGGCAGCAGGTATTTCTGCCTACTGTTCCGTATGCTTTACCTGCAGGGAACAAAAGTCAGCTTTTGAAAATCATGGGACATGCAAACTAAACAATAAGTAAGAGTGCTTACAAGTTGCAGGATGTGAAACAATTTTAAATTGATTGTTCAGATAAAGTAAGTTATTTATTCATGGCTGTCCTACAAAATGTTGTACTTTGATTCAGAGCCTGAAACAAGTTGAGGCATAGTTAAAAGACTCATGCCCTGAAGACTCTCCTTTTCCTGTTCTATTTTTTTATTCCTTTTTCCTTTTATTCTTGTGCAAATGCTTTGCAACATGTTTTAAAAACAGATGGGTGTAGTGCTAGGATAACAAGATGCTGGATGCTGAAGAATGCAGGCTTATCTTCTCCTTTTGTTATTTAAAGCTATAATTATAACTACCTACAAGCTGAAGTCTGGTACAGAGCAGTATCAGATCATGTTATTTCTCTTTCATTTACATGTTTCTGTATCTGGGTCAAATTTTTCATTCCCATAAGAGTAGTGACCCCAGAAGACTCAGCAATGATACTTATTGGATTATTCTCAAAATATCATACTTTCTCTCAAAAAGCACACTTTAGAAAAGTTTTTCAGTATGTCAGAGAAGAAAGTTCTTTTGGTAGGAGAGAAGCACAAAAAAGAAAATACCACATCTACTTTGCATAAGCAAATTTCTGGATATAGTCATATTTGCATGGAAAGTTAATTCTGGTTAAAGATTTAATTTACACCTTAAAAGTGATGATCCAATTAAAAAAAAAGACATGTCTTTCATTTGTCTCCAAATATGTCTATAGCTTATATCTCACTGAAGTTTTCCATGGCTGAAGTTTTCCATTTGCTGAAGGAATTCTGAGCCATTGAATATTTACTTTACTCTATTCCTTGTTTTAAATATGAATACAGGAGTTAACATAAAATAAGACTTTTTCTGATGAGAAGATTCTTTGAATTTAAAATTAATTTGATAACTGCCTTTTGAAAGAGTATATAAATAGCAAGAGGTATTCCTGATTTATAGCTGAAAAAACTTCTAAAAATTTAGATAGATGCGTACTGTTCACATGTTGGGGTTTTTTTTTAGTTTCTGCTTTTCTAACTTAATTCAGTTGCATCTTTGTTTTTTTCACTTCTGTCTGCACTCTTATCTCTTTTACCGATATAACACAAAAATTCAGGCAATTACAGTTTCTTCATTCTCCGCTTTAGGGCAGCAAATTCATTAAGACAACTAATCTCTTTCTTCTAGAGGGATATCCCCCATATCTCTGTCTTCAGAAAGCAGTGGGAAAGAGTGGCCTTTTCTTCAGCCTGAGCCTTTAAAACTTTTGAGGGATTGTCTGGACAAAAAGACTTCATTTAGAAACATCCCAGGTTTTTTTAACCATATATTTTTCAACCCCAAAGGCAGAAAGGAAACTCAGAATACCCCCTGGTCAGTTTGGGTCAGCTGTCCCGGCCATGTGCCCTCCCAACTTTTGACTCACCCCCAGTCTACTGGCCTTTGGGGATGCAGGTCTTTGGAGAAATCCATGTTGCTATGTGAGCATTGCTCAGCCACAGCAAAAACATTGGTGTGTTATCAACATTGTTTTACCCACAACTACAAAGCACAGCACATGTGAGCTGCTGTGAAGAAAGTTAACTCCACCTCAGCCAGAGTCAGTACAATGTGGAAATTGCTCAGCTTATTGGCGTACTGATTGTTTTATTGAAATGCTCATAGAAAGACTATAGGTGCACCTGCAGGCTGAAAAGCACAAAGGCACAAGTCAACATATTTCTCAAAGAGAAAGACAGCATGTGTTTACAACTGGACTTGAGAAATTATTTCATTCATTCGGTTGGAGAGTTAGCCATGTAAGGGTGATTATGTTCTACTTACCCAAATTAATTTTCAGCTACGTGAAGCATTTACTTCTGCTTCCCGCCTTAAGCTCTTTCATTAAATTTCCCAGTGGTATTAATCATGACCATGAATCAGTGGAAATGGTCAGTGTTACAGGAAGTAGCTGTGTGGGGAAAATGAAATGACAGTATTCTGCCTGGTTAACAGTTGTGCATCTGAAGGGTATTCTACAGTGCTTTATCTAATTAGATAGTTGCATTAATCTATTTACCACAGGTGTTGATGCCACGTATTAGACTGATTATAGATCACCACTTGAGATCCCTAGCATATATTTATTTACAAATAAATAGACTTTTCCTTTTGGACTGTACAACCACGCTCCAGCAGCTCTTTTGAAATGCATTATGTATCTTGGATTACAACCTTCGATATACCATGTGAATTGAACTGTCTGGGTTCTTTCATATGACAGTCCTCCTTCCCTGATGAGAGGTATGTCAGAAGTCCACCCTTTGACTGTTTCCCTTCTGTACCAGATCTTTCCATATATTTTAATAATAACTGAGACCACTCTGAATAACTTCTGTAACAAAAGCCTTTTTGATGAGAAGTGAGGAAAACACTTCTGTCCTTAAAAGCAAACACTTTTCAGCTCTTCAGCAAGTTCTGCCAATATCATCCAGGTTCAACTGCCTCACCAAAACAAAAATAATTTGCAAGAGCTCTTACTGCTTCTCTTCAACAGCAACCAAAGTAAGCAAAACCTACAGAGTAGGTAACAGCAGCATCTGGGTGCCTTACGTCTCAGCAAAACCCACAGGCAGTAAAAAGCAAAGCACACACCTTCACACTTTTCCACAGCTAGCCAGCTTCTGTGCATGAATGACACAGACGAAGGCTCTGTGGGATAGTCAGGCTCTGAGAGGTCACAAAAACTTTGGATGCAAAGGGAGAGTTCCTTTCCATCCCCTGGGTCCACGTACCTGAAACATCTACTTGCTCCTGCGTTGCAGAAAACTGACTAATGCAGAGAGTTTTCTGTATCCCAGACTGAGTTTTGCATCTCACTTCCTGGACTTAGTTTCACCTTGTACAGAAAGTGTTCAGTCACAGGACCAAAGGAATTGCTGCCTGACCTTCCCACATTTTACAGAGCTACCTTAATTCAGAATTGGTATCTCTTTTCCTGGACAATGAAATATTTATTTGCTGAATGTGAGGAGGAAATGTTCAAAAAGGAAGTGAGAATTTTCTCTCAAAAAGAAAGCACTGTCTCTTCTCCAGTGACTGAATGGGCTACGGTGCCTGACTGGAGTACGACAATCGGAGTTCAGGTTCTTGCTGTTGAACAGGTGGAAAGAAATTCAATGGGCATCCAAAGTGGCCTTCCCCAAAACACTCTGTTCCCATGCTTGTTCTCCTCTCCCAAAAGAAGAGTTTTTGGCAAAAATGTCTAGCTTTCAAGAATGCCACCCATGTGGCAGGAAGACTTTGGGATTATACATTTATTAGATTTACTTAAATTAGTTTATTTTGATGAAATATTGTTTTAAAACTGCTCTATATTCTGATAGTGAAAAAAGTCTGAGAAATATGAATGGAATCATGAGCCAGAGGTATTCATAAACCTGAATGTAGGTTTTACATACATTGAGGGTCTGTGTGTAACAATATGAGAAGCAGTGACTCACCTTGAGCTCAGCAGTGGGGCGCAAGGCCAGGTTTACTCAGTACCTGAGGCAAGCAGTTATCTTTTAATAACCTTTTATGTTGTTTCACAGATAGAACAGAGATTATTAAATTAAAATGAAACACTATTAAACAATTGTTGGTTATCAAATGTCTACCTCTTCCAGAGTGCATTTTGTGAGTAGATTGCATAGGAATATAAAAGGAGCTGGAGTATATATTTAATTATATGACTTAATTTTAATCCATTTACAATTTCATTTTGGAATACGTTATTCAGTACTGGATCCTAAAATCTCCAAAGTCAACTTCAGTTCTAGCCACTGTGTCTGCACTTTGAAGCCTTTTGAAGTAGCTTTGGATTGGACCAAAGCTGACAGATAAGTCAAAACTTGGCTGCAAGCAGAGGAATTTTTCTCCTTCAAACCACTGGTTCCTCCCTTGAGTTGCTAAGGGCAGTGTCAGCCCAATCTGTAGATACTTCAAAGACTTCAAACAGCAGACGCCGTGGCTAGGGCTGAAGCTGAAACAGGCGGTTTGACAGAACCAAAGGATCATGGGGCCTCACAGTGCTTTTCAATGTATTTTAAAGTAGATTAATATTGCTATAAAATAGAAAGAGAAGTATATGAGTCTACCTGCCTTTTTCTTTGTGTGTGATCTGGATTTTACAAGGAAGAACGTCTGTCTGTCTTCAGATCTAAGTGAAACTCTTTCCCAGGGAAAAGAACAAAATAATCCTTAGCCAGTTGGCTTTACAAAGCCAAATATCCAGTCCCACTGCTCACTTGGTTTTGCCAAATTTATTGGTTTACTATTCAGGTGGAAAGCTGTTCACTTTAAGGCTGAAAGCTTTAATTATAAGCAAAAGGAACTGAAAAATACTCTGCACATGAAAGAAAAAAATATACAACACAGTAATTACTATATTTATATCGTATATTTCATAACTTCCACCCAAAACCAATTGCAATATTTATTAATTTCAATGTCTACTTCTGTTCCCCACTCAGATACAGCATAAGGTTGATGACAGCTGGAAATTAAACTAGGCCTTGAAAATGTCGTGAATTTTAGTTATTGGGCTTTCTCTTCTAATACCAGTAAGCTGTAATACTTACACACTTTAGGCTTTATTTCAAAGTATCACTTCTTGCTTAGATCTTATAAAGAAGGTATACTGTTTACTCCTAGCTATGTGGATTTACTTACACGTTGCTCATATATAGAAAAAGCTGATTTACATGTTAGTGGAGAAGTTGCATGTTTATCATAATAAAACCTTGACTGAAAAATAACTAGGTGCATATGAAAGATTAATAAGAAAAATATGGGATTGATCTGCTTGGTACAAAGAGTCTTGTTTTAGCTGATTTCCTTAGACAACACAGCCTTTCAAAGAGAATAACTTTCCTTTTAAATTTGTTTAATCAGATAAAATTTGTGGGCATATGAAAGGGATGGTGTGTGTATGGACCCAGGGGAGATGGTGCATGGACACGCTCTGTACTTTCTGCGAGGAAAAGACAGGACTGTTGGACTTAGACAGAGCAGTAGTGGTCTTTCTATGGAAATCAGCAAAGCTTTCACATTCATCGCCCACAGTATTCTAGTGCCCACATTAGGATATTGTGACCTTCATGGGAGGAGAAGTAGATGGGTAAAAAGTCAGCTCAACCTTGGGTCTCTGAAATATGTGATCAGTTCCTGATTCTCTGGCTGAAGGCATTCAGCTAGCAGGGTCTTGCTGGGGTCTGTCCTGCTACCTGCTCTGTTGAACCTGGTTTTTATGACCTGGAGATGAGAGAGTGATTTTTCATAACATTTGTAAATGACACCACAGTCAAGACAGCAGACACTGCACTGAAAGAATGGTTGCCAATATAAAGGGCAGACATGCTGCAGGGATGTTTGAAAAGATACTTAATGGTATCCAATAAAGAAAAGTCCAAAGTCATGTCCCTATAGCAGACTTTTCACCTCCATTAAACTTGTTTATAATCACAATCATGAATAATCTAGTTCTGTGGTAAGTATTAGTGCAGTTCATTTGAAAACGAGGTTTACTTTTTTGATAGATGTGTTTAATAAAACTGGTTTTGGCCTTTCTTAAGTTTATCCCTGCAGGCCAGGCAAGTCATTGACACAGTGGATGCAGAAGTGTGCTTTATTCAAGCGCTCTGTCTAAAATAGTCCCATTAACACAGGACCTCAAGTTGCAGACTTTTGCCAGTAAGAACTACCTTTATTTAAAATGAAAGCCTCCAGGATCAAGGCAGGGGAGTTTCTTACCTCAGCCCCTGGAAATTTTATATCCACATATTTGAGCAGTGCCTTTCAGTCCCAGGGAGTCTGGAGGGTGGATGTCATGGCATCCCTGCGAAGAGTCTGGAAGTGTGCTGGATCCTGGGCTCAGTGGTGTGAGAGCCCGTGTCCGCTCTGCGTGGTAGGGTAACTCCAGGGCAAACCCCTCCCCTACAGGGTACAGACGTTAATGCAAGTGTGCCAAGCCCAGAAGGGACAACCTAAGCTGTCTGGTGCTTGACAGGTGCTGCCCTGATGTGGGCAGAATGTCAGTGACAGAAAGTAGGGCACTAAAACTCACTGAGGAAACCGTAAGAACAACACCACTGGTACCCAGATCCCTCCTTGTCTTGCAGCAGGAACGCAGCTGAGGGACCACTCTGTCACCCCTTGGGCAGCTTTACTTGTCCACTGCTGCTCCAGTGGAGGATGCTGCAAGCAGCAGCAGCTCATTTCATTAGGCAAGACAAAGTGTTATTGAAAGGGTTGTATTTATCTACATGGAAATTGTACCGTTACTACCTTCCAAATGCCTGATGCAATGCACTTGATACTCCATTGACACTGGTCAGCTTTACATTAAACCCTTGTTGCCTGCCAGGCACGGGGATTTCTTACTGATTGAACTCTGTGTCATCATCAGTGTATTAGCTCAGAACTGAAAATGGTACAGTACACGTTATAAAGTACACCTGATTTATTGTACAGGAGGGAGTGTATGCAAAGGTGACTTTTCTTGGTTTTACATGTAGACAGCTGAACAGCTTGTCCTGTGATCGTGAAACTCACATTTGGATGTCACTCCTGTTCTGAACACAGAGGAGCAGAGAGACCTTGTTCTTTAGGAGCTCACAAAGCTAGAAGAAAATATTACCATTTTAGTTTAACATGTAAATTAGGGGGCTTGCTAAATAGAACATGCCATACATTCTTAAACTCTTTTATTGCCAAGGACTAAATACATCATAGTGCAAAACCATTCTCTGGCTGAATGATCCTAGCGATGCAAATATAAATTTGCTAGTCAAATAACCAAAATTCAGGCTTTACTAAGTTGTTTAATTTTAAAATACTGTTCATAAAAACAAGTACTGTTCATTGTCCCAAGTGCATGAATCAATACAGACTAAACATGTTGATAGGTGAAAAGTTAATTTACTTACACGATTCTGCACTGATACTCTGGAGTACTGCAAGTAGCTCAAGTTTGTGGGAAAAAATGTTAACTAAATCTATTAGCTAGGTCTTCAGTGCACTGAATTATAGTATTATGAAACTTTGATACCAAAGAAATTAAAAATGTTGTTAACTACATGTATCAGATCTTTAGGCAGGCTTGACAATAGGCCAAGTAAAGTTGGAAGAATGAAAAGAAAGAAATACATTCAACGTGTAAGCTTAGATTACATTCAACATGTAAGCTTAGATAAGGAACAGGCAGATGTAAACATCTGCAAGTAATAATTTAGGTCTTCTGCTGTTTATTTTTTATACCTTTTGTAGCTAAGTGCCTGCTCTGCATAGCGACCCCCATGTTGAGATTTCGTTACAGTGAAATCCTTTTGATTCTTGATTTTGAACAGCCTTTTGAAATATCATCTAAATGTGGCTTAGATGATAATGTAAAATTTAACCACTAAAAAGGTTTCCAGATGTAACTGGATGTCAGATATACTGGCAATGACTTTGCACTGGGGAGAAATGTATTGAAAGGTATGACCAGAGGCAAAAATTCCACACTAAACAGGCTTCAATGTACATGTTGTATTCTCTCATTTTTCTCAGCTTCTGGGTTGGATCAATATTCAAAGAAACACATTTTGGGGCAAGGATGGGTCTTTTCCTTCTAATCTCAGTTAAAACAGTTACGGGAAATAATTTCTTAATAGGCTGTCATGGCATAGATAACTCATACACTTCCCTGTTTGCTAAGATGGTAGTTTTGCCAATCCGCAGGCTTAAATCATAGTAACTGGTTGGTGTCACAGACAAGGATGGTCAGAGCTGCTTGATACAAAATTTGCGGTTAGATCATCCTGCTTAGATGGCTTCTAAGCTCCAAGGACAGAGAACAGAAGAGTCATCTGCATAATTTTACAGTTGAAAAAGGCAGATTACCTTCTTTCAGGTATGTCTGTGGTTGTTTATTCACAAAACCAAAAGGAAACACTCTTGTGATAGCAGAACTGGCTGTACATATGTGCATGTAACACAGACGTTTGCCCTAAACATCCCTCTTACCTGTTGCCTATCTCTAATTCCACGTAGTTCACCTCACACTTATTTATCTCTCTTTTTCTTTTCCCTTTTTTTAAATAAATGAGGATTTATTTTCAAACAACAATACTGCAAAAGGATGCAAGTTATCTGTGTTGAGAGTCATGTGACTGAAGTTATAGTAAGTGACTTGCCCAAGGCCACAAGGTCTGTCTCAGACATGAGGTGGAACTGAATTTGAGGCTTTGTTTTTGTCTGGCACTAAGCTAAAATGCCACATTTCTCAGGTCCAAATCACTCTTCCATATTTCACAGTTATGCCCCGCTGCTGGTTCCTGTGACAAGTGACTGGGGAAAAGCAAACACAGTTGCTGCAAGTCTCCTGGGAAGGGCAACAGACTGAGATGGCCTGTAGCTGGAAGTAGTAGGGCTGTGCATCCATCCTCCTGGTGTGGCTGTTCCACCCCTGAGGAGCTGCAAGTAAGAGGAGTCATTGCTATTTTCCCTGGTGTGCCAGTAACCCTCACCTGTGCTCTGTGTAGCTGTGCTGGCACTGAGAAACAGCATCCAGTGACCCATCCGTTGTGTGGTGACGATTCAAGAGGAATTTTTTCTGGTTTCAGTGCAGCTCAGGGGTAGTTTGCTTTGCTCTGGTTTGACTGGATTCAGCACCAGTGAATGCAGTTGGTTTTGGGGACAGGCTTGGTTCCAGTTTACCAGCTCACTTCAGGGCACAAGCTTCTGTTTGGAACTAGTATAGGAAACAATGGGTGGTGGAAATTTTGATTGTGCTGACACTTCCAGTTTAACCCTTTTCATTAGACCAAGATGCCACCTTTTTCCTTTTCCTGAAACAAGAAACAGCAGAGTTAGCAGGTGTGGTTCCTGCATACTAATGTTTCATGAGGACAACATACATATCTTTTTCTCTTCTCACTAGTTCTTGCTAAGAATTTCCACAGATAAAACTATTAAATGGAAAAACAACAGTGATGAAAATCACATGGCTGCTCTGGGTGGGTGGTGTGGAGAAAGGCTTTCAACAAGTAGAGGTGATGGTGCAGAATTATGCAATGAAAAGGCACAGAAATAACAAGGACATGGCAGCAATACTGCCACTGCGTGGGCAATGAGACGTGAACTTTTCCCAACCTGCCTATTGAAAAAAAAAACAACTTAAAAAAAAAGCACAAACCAAAAAACAAAGACTGCTTGTACCTCTATTACTTAATAGACTGTAGAGAAACAGCTGATTTTTGATGTCTTCCCTTTGCACTACAAGTTTGTTCCACAGAAAACCCTGTAGTGAACAGTGAGATTAAATTTTAGAGATCATTGACAGAATAAAAAATGTTTAATCCAAGTATTCTGAGTTTTCCTGTTCCCAGGTTGATTTTCTAGAATGTATGTAGCAGAGAAAGACTCAATTATTGTCCTTACTTAAGGAAAGACTGCAGGTTGGGTTGAAGTGTTATTAGTCACCGGAGAAATGTAGCTTGTATGAGCTATCACTGCCATGGGAAGAGGGCAATATTCAGCTGTCATTCAATTCCAAGGGGCTCACCAAGACTCAAAAGGATACTAGAAACCAAGCTGCCATCAACTACACAGAGAATAGGGTGCTCCTTGGTTTGGGACTTCGATATCACTTGTCACAGGAACCAGCAGCGGGGCATAGCTGTGAAATATAGAAGAGTGATTTGGACCTGAGAAATGTGGCATTTTAGCTTAGTGCCAGACAAAAACAAGACCAGTACATCTTTAGGTAGTCTGCATTCCTTTAGAAAAGTAGAGTAGATGACAATGTTAAGAGTTAGAACATATATGAAGTATGTATGTTATTTTCTGCACAACATGGGCATTTCTGTTTTCACTGGGCATTATTTCTGGTGTGGAAGTGTACCATGCAGGTATTCATATGACTGCAACCTTAATAAGCATAAAACAAATTCAACAGTGTTTAACGGTTTGGTGTGGATGATGTGTTGGTGCATGAAAGAGAGTTGACTGCCCTCCTGCTAATCTGTGTGCAGCCAGAAAAAGGGCAAAGCTTTTCTCCTCTTGTTCCAGTGTTGCCGGCTGGACAGGAACCATCAGTCCCCTGCGGCGGTGGAAGACTGATGTTATCCTCTTCTTCATTGAAGCCTTAACCTCGTTGAGACAAAAGCTGAAAATATGGCAAAACATAACGTGGGGGTTTGCTGAAACTGCAATTCCCAGCAGAATTAAGCTGAAAGTATAGTTAAACTCTCTGCCCAGAGACCTTAGTATTTGCAGCTATCCGTTTAGAAGAATATTTTACCAAGTACCCAGACAAATATTATGGGAGAGCTCCATCAATGGCAGATCTAGGGCTGGTAAATAATGACTTTATTTGAACATGAATCTTAAACAACAGTGTTGAGATGTTTGAGTCTGGTTTAGTTCCCTTATTTGGCCCTCTGGTTCTTTGCCTTCCTGACCAAACTGTCTGCTAGGCCTAATGCATGAGGTGTCTGACATTGTAGCGGACAGTCATGGTATGAGCTGCGTTTGTGGCTGATGTTTTATTTCTAGGCAGATATTCAGATGACTAGCACTTTCTGAATACCAGAGAGAGGAATTCTTCCCATTTCCACCACACTGTCCTACTCGTGCTACTCATCCTTCCTGCCTTTCAAGCTCTGTCATCTGCACTGCTAATGGTGGTTGCAGCGGGTAATCTTTAAGGCCTGTCCATATTAGTATGGCTGTTGGCAGAGATGATCAGAGCGCTCTTTTGAAACAGATACAGTACTCCTTAGCCCACCAACATTTCAAATCTGGTGGTGGGAGCAGGGTTGACATCTGTAAGAGGAATCCGGTAAACTACTGATTACCATAAAGCGTCTAGATACTGTCAGGCAACACAACTGATAAATCTTGTACTGCATTTTTGCAGTGTGATATTATAGACCTTCTGAACACTCTTGTCACATCCTGACAACCAAATTACCTGGAGTGCAGTATTAGTAGCAGTCATGATATTCTATAAAAGCCACAGACTGACAATTCTTTCAGTTATGCCTCAGAAATTTGCTGGAAGTTGGAAATGAACACTCTGAGTGCGACTGGCTCCAGCCACTAGCGCATTGCTTAGCCCCATTTGTTTGACCTTGGTTTAGCTTCATTGCCTGACACTATCGCTGTGGTTTCTTGGTTAGGGGAACCAAATGTGGTTAACCCTTTCCTAATTTGAAGCAATCCTGGATTTTCTTTCACTTCTATACTAATTTTATTCACAAGAAATCAAGTTCTAAAGTACATATTGTGGTAGCCTTGCCTTCCTCTCTCCCATTCAGTGAGTTATACCTAACAACATTTGGTTTTAAGCAGAAATCACCTCTTTTCTGACTCAATTGATTTTCCTTGGGTGAAATTTACTCTGTCCTGACTGACGGCTGAAGGAATACTATCTGCCCACTTGAGCATGAACTCTGCCTGTAGAAACACTGACCTAAGCATGGGTTGCTGAGATCCCACTGTCCGTGCTGCACTGGGCGCTGATGTCCTGTACTTTCCCTGGCCAGTACAGGGCTGTCCTGAGCCCAGAACGAGCTGTTTCAGGCAGCTGTGCTGGACAAATACTTGTCTTGCCTGGAGTCTAATTGCAGGGTCAGAAAAGTGCCAGCACCAGCATAAGAAATGGGGCACGCTTTCATAAAATGTGGTCCATAGGAGTTATTCATACCTCCCCAGTGAAAGTCCATTGGACATTTGTTTGACAAGTTTGATAAGTTGATAAGACTTGACAAATCATGTTATTATGAAGGCAACTTAAAACCACATTCAAAGGAAAACAAAAGGACTAAAGATACTTCTGCCTTAAGAAGAGGAGTTAACTTTCTGCTAAATGAAATTACTCTTTCATGTATGCTAGTTGTTTTCCCAATGTTATTTTTTTGCTGCCTTTCATCAGCTAGCGCTAGATAAATTTGCATGAACTGGTGGCAAAGATCAAATCAATAAACAGACATTTTCTTTCACTGTGCTGATAGCTATAGTTACATTTAAGAGCTTGTTGTTTTCTTTTTAGATTTATTTTAATGTCTCAGGTATTACTTTTGTATAAATATATGATGTGAGTTCTGAGGGTAATTTAATGCCTGTGCTATATGTTTCAAAACTGAAAATACAGTTTGCCAATTATATGCAGTACTTAAGGAGTTTTGTCAAATAGGAATATATTCAGATCTTAAGGGTTGTGTGGCCAATGATGGATACATCCTGATGGATAAATTAAATCTGTGCTAATTAGGGTTTTAAAACCTGTAATTACAGAGCACCAACTTAATGTGATGTTTGCAGAAGATACCTTAACTGTACTTGTAAAGTGGGAGAAATGTGTGTTGTCCACACATTGTACATTATTAATTTTATACTGTGTCCCTGCAACAAGACCAAAACAAACATTTTTGTGTCTACCTGAACTGCTGGGGCAGGGGTGGGCGGGCAGCATGTCTGATTATGTCTGTGGTGAGAATGGCGTGAACCATTCTCTATTGCTAATGTCTTCCTGTCTCTCTTTACTTCTGAATTCAGATGACCAGATGAGTGACATTCGCAACTCAGTCAAACCCAACAAACAGTACTTTCATGCTTCAAACAAACAAATAAACAAAACAGGCCAACAATAAATTCCCCACCAAAATGTGCAGTCTTTAAGGAAGGCCACCTTGTTCACAGCATTAGTAACAGCCTCCGTGAGGGGCAAGAGTGGGGCTGAGATGTACCTCTGAGTAACAGGGCTGACTTTAATGGTTCTCATATTCAATAAAATACAACCTTTAATGCAGATTGCCAACCTATAACAAAAATAAAATGTTTGGAAGAATAAAAAAAAATTATTAAACAAATAACACTTTTTAAACTCCATTCTTCCGGGGACGCTTTCATTAGTGCTCATGTCACATTGGACTTTTTTCAAATTTTAGATTAAATGGAATTCATTGTTCAGTTGTAGAATTTTTTAAATTTTTTTTGTTTTTTTTTTTAATTTCTAGAAATGCTCTGATTATTGGTTAAGTTTTAACACATCAGAGATGAGGAGAGATTTGGAGTAACAAGTGTATAATTTACCAGAGGGATACACCATGGAGGAGACACGGTGATGTTATTGCCACCCAGCTTTTTCTTATTTCAATGGGGTTAGAAAGTTCCTGTTGTCACTGGAGGGTGAAGGAGCCTTTTCAGATGTCTGCTGGATGGGTGTGATAAATAATAACCATTAGCATACAACCTTTCATCCGTATACCTCAGAGCACTTCACTGTGATTGAACTACATGCTGAAGTGACTTATCTTTATCACATGGTGAGCCAGTGGCAAATTTGGCTTGGTGGGTGAAAAAAAACAGCAGACAGCATAATTTTCAACTTGCTAGCTCATACTGTTCCTGTCACTGTCCGATGTGTCTCAGTTGAATATTCCCTCAAAACAATGCTGCATATTTCTGTAGTCTGTGCTAGCCTATAAGCCACTTCTATTATTCTCTGCTGGAGACATTGGGATAATGTCAGTGATTAGTAGCAAGAAAATTTCTTGTGTGTTCTTTGAGCAGTGAAGAACAGAAGCTTCACCTACTTACTACAATTTATCTACTAGATTTTGTCAAGTGTAATTGCTTACATTTGCAGTGATTTCTTCATGACAAAGAAAAAAGAGCATGAAATGTAAAGGGATTTGACACAAATATGTCTGCAGCTAATATACATCAGTTTTTGAGCATTAGCAACGTCAACATGTGCCTCTGACAAGTAAGGCCCTCGAGCTACTGGAAAGAAATCTTTTGATATCTGCAGTTGCAGGTTAAGGGTTATATAATTAATCCAAGCATACAGCAGCAACATGTTGGCTTCATCTTGCTTTATTGTCATTAGGTATTTCTTTCTTTTAAAGCAAGCATTTTTCATCATCTTCTTCTCCATCTTTTCTCCCTTCCTTTTCTGTCTTCAGACACTGAGTAAATGTTGAACAACTTCCAAAACATTTTTCCCTCCCTCTTCTCCCATTAGATCTGTCCCTTGTCATAGCCAGGAGTGAGATTTTGATTTTCTAATAGATTTTTCTCATGACTGAGATTGTACATGTGTGCGTGAGAAATGCTTCAGTTGCATTCCCCATCTATCAACAGTTCCTTGATTTGTGGCTGCGTCACCATTTTAAGTAGAGCTGAAAACACTGGAAGTTTAGACATCATGTGTCACAGTGATGATATGCTGCAATGGGGAATATAATTCATATGGTGTTGCATCCTGCTTTGTTATTGGGTTTCAATCCTAGTGTGACTCCCAGCTAGAGGCTGCCATTGGGTTTTGTACTTTTCTCCTACATTCTTCACTTTCTGCTGAGAGCAGCATGGATTACTTACCCAAAAGAAGTAAGAATTGCACAGGCCATGATGATTTTATTTCAGTGATACAACATACACAATGACTGTTGAACGCTAAAGAGAATTTTATTTCCTATCAAAAGTAATGGGAACTGAAGTGTACTCAGCATGATATGTGAACCTACTCTCCAGTATGTGCAGTTAAGTTAAATCCATGGAGATATGGGGGCACCCCCCAATTTTTAGTGCAAATTCTCTCTAGGTAGCCCTATTAACACTTGCCTGCCTTGATTTTTCCACTTCTTTCATAACATTTGCACCATCCGCTGCTATCTCTCTACTTGCAGAAGTTGAAAAAGGAGAGATTTGTCAGCCGCATTTATTTACTGTTCTCATTCTGTGCAGTGTTTCAGTGAGAAATGTGTGTTGAAATGGGCACAGTTGTCTTCTTTCCTGGTCAGCAGATCAGTAGGCTTTTGAACCCCAGCTAGAAGCAGGTCTCAAAAGGCACCGTGGAGCTTCTGTAAGTTTTCATTAGTCATCTTAATAACTCTAGATTCAATTTAGGTAAATGAAATGGATTCAGAACAGAATCCTCCTGCTGCTGTTAGGCAATTGGCAGAACATGGTGTTGTTACAGCATGACTCTCCTCCTGTCTTGGCAGCTTTCACATGTGATTAGCGGAGTTCCTGCATGATCTTTCAGATTTTTTCAGTAAGCAGTCTCACAAATGAGAAAGAATTAACACCTTACTGCTTATTTTTCCATTCTGCTAACACACAGCTTTTACTATTCCTCACCTAAACAGCTACTTGGGAATGTGGTTTTTGTTTGCTTTGCCCTTTTCTGGGTTATTGCCATTCCTGTCAGGATGCTCAAGAACAGCTGGTCATTTGGAAAACTTAATGGCTTGTGGTGACAGGAACAGAGAGAGGCAAGACAAACCTTCATTTCCTTACCTACCTGATCTTTTTAAAAGTTTTGAACATCAAGGGAGAATTCAGCACTTGACAAATACTGCCAGAATCTTTCCAAAATCCCTTCTGAGTTCCCTGATGGATTGCCTTTCTGATGCCTCACTATCACATTTGAAGATCATATTTGCAATGGGTCTAGACAGGATTGGATGGTCCAGAGTTCCATGAGACCTGTGTAGGTCACCCGCCAAGCACGTGTATGTGTATGAAAGAGTACGAGATAGGCCTCCGTGGTCCAGCTGCCTACAAACCTGACCAAAGGGTGTATATTCCCACAGTTTTGATCAGTTGATGCCTGTCTCTCCACATGGCACTCGCTTGCAATTTTTATGTGTTACCTGAGTGCCACAGACATCATGGAGCCATTTCATATCTTTGCATGTGGCCAAGTGCAGGACTGCAGTATTTCCTTCCCAAGTAGCAGTCAACCAAAGAGTCAGGAAAACTCTGTAAAGGAACATCTTAAACAGCTGTTCTTTGTTGGCAAGCAAAATACTGAAGAAAGATCTGTGGAAAATTTACAGAATACTGTACAGAAAACTCTCTCAAGAGTCCTGTTCTGCTCCCCAGATGCTTCCTTAGCATCTTACTTAGTCTTGCTTTCTTCTCCACTTTGTCCTGTCAAAAAGATGGGAATAGAGTTTTCTTGACATAAATTTCAGCTTGCCTCTGTCAGTTGACTCCCCTCAATGACTTCATAGTGTAGTTTGCACTCACTGTAATTATGAAACAAAATGAAATTGTGGTTGAATTCAGACACGCACCAGCACTTGTCTGACTCAGTAGGCCATTAGCAGCATCATTTTTTCCATGTGAGTAAGGAAGTAGACTAATTGGACAGGTCTACAAAGTATAACTGAATCGGTAAAATCTTGTCAATGTAAGAGGTCCTGTTAGTTGTAAAGGTGGCAGGAGCTGAACGTGATGTTTTCTAGGACTGTGGGAAAATAACACTTCTACAGAGATTCTTTTCCTATTCAGAGCCTGCTGTTTGTCATCTGTGACAATGTCATTTTAATAATATCCATCGTCCTCCAAGAAAGTAAAATTAATGGGACACATATATTACCCTGAGTCTCTTGTAACAGTTTTAGGCAGGATGACTCAATCATATCAATTTCAAAAATCAAATATAGTAGCTGAATTAAAAAATATAATAAGCAAGCTGAACTTTATTTGTATATTTAATTTCAAAATAAAAGCTTAATTATAGCATGCAAGTGGGAGGTCTTCTGTCTTTGTTCAAAGTGTATCTGAGAAGACTTAAAATGAATGAAAGAGGGAAACAAAAGAAATAAACTCATTATATTCCCTTGCTCTTTCCTATTTTTCAAGTGCTGACTGAATAAACAGAAGCATATAAATTTAAATGTAGTCTTATTGAATCAGAGAAGCATCATCCAAATATTTAAATGCAAGCTAAACAGCTTTTTTTCTGTGTCATCCCTTCAGTCCATGTCAGAGAAATCCTTTGGTGAGTTTAGTAAAACATTTGCTTTCAGTAGAGATGCATTATACTGGCCTCCTTTCTCTCCTCATTCAACCACCACATCCTCCTGCTTTTTTATTATTAGAAGAAGGAAGAAAAAGTACTACTGATGGGACACAGATTTATTGGAACAGAATATGTTTCAATTAGAGCAGGACCGTACAGTCAGAATTTAATAAACAGATATTACATAGAAAATTTATCTGTCAATGGCAGAAAGCATCATCCTGAAAACAGTGGCTGTCAGGCTGCAAGGTAGAGGGCAGGTGAAGAAATCTGTTAGATCCCACTATGGGAAATAATGTCTGACTGATGCTTACAGTGTCTTTTAGCAAGTTTCAGACTCTGTGTTCATAAGAAGATAAAGGGAAGGGTACACAGTCTTCAAATTTGTAAACAGCTGCTGTAGAAACAGGGAAAATAAGTTTGTACTCTGTATCCATAAGACAAGAAATAGTGGGTTTAAATTACAGCAATGAAGATCCAGGCAACATATCAAGGAAAAAAATCAATCCAATAAGGACAGAGAAGTAGTTGATACATCTGGCAAATCTGTGAAATCTTTATCACAGAATGTCTTTATGAATATGTTAAATGATGGTCGGTCTAAAATGTTTAAATTATAATGGTTCTGTATGAGAAGGGTGAAAAGACTGGAAAGCACCTTTTAGTCTTTTCCAGTTTTATGGTTCTACATTTTGGCTACAGCCAATAGACTTCAGTTTTACAGATCTTAGTCAGCTATTGCTGGTTTGAAATGTAGAAAGACAGAGTGAGCCACCCTGCTTCATTTGGGTGGCAGTTTCTAAATGTTGACTGAAGAACAGCTGAAATAGCCAACTGACAGGATACACTTTGGTCACACTATACCTGGATAATTTTTCTGAAATAGAACTATAAATTTTTATATATAAATACTAAAGAATCAGATTTTTGCTATTATGTTTATTTATGTTGTAATACACATACCATAAAATCTTGGAAATTTTGTGCAGGTTCTAATGCTTTTCATTGATTTTTAAAGTACTTTAATTTTTAGAATGTTCCATATGCTTTCTATAGTGGCTTTAAATAATATGAAATATTTTTTTAGACCTCTAGCAGGTTTTTACTTCGTGTAATGTTTTTACAAAGGGGACTTAAAAAGAAAAAGCGCTGACTTCTCTTTCAGTGATGATTTAAGGAACTGATCTTTAAAAAACTGGAGAGTAAATGATACTTGTGCATCACTTGCTTATTACAAAAATATTAGTAGAGTCAGATTATGGGTCACATAGATGTTGCTCACAATTGTCTAGATTATGAACAGGCTTTTTGATTTCTTTATTCTACTTCCATTAGTTCAATACTGATTAAATGAAAAATACTGAATTTTGTGTATTGCTGTTTTCTATTTTTTTCTCTGACCAACATGTATCAAAGTTTCTTTGTAAAACTTGAAAAACGTAATGAACAGATTAGATAACATTCTTTGAAAAAGATTTAAAAGCTTTCTGAATAATGTTTTGACCTCTACCTTAAAACTATTGATGGTTTCATAGAGCTGTACTTTTTTCTGAAATTGATCTTTTTACTCAGTTGAAAATTTCAGTGAAATGGAGATGTGTAAATTATGGTCTGGCTTGCCCTCCATTTGACCAGCTATACAATAACTTGCTGTGCTACTCTTGGCTGCAGCTCAGAGCTGCATCTCTCCTGGTTCCTCCAAAACCAGCTAACAACCTGTCTCATGCTCATACGGCAGCAGCCCTGCAAAGCACGGGATGTATTCCTAGCCCTGACTTTCCCTGTCATCTGCATGTCAAGCTGCATTTGCTCCTCTTGCATTGCAAAAAGTGTAAGCCTACAAAAACACAGCTCAAAAATTCTCTTATACCTCACTTCCAAGTGAAAAGCTGAGTTCATTCAAAAATACCTCTTAAGCCCAAAAGCTTTTGTTAAGACTTGTGCACTTCCTGCCTTAAGAGGCTAAACTTTGTAGTTTAGGGCAGGGAATGAGACACAAAGCTTGAAAAAAGTGCCTGTAATACTAAGGAAGATTGATTAGCCATTTTTGGTTCTCCACAAATGAGTAGTCTTTCTTATATAATATAGCACATAATACAAGTTGAATTCCCTTACAGGTTTGCAGCACCCAAGGCATATGTCAAGGATCACATCTTAAAATATGCTTACAACCTGTCCTGGGTATCCATTCTGGCCTGTCTTGACTCAGGTTTATTTTGAATTTGCTCCATAATCAAAGTTGTAAATTTAAATATTATTATCTGCCATTTTCTCAGCCACTTTCTGTACTGCTCATGGCATCAAACCTAAGACATTAAAAGGTAAAGGTATTTTTCCAGAGTTTTAAGATAAATATTCCAATTATATTTGCATGGAATGGAGATATTACATATACTCTCAACATGTAACTGCACTCCACCTCAGACAAATGTCACCATAGAGCCATCTGGTGCATTTTTCTTGCAACTCCACTGCAAAAATACTGATGCTGCACAAAATCATGAATCCATTTAAAAAAAAAAAAAGATAAATTCTTCACAGCAGTGAATAGCATAGAAAACAAGCACTTCATCTTGTTGTAGTTAGTTTATGAAAGAGAAGAAGTCAAAATTATTTACTGACTTTTAGATTTATAGTAACAAGAATCCTTGCTCCAAAAAGTATGATCCTTCCCATGCATTTCTCAGCTTTTGCAGCTATTGCTGTTCTTGGGGGATTGGGAGCTAATTCAGCTAGTACCATACACTTGTGAAAATTCATGACGTGGAAAGTGCATAATACAGGCGGTGATTGTTTCGTTTTGTTTTCTTTTGGGTTTTGACTTTGGGGGTTTTTTTCTTTTTTTTTTTTTTTTTTTTCTTTTTTCTTTAATAGAGCACCTGGTGATGAGTGGGAGTGCTCCTGTGCTGGGAAAGCTGAAGACAATATGAGCACAGAGATTAATACAAAGTACTGGCATCTGCAATTCTCACTGCCTATTTGTTTCTTTTATGGATTGTAATTTGTTGTAAATTAGGTCACTGTCTTGAGGAAAAGAGTAGTGCACGGGAACAAAACTACAAGGGTCAGAGATTCAGAAAACATATACATCATACAAGCAGTTGTGCAGATGATCCATGCAGCCACTGCAGAGCCGGTGTCACTTGTACTATTTCTCTAAACTCACAGAGAGAATGAAATCAGAAAAGAAAAGATTGTTTAAAATCATCACTGCAGAAGAGGGGTTGTCAGGGAAAAGAAGAAAGATAGATTTTTGTGTCATTAATGATATCTTTTGTTTAAGGCTCTGGTTTCAATGAAAATTATGGAAAGACTATGTTTCTTCTGATATTGTCAGATAGCAGTTCTGGAGAATTTTGTTATGGTAACAAAAGAAGGGATGTTTCCCTTTAGTCTAGTTGGGAGTCAGCTGCTGCTGTGCTCTGCCTTAGGAAGTTCATGCCATTCAGTATGAACCTCTTTTGCCATCTGCTGAAAATACCAGAAAAGATCGGTTGCATGCAGTTTATTTTTGGATAGGTCATGTTAGGCAAATGGGCTGATGCTCCTTATGTGCCAAGGAATGAGTGTTATGCAAAAATAGGATGAGGGAACAGGATAAGTATACCAAAATAAGAAAGCCCTCATCATTTGAGCACTATGCAATGAAACAGAGTCATTTGGACAGTGCCTTGTGCTAAACTACTTCACTGGCAGGGCTGCAGCAGCTGACATGCCATATCTGGATTTCAGGGTTTTGTGCATTTATTTTGATTCAGCATTATTGGCTGAAGGATACATGGTGACTTACCTGTGACAAAAATGGGGTACTTGAACAACATGGAATGGCAAAAGATTTCACTGTGTATACCCTTTTAAAAAAAATTTAGAAAAAGTTGGAAAGCAAATAATGTGCTCTTTTCCCACTTAGTGTACACTTCTTGCCTTTCAAAGATGAATATAAACTCAACTTGCCTTAACATTACATTCTATAACCATCTCAGGGACAGGTGAAGAATGAGCAATTTGACATCTGAAACAGTGGCCAGCACATTACCTCCAAAATTTTCTGGGTTTTCTGCTGATGAAAATTATTTTCCTGTCAGTTCCTCCAACGCTAGGAATCTTAGAGCTTTCAGAGTCCAAAATCATGATTTAAGAAAGTGAGTAGGGATGCTTACAATAACAATTGTCAAATACCCAGTTTTCAGAGGAAGATCAAATATCTTCATCAGTCAGGTCTTTTTTTATTGTGTTTAAAGTTGGATGCTAAAAGTCAATTGTCACTTCTGAAAATCCAGCTAGTTGTATAGAAAACCAGCCTGAAGCATAAAAGCTAGAAATAATCCTTACCCAAATTGATTTTTGGGTAGCTTTGGTCGTTTTCTTTCATCTTTTCTTTTTTTTTTCCTTCTTCTTTTTTTTTTTTTTTTTTTTCCTCTTTTGTTCTTTCTGTGTTTGAATTAGGTGACTTAGTTTGTGACTGAAAATCATCAGATGAATTCTGCATTGTATCTTTTATTTCTCTACTTGCCATTGTCCATACTTCACCCCTTTTTGGAAATGGATTTTAACCAATTAAAGACTCTTCTTCATGTGTATTGGTAATGCAGCAGATGAAATACCGACCTACATGCTTTCAACTGGGAAATGAAAACCATACTAAAGCACAAAGCACCATCTTTCAGTAAAAAAACCCAAACAACCAAATATGGTAGTGAGAAACACTGGCTAAATGGCATGAAAGTTGATTTATCATGACCTCTTCTTGGCAAGCTCAGAGAAAGGAAAAATTCCTCACATTTTCATTCTTTGTCTTTCTTGGTGAAGATTTATGTTGCTGGAAAATATTACTCAAATTATTAGTTTCAAATATTTGAACAGGTTTTTGTCAAAAAGCAGGTGGAATAGTAGAGAGATAAAAAGAAGGGAAGAAGTTAGAAAAAGATGAAGGAGAGCTTGTAGAAGATACATGCTCCTTGAACTTTTTATGCTATTGAGAGCGAGGTTATAAGTATAGAATTAAAGAGAAGCTTTATTTTTGTTGCAGGTTTTTCATCCAAATGTATATATTCTGTGACATGGAGAAAGCCCTGTATTCTTCTCCAACTATAAAATGGAACAATTTCTGAAGTAAATATTTCCATGAAAAATGGGGAACAAACTGCTGCAGATAATGCGTACTCTCTGACAGTAGTGGTTATGTGAGACTGTAAAAACATTCAGGCACAAAAAGGCAATATTTCTTGTCTTCCCTATCTGTCAGATGTCACTGACAGCTTTTTGACAACTGCAGTATTTTTCAAGCTATTGTGATTTCCTTAATGGAGCTATTAACAAAACAATACCTTTTGATAGTATCTGGAAAACACTTCAGGAAGAATACATTTTAAGAAAATGTGAAGTTATTCTTTTGTAAAAGCAGGAATGTGATCCAAGTCACACATCTGCAACAATTTTCTACCTGTATTGCAAAAATGACTGATGTGTTTTTGCAAGAATTCTGGAAAGAACCTATCAGTCACTTCTTAGCATCTCAAGGCATGCTCATGCTAGTCCTCTTAAATCTATTTACACCACTGTTCCAAAATGCTGAGAGATCAATAAGCTGAGGCACACAATACATAGCATTGGTCCCCCAGGCTTAAAGGAAGCTTGACTCCAGATACAAATTTGGCACCACCACCCTATCTCTAAACGGATCTTATGGCAAGACCTAGCAAGCGGATTTTGTGTCATCTAGTTATTAAGAGCTTGCATTTAACTTGAGTTGTTTATTCCTGCTAAAAGTTGTGTGGGCTTGCTAACAGGATGAGAATCACACTGTGGGTCGCTGTAGGTGCTTGGGCTACTTCCTCAAGTATTTTCCACATTTTATTTGTCAAAGTATAAGATTTATAAGACAGCAAAACCACCACACACAGTAGTAAATTTATAGTTGCTTTGAAAACCTAATGAAATCTTTTTAAAAAAATTCAGCTATTTATAATCTTTTTCCATAAGTTGTGTGCCAAGAAATTCTGCCAGAAGAATTTATGCTTTGGCAGATTCTTAGCTATACTGCTGCAAATCACAAGGTCCTCCGTTAGAGGGTCCCATAACACCAGTTTAAACAGAATATGGTACCACTGGTAAAGCTGTGAAAATGACCATTAAAGTGCAGGTTAAGTATCTGGGATGAACATTGGTATTTTGGTTGTAATATGTAAGAAGAGATGTGAAAAAAATACACATGCATTAGAGGGCAATGTAGCAGAGTGACACAACGCAGGTCTAAATTCAAAGCAGTTATGAGTAATCATAAAGTAGGAAATTTTTCCTTTGTTTTAGTGTAGTTGTTTACTTCCTTCTAGCATAAGTTATTTTTCAGCGTGTCTTTAACACTGTAAACTTGCTATCACATCTCCAGGTTACTGTTATATCTTTATTGTCCTTTCTTTGAGTCTTATTTCAACATTTATTTCAGGTTCTGGAACGCCCTCCTACTCATTATGTAATATGATCTTGAGGTTTTTGAAAACATCACACTTTACATACATACTTTGGGAATGCTAATATAGTACTATAAATTATTTCTCCAGTGACTTAAAAATTGATTCAATTTTTGGAAAGGACAGCAAAATTCACTTAATGCAAGGCAAATTTACACAATATAGATGAATTTTTAATTCGCACCATGGTTTCACCAAAAAGTAGACCATTGTCAAGCAATTTGTAGTATTCAAATCAGTTCTTATCTTCTCTGTGTTTAGAAGAATTATGGTACTTGAGAGGTTCAATAAGAAGTAATTGTTCTTATAACTTGTATTGTAACTAGATAATGATTTTACATATTCTTATTAAAACAAAACCTTTTCCTGAGAGTTACACTCTAATGTCTGTGTTTCAGCAGGAAGAATTTCAATCCATAAAACTCCTTCAATGAAAACTTTCACCTGAAAGGTGCCTTGAAAATAATCTGAGGATTGTAAGGTTGTATTTTCTTTTACCTTAATGCAAAATGAATAGGATTCTGCTAGATAACTGCAATAAGCTTTTGTTTAAGCCCTGTAATTCTTAAGGTAGTTAAAGCATTACATCACTTTTCCTGTGGAAAGGCAAAATTCCACTTTTATTACTTTTTAAGGTCTGTAGTGCAGCTCTAGGACTTACACTTGCTCAATTGTCCATATCTTTTAGAAAAGCCATTGTAACTGAATACCGATTATTTAAAGAAAGGATTTTTCTTGTTTGATTTGCTAATTAGTTCTTGTACAGTAAGCATTTATCATTAGTTAATAAAACTTTCAGGTACTGGAGTGAAAGAGAGGATACTCTAAAGTCTGCAAGACTTAGAAATTAATTTCTTAAAAGAAAGAAAATGGGAAATTATTATATATAACTTGAAATTTCCATTGCTCAGGATACAGTATTCCTACTGGAAGACTTAGTAAGGATTTTTCACTGAGCGTTTTTCAGTAGAACTGGCTCAAAAATGAGAAAGCTGTTTCAAAATACATAAGAACCCTAATGTTTTGCACTAAATCTAAGTTTCACTTGGCAAAAACTTAGCAGCAGAACCCCAAAGCCTCAAACAATCAAATTTGAGAGTGTAACCACTCTCAGTAAAGATAAACTCTGTAAATTTTGTCTGCCCAGGAGTATAAGCATACTAATACACAATCTGCAGTCTACATATGATAAGGATAGACTTGTACTATCTAGTTCAATTTTCACCATTCTTTCATCACCATTCTTTGTCGTCAGCTGTCCTTCCAATTTCATTCTATGTATACAATACTTTTTTCCTATTCTCTAAGTTTGAGAAATAAACATTTGAAATAAAGTTTTGCTTCCTTGAAACTTCTATAGCATCAGTTCCTCATTATCACAGTACTGACCAGATGATAATATCTGGAAGTACTGGTAAATGAAGCTTTAAAAATTACCATTACACTCTATTACATAGATACTTTTTAAAACATGAATTAAATCGGATTATAGAGGGCTCTAAGGGTTCCAGCTTGCAAAATTTCCTGCACTATATATTTTCAGGTGTAAAAAAGATGCACAAATGACAATATACTGCATCTATAAATCTTTATATGTAGCATATGAGTCATTTAACTACTGAAGCATCGATTAAAAGGTATGTTGAGCTGCCTTATTTTAGTAATGTTACCTGCATGAACTGCGAAGCAGGAAAGCATGTCCATAATTATTTATAGTTTGAAATGGCAGATAGAAGTATAGCAAATATCAGGAAAGCTTGTTCCATGAAAGATTAAAAAAACCCCAAAACCTCACAATAGCAAAGTGAAGACAGTAGAGGGTAACTGATAGCCAGCACTTCTGAAAATTCAGTCACAACTCTAGGTGGTCCATGATACAGGTTTACAGGTATAACTTTATATATCCATCTTTGAAAGCCTTAGTGTACAGGTACAAGTTAATACTGTTGCTTGAGGACCTTTAGCTGTCAGTTGTAACCTGGGGTCCTCCCCGTTAATGTTAATGGAAAATATGGACATGTGCTTTCAGTGATTTGGTGATCACGGCTTTCACCATATTCTCTAGGTGTCTTTCCATAAATTCAAAATGAATTAATTTTTGAGGAACTAAATAAATAATACTGAAAGGCTTAATTTCAAGGTTTAGGACATTTCCTGTTTATCTAGTCATTTGTCAGTTAAGGGGGTTGGGGGGTGGGGGTGAGGAGGAGGGAAAGATCAACATGTAAAAATGTTACCGAAAATCGTAATCAAGAAAACCAAAATACTTTAGAAAGCCGACATGGGTTTATTGCAGTGCGGGGTGCATGGGGGAATTTTCCTATTAACATGCACACCAAATTATTCGAGGGTACACTTATATACAGTAGAGTACTCACATATTGGTACTACATTACACATTCATTTTCATTCATGCACAGGACTGGTTATAACTTTCTCGCTTCTAATGCAAATTAGTACACATCCTCAGATAGCACTACTGAAGTTTTTTTACTGACTTCACATGATCCCCAAGTGGAGGTTTACCCTCTTTTGGGGTGGGGGTGCTATCTGAGTTGGAGCTCACAATCTCCCACTGCCACAATTATCTCTGTCCTACTTTCAACTAATTTTCCGTGGTCTGCAGCACCTTATCAGCTTATCACCTCTTGTGGCCAGAACTTTCTCACTTGGAGGCTTCTTTCTGCATAATTTAGATAACGGTGTTTGTACCATTATCAGTTCTTTGTTTTCCAAGGTTAACACCCTTGATTAGAAGTCTTTTCATTCATCAGTTTTGACACTTGAGAGGGTAGCTCAGCTAGACCTAAACTTTGTGCACATACCTGTTTAGCATATAGTTAAACACCAAATTAGAGTTCCATCATTCAGGAGTTTAGACAACAAAACCATATTTGGCAAACTCTTATCATTAGTAAAGTTTGTGAACTGTGCTGCTAGCAAATGGTGACTTTGATTCTTGTTAAATTAATTCTTAAATCCAGGAGAAGGATCTTCTGCTACCTTGAAATATGCAAGGTAATTCTGCATGTTTTCCAAATTGTAATCTTTTTCTCTGAGTTTTGACATCTAACCGAGAGCTCAGAACTAAAAAAGATTTTCTGCAGGAACCACTTTGTTCTCTGTTAACAGCTGGAGGCACAGCACAACATTTCTATAGGGGAGGTATAACCATGTCACTCTGGGTTGTAGGTTCGGGGGTGGGGGGGGAACATGTTTGCATGTCTGATTGAAATATTGAGATAATTCTCTCAACTTGCAGTTTAGTGTCTGTATCGTATCAGTTAGGTTCAGAGCTGATCATAATATATACCTGTATGAGAGTGAATTATAGCTCTCATGCTATGTTTTCAATGAGAGTTCTTCAACCTGTCTAGAGACCAGTTACAAGATTAGTACTGTTTAGGATGGGGGAAAAAAAAAAAAAAAAAAAAAAAAAGGAAATATAATTAAATTATAGCATTGCTTTTAAATCAGAGTTGCTGTGTATCCACTGCTTGAGAATGCCTTTTGTTTTGCAGTATCTCATTTTAAGTTTGAGAATAAACGATGGGTTTTTTGTAGGTCAGGAAAAAAATCAAGGCAGTTCATGGAGTATAATGTTCTTGTTACCTTAATTGGTTTTTGTGATTTAGTTAGTTATCTCCTTCAATTTATATTTTTATTTGTTGAGAATGTATTTTGAAATAACTAAATAAAAGTTAATTCATATAACAGTGCAGTATTTTGGATATATCTGTTAGTGCTTACCTTGCAAGGCATACAGAATGGAGATGATGGGTCACAAATACCATCTAGATTCCAGAAATATGAGCGATTAAACTTGACCCTTTTTTTTCTCAGAACTGAAAAGTTTTTGTGTGGATTTGTCTGTGTATTTGTTTTTGCATCCTGAATCAGATCAAAATTCTTAGGAAAAAAGCTATTCGTTATCATTTTGTTAAGAAATGCTTCAACATTTTTAATGAATAAAGATTTACACAATTTGATGCAAAAGGTTAATTCAGTGGTTTAGCAATCTCAGCAACTCTGTTTTGAGGGATATTGAAACCCTGAATTCTGTGTGGTTTTTGGCCATCTGAAATAAGGGAATGGCTATTCTTAGTATCTTGGGATATACACATGCTTACACATATCACAAGTCAGTATTGCATTACCTTTCAAAGGCAGTGCACATTGCAAAACTGTATTATGCTAGCTGGTGTTAAGAAAAAAACTGTGTTTTTCAAATGTCATGGTTGATGGCAACAAATAGGAGGAGGGAGGTTCTAAGTGTAGTAAGAGAATGTAATTTATCCCTGGTGTCAATTTGGTACTTCTAGGAACATTAAACATGGTCTTTTGTATTAAAAAAAACAAACAACAAAGGGAAAAAAAAGCCAGAAGTATCAGCCAAGATGGACCATTTCTGAGCTTGGCTATTATTATTTACTGGTTTTCTGTATGCATTTTAGCTGAAAGTTATGGCAGAACAGAGGTTAGCTCTTAGAACTGGAAGCTCATGAAACTGTTTCTTGTATAACAAGGAGCCCAGCATGCCTCCTTCTCAACATAATCATATGGATTCTGGGCACGTGTTTAATGGGGTGATATACTATTACCCTGATGTGTTCTTACAGTCCCTCTGTTGCTCTTCCTAACTGATGTGTTTGGTTCAGTTTGGACAAAGACACAAACGCTTTCATATGCATCTGTGGGCTACTGTCACGCTCGGGCTGCAAAGGCTTGCTGTTCTTCAGGCTGGGACCAATCTGAGTGGCGTGATAGAAAAATCAGAACTTTTTTTGCAGGCTACACAATACCTACTCATGTCCCTTCATTTCCTCCTAGTTCTTTTTCCATTCTCTACTGCCTTCAGTGCCCTAAAGATGATGCTGAATAAGTAAGTTGGAAGTGTTCCATTTTAAAGATCTAGATCAACAGTTAATGTCAGCATATGGTTTGTGTGTCTTAAGTGTTCTGTTCAAAAGATATACACTAGGAGGCTCAGAGGCCCAGTGGCTTCAAAGACATGTTGTGAGGGTGCCCATGGGATAGGAACATTTACCAGTAGGTAGGCAACAAATTTCTGTGTCGGACGGTTCTCAGTTTTGTCAATTAGAAAAATCAGATAGCAAATCTGCTCACAAACTGCTTTGTGCAAGCTATTCCTGCATTTATATGTTCCTTTGGCCTAGTGTTACTGCAGTAATTCTGAAAAACTTCTTTTATTCTCAAGAAAAAACACTTGACTGGAATTTTCTATGCTTTAGGTTTGCAGCCTACGTTTATGAAAAGATTGTGTTTAAAAAAATTACGTTGTTTGTCAACCCCAGATGACCAGAATTCAGGAGGGGTCCTTGAAAATGTTCTTTTTCATGTTTGTAGACTTATTTTTAACACTTTGTTGCCACTTTTGCTCACTAACTATTAAATAAAATATTTTTTGTGAACATAAATTAGTCTGAAAACATCTATTTCTTGTTCTTCAAAAACATAAGTAACATATGCCAATCTGGTATTCCTGCTGATGGCAGAGGAAGATGATTTTATTCACCACGTTGAGAATCCAGTTCATAGGAAATAAAATCGTCTGCTAAGTGTGCATTGCAGTCAAGAACATACTTAAAACTGATGTTCATGATGCTAAGATTTGGCCTTTCTACCATCCCTCTTTGGGTGGTCCACATATAGGTGGAGCTTCTCTGGGATAAGTTTTCTTTGATGTTAGCCCAAATTTTGCAAGAAAAAAACCTTCACTGTCTTCTTTGTCACCTGTGGAGAATCTTTTACATTTTTCTTTGGTACTATTGCCCTTTATATAGTCCATTTATGTTTTTCTTGATATTTTATAGAGTACAGCAGTATTCTTTGTTATGTAGGTCTAGTAAGTCTAGTTGAAAAGTTTGTGCTTTCCTTCTATTTTTTTCTGTGATAGCATTGATTTTAAAGGATGTCTGTTTTCCAAGGCTTTGATAAATTCAAAATCCCCTCCTTTTTTAATGTTCCTTTTTTTTTTAATAGTTTTGGTGCAACTGGCCGAACTGGACACTAAGGGGCGCTGTTTCATACCCTTTGTGTGCAACCCGTGTCTCGCCGGCACACACGCACGCAGGACCACACATGCTGCTGCACTTACGCTAATTCAGCGTCTCTGCAAGTTTATCTTCCAAATTAAAAAAGACAACATGAAGTACAGTCAGGTGAGCTTTTTGGATCTGATATGTAACACCAGATAAGCACAGACTGAGGAAAATCATCGTTGCTTTCAGCTTGTGCAACAGTCATGGCAATGATGAAGATGTTCAGCAAACAAAAAAGGCTAAATAGAGCTCCAGTATAACATGATGGAAGGAATGTGCTCACACTAGAAATCCAAACCTGCCTGTGTGAAATGAAAGGGTAAAAGTATTTTAAATGTGGATCACTAATCTAAATTCACTTTTAAAACAACCAGCTAAACAAGCCATGGAGGAAAGCCTTGATAATCGAGACCTAGAACCCAGGTCTGTGAAAATTTGTGTCAGCTTGGGGTGGAGCATGCTATTGGAGTGGTTATAGCTAACTTAAATAGACTTTAAAAACTTCAGCTAAGTAAAAAAGAGTATACCTTGTGTACATTAATTACTTCTGTTAAATCACGGAAGGAAAATATATTGACAAATTTTATCAGAAATAATATGACAATATCTTCTTCTTGAAAAAACAGCAGAGACAAATTGGTTTTGTGTTTTGCACAGCTCCAGCAGTTGTGAGGGTGAATGCATAAACCTATGAGTCATAGCATTAGTCAGGTGAGATAAAATACAGTAGAGGAATTTAGTATGAAAGTTAGGTATTGGATATATTTTTGTCAAGCAGCACATATTCTGTGTTTCCTATTTCTGTGATAAATCTCAAAAAGGCACATGTTTTCCCTATTTTGACATTCTTTACATAAACCACATTCCCTAGCTAACAATATGTCACAGGGTTTTGGCTTCACCTGAAGTGAGTCAGGTTTTGTTCTGCAGAACAGGTTTTAAATTTACCACCTCTCTGAAAAGGGAACGCTGTTGTACACGTATGTAGTAATTGATCATCGGAGCATTCTTACGGCCTCCTACTTCAGGAAATACTGGCCCTGATTCTAAAACTGACAATGAATCACAAATTACTTATAGCTTTTCCAGCTTGCATCAGACTTGGAATTCTCTGACTAAATGTCTTCCTTGCCACTCCTTTGAACTTATATAACCATTTGTGTGATTAACTCAGAATTTCAAAGTAACATCCACTTTCTATGCCAGTTTTAAAATACGAAAAATTGTGCATTTGTACCAAGGGATGATTTAATAAGATACAGAGGCCCAGTCCGATGACCTCACAGCTACGGTCTGCTTCTGCTCTTGTGTTTTATCTCTCCCAGAAAGTTTTGCAGTGATGAGCATGTGACTTCCAGCCAAAGGAAACAAAGCTTCTGAGGGCATTCTGTACTGCAGGTATGCTTATCAAATTGTCACATATGACGGGCTGGACAGTAAAGAAGAAAGTAGGTCTTACCAGCCAATAATTGTGGCCAGAGGGGAAGAGTGGTTTCATTGGCAGTTTCAGAGGTGACTAGTACCTGAATAGATATTCAGGTTTAGGTTGCCCAGATTTTAGACAACGGTTTTTGTGTTTGGTCTCATGTTTAGTTTTCTCCTCAAGGAGTCTAGATTTACTATCAGAAAACCAATTTTCTTCAAGGCACCTTAAATAGTGTCCTCAAAAACATTAGTAAAGTTAGAAAAATTTTAGCATAAAATGTGCATTCTGGTTGCTGTTCATCTTTTAACACAATGAAGATCAATCTTTGAAGAAAAAAGTAGGGGGATATTGAGCTGACAACAACAACACTTTGAAGGATGAAGTTAGTTAGTAAGCATATAAATTAGGATGAAGGCTTATTCATGGAGGTATCAATGAATAAAACTTTGCCCACTAAAGTACAGACTGGAAACATGTATATAAATGCTACTTTTATAGGGCAGAAACAAATAAATAATTCCATGTTCATTTAATGAAAGATGAAAACCAGGTTGAACCTGTGTTAACAGCTCTGTACATGAATGCCCCTAAACGGAGCATGGCCTGGTGGTACCTGGTGGTGTCCAGAAAAGTTAGATGTGTTAGCAAATAAGCATTGCACAGTTCTTTCATCCAGCATCAATCCAAAGGGTGACAGCTGTATGTTTGTTGATGGATCTCCACCACTTTCACACAATCACAGAACCACAGAGTGGCTGAAGCTGGCAGGCATCTCTGGGGGTCTCCTGGTCTCGCCTTTGCTCCAGCAGGGTCAGCTGCACCACTAAGAAGAATCTGCCTTTGCCTTCTTTCCACGCACATCACCACCAACACGACTCCCATCTGATATTAACCAATACTGGGAAAGTCCCTCCAAGCCTTCTCTTCTTCAGGTTAAAAACTCCACCTAATGCAGCCCAGCAGGCTGTTGGCATTCTTGGCCACAAGGCCACACGGCTGGCTTGTGGTCAGCATTGTGCCCACCAGGATCCCCAGGGCATTTTCTAGCATTCAGCTGTCTGGCCAGTCAGCCCCCAGCCCGTGCTGGTGCATGGGCTTTTTCTTCCCCAGGAGCATGGCTTGCTGCTTCCCTTTTGCTGGGCTTCTTGAAGCTCCCATTGCTGGATCACTCCAGCCTGTCCAGGCCCCTCTGGGTGGCAGCAAATCTACTGGTGCATCAACCACTTCTCCCAATATGTATCACCTGCAACTTGATGGAGTGCACCCTGGGCCACCACCTAGGTCATTCAGGAAGATACTAAAAGCTGTCGGCCCAGGTGCGCACCTCTGGGGTGCTGCACTGCAGACTCCAGACTGTAGCTGGACTTTGTGGTGCTGACCACAACCCTTTGAGCCCGGCAATTTTGCAGTTTTCAGTTCACCTTACTGACCAGTTACCTAGCCCATAGTTGATATTTTTTTTCTATAGGGATGTTACAGGAAAGGAATGTGAATTAAAAAGGTCTTCTTGCTGCTGGTAGTAGTGATGTGCTTTGGTTTAAGCTTAATAAGACTGTGCTATTTTTCATCATCTATTTTAGCACTATCTTGTGAAACATGGAGGCTAGAAGCAATTATTTTGTCATTTAAACTCTGAATCTGCTGATATAGCAATTCAATTTCAGTACTATCCAAGAAATTGACATTCCCATGTTCTTTGAAATAGAAAATATATAAAAGATGACCAAGTAAATTCAGATCAATATTCAGTTTCCAACAAAGATAAAGATTTAAAAGCTCTTTGCTCCTTCTTAACCACTTGTTTCATCAACAGTTGTTCATTTTCTTTTCTTAAATTATTGGACTGAAACAGCAAGCCAAGAGAGGAGTAAGAAAACTCACAGTGAAATGGGAAAAGCAGTATTTTAAAACAGATGTTTATGGAAGCTAAAGTGCCTGTAGGCTCCAGAGATATCTGCAAGAAAGAAATCTGGCCTACAGCACAGTTTATCACATGGCACAAGGGAAAATGCTTAAAATATGAGTTGTTTGGCAGCAGTGAGATGAAAAGAGGATTCTATGTATGGCAAAATAGCTTCCAGGATGCAGACTGAATAGTCATAAAAATCCATACTCTACCTTACATTTCATATGCAAAGATGTTCAGCACAGATGTCTTGGGTTTCAATGAACACTGTAAAAATATTATTTTCAAGATGTAGAAGTATGTATAAACCTCCTATCATGTTTGTTTTGTTGGTGCTAGGGGAGGAGGTCATTTGTGCCCGAAATGCTTCCCTCTGTTATCTGATGGCTACTTTGTCCCATCAGCTGGTCACTGGGCCCGTATCTCCCATGGACAGAAAAGCCATTTCAGATGCCTGCCTTCTCTTCATGAAGGCCAAGCACTGGCACGGTCTAATTGCCAGTCTGGTTGCTTTCTTGTTGCCTTTGGAAAGCTGTGCTCTCACTGCGGCTTTTGTGGTTGTTTCCATCAGGCAGTGTGGTCCCTCTCAGAGGCATAAGCATGCCAGACCAGCCTTTCTGAATCAGTGCCAGCCCTCTTACTTGGGAGGTGAAGCCAAATATCATATATTTAAAACCGTAATGCTTTGCTTGTCCACCTAGCTCCTGTCTCCTAAAGTCATTAGTTGTGGTTTTACTTCACTGTTAAAATACTCTTCAGTTTTTTCCCTCTTAGCTCTAGCTATTTTCAACTCTCTGTTTAGCAAGCTATGCATAGGTAAAATAGAGACATTCTGCTCTTCTACTTAAGACCTTTTGTTTTATATTCTTTTTGTGTCCTAAGGAAGTAGAATGTGTTTCTTATTAAATGTGAAATGCTGTTTAAATAATATTTAGGAGCTCTCTTAAATCAGCTAAAGCCAGGCTACTTAAACTTATTTTTGACATTCTGTCTCTGGCAAGTGACTATACACCATAGTGGACAATGAAAGCTAAACAGTGCTGGTTAAGATAGTTATTCATATGTTTTAATTAATGTTCCTTTCAAGATTTTGATGCTCGTTTGCATACAGTGTCTCCCTGATAACATACATATCTCAACAATAGGTGATCAGGGAACACATGACTTACCCAACATCAAAACTGGTTGTTTTTGACTCATCAGTCATGCTCTAAATCCCCCCAAAGAGCTAGATTCTCACTTACAGGGCTTGCTCTATCAAGAGATAATCAGACTCATCATTAAATACCTCATCAGTTAAAGGTCTTGCTATTCAAGATTCACTGTTGTAAAGGCTAAGTCATCTTCTCACAAAACAGGTATAACATACTCATGGTCAGGTGAGGACAACTCACAGTCTGTCTCATTTTCTTTTCAGTCTTTCTGCTTAACTTGCAAGAAATTGCAGTCAGACTGCAGTGAGACATTCTGTTAATTGACAGCAATCCAGAGAAACGTAAATTTATACTGGTCTTATATAGCACACTAGATATCAAGCAGAAATAGACTACTTTAGCTTCACTCCAAATGTGATTACTAAAATAATCTTGATTTTCAAGACAGAAGTATTGGAACAACTATAGCAGAAGGAATGCCTTCCATTACAATGAAGTAACATTGTTTCTTGTAATAGAATTATAGTATCATAGAATCATTTAGGTTGATAAAGATCCTTAAGATTATAGAGACCAACCATAGATGCCTCTGACTTTGGACTGGGTCTTCCAGAGGCTGGTAACAGCTTTAGATGAGAACAAGTCAAGACATTTGTAGAAAGACTCAACTTTCATGAGTGGCTTTGTGTTGTGAGTCAGCATGTGAGGACTGTTTCTGGTTATGGGGCACACCCAACAAGACTATCTACTCACTTCAAGTTTATTTTATTTCAGCAAGTCGGGTTGTAGGACAAGAAATGAAATCTCTTACAGTCTTTTCAAATCTTGGAGTTATCTTTGCTAGGAAATCTGAAATGAGCAAATCATTCATCATATTTATGTAATAGATTATTCAGAATAATTTATTTATTTTTGTATTTTGAATGCATATGTAATAGATGTTTTTGTTGGTGGTTTGTTGTTTTTTTTCTCACATAGTCACACATTGAATGAAAGGGAACTGGCTTCTCTGATTCTATGCTAAGTGTGACACCTTTGGGCAATACCAAAGAGTGTCATGATCTGACTCTGTCAGTCATACCGAACTCTGGCAGAAAAATCTCAGTACCAGCAGCTTTCTTGGATATACCATAATATCTGGGTCTAGTTTAATTTATTATTTTTTTTAACTTACCAATGTCTTTGCTATTCTAACAAAGAAATACTCACCTACAGTATCTAGACATTCCCACATATACCACGTACTCTTGTAAACTACCATGATAAATGAAAACTTATTGAGACAGTCAGTAAACACAGAAGCAAAGACTATTGAAAGGGTCAATAAAAAGTTGCCATGGCATGTTGATAAAATCCATTATATGGGATTTATGTTTCACCACAGCAAAACACAGAGATCTGGTGTCAAGTTAGCAAGGTCACCAGTCCTGCACTTTGAATAATTTAAAATAAGAGAAATGGATGAAGTTTTGTCTGTGACTAGGATTGCTTTAAACTAACATTGAACAGAAAAGGAAAAAAGAAAGCGCTAATTCACCTCAAATAATTGTTAAAAATAATAAAAATAATGGTGGACAAATCTGGTGCACAGGATGTCATCAATGCTATATAATTCAAGACTTAGGTGTAGTTTACTTATTTCATCTTATGTTTAATGGTCAATAAATTTCTGCTTAAAAAGAAGGTAGATTCTTGAATCCTTCCAGAATAGGGTCTGAAATTCCTTCTTGTTTTCAAATCTGGACATGACAAAAAAAATCATGAACATATTAAAAGATACTTACTTTCCTAACTACAAGAATTACATGACTTTTGAAAACTCCATTACAGTATTATGTTATAAGGACTTCATATTTACTTGGAGATTTTATTTGTACTGGAAATTTATTATGTTTTTCTCTTTCATAGCAAAACAAGTATAGTAAAGTATTTGCTATAAACCACATCTTGTTATTGTTCAGCAAAGGTTTTATTAGAAAGCTTAGACATTGGAACCTCAAATTTGTAGTATCTGTCCTTTTTGGCTTCCTTACTAGGTTCTTGGTCCTAACCTGTCTCTAACACAATGCAGAAACTTGAGATATCTAGAAATTGTGTAATTTATAGGGAGGTTTTTATATAATGAAATCTCTCTAATTAATGAGTCTGTGAGAGACTGACTCTTCCAATGATGTCAGAGTTGCATTGATAGCAAGGGAAAGAGAGACAATAATAAGCTGTAAACTAAAAATATATGCTTTTTTTAACCTAGGAAAAGTAACAAGCTGTCAGGTTTCTGATAAAATTTGCTGTGTTTGAAAAATTTACTACATTTAATGTGGTAATGGCATCCACACTGAACTGCATACTGGCTACGTGGTATGCCAAATGTATCAGTGATGGCCACAGTTTTGAAAGATGGCAGCAACAAATAGATAATAAGAATTTTAAGAGCAACACAGGTTGAGAAAGGGTGTCCATTAGACAATTTAAAAATAAACATTCTGGAAAAAGGTGCCTCAGGCCATTCACGTTTTACAGATTTACAGACTATGTATTTCAAGAAGAAAAATCAGAGCAAGATAGCTCCAGCAGGCAGTTGTGAGTCTGAAGCAATGGAAGTCATGGAGTGAAAATAGCTGATGTATGAAGTACGACTTTGTTATCAGCTCACATTTCCTCAAATTTGTTCATTCCAGAGCTACACATCCAAATCAATGAAGATTTTTTCCTCTAACAAATTACTTTCTACTGCTTTTAGGCAGCAACAGGAGAGAGAGATACAGGGCTGGGATGCCGTTTGCCTACCAGTAACTCCTTAAAACATAGCAGAGAAATGTGGTAATGCATAGCCCTACTCCTTAGTAACTTTAGCCCAGCTAACCTCTAGAGAACAACCATTATGAATTGTCTAAATGAGCTGGCAGTTATAATCAAATTAATTTTATATGTATGTATATAAAGTCATTATTCATTCTACATTTCCTTCTGAGCAAGGCACTGGCTGGTTTGTTCTACGCTAAATGCTTTTTCTGTACCTATGACCTAAGCTATGAAACTTGTAAACGACTTGGTTTAGTTTATGTACTGCTGTTAACGCTAACAGCACTTTGAAATCATTAAGATAATAAGTTAAGAACGTTGAGATCAGAAAAAAAATAATGATGCTCTTTCAGCATAGTGTTATTTTATAGTGAACAGTTAAAACTATAAGAGAAAGTTTGCTTTGAACATACAGATTTGACTTTGATTAATGGTGTTGCATAACATTTGCTTATTCCTAAAGAAGAAAAAAAATCCCTTTAACTGATACACATTAAGATAAAGAATTTACCGTTACGTTTACTTTTGTTAAGGAAATTCTATGTCAAAGAGCTGAAGTTGCATTCCTTTTGGAGGAAGTGTATAACACTGTTTGGGCAATTGTTTGATTTATTTATTTATTCTTAATGTTTCCTATTTTTCCTGTAGTTGAATTGGTATTTGAAAAGAAAAAACCTTTTCAATTTTACAGCCTGGAACAAAACTAAAAAATGTTTTCAGCTTTATTATTTTTTCTCCTCACGACATATGGTTTGAAGGTGTTACATTCAGTGAAACTTTACACTGTCCTCTCATTTTCTATTCCTTCTCTTTTAGTATCAGAACTCTTCTTTACTGATGTTCATTAGTTATTAAGAAGAAATTCTTCACTGTGAGTGTCATGAGGCACTGGTATGGGTTACCCAGAGAAGCTGTGTATGCCCCACCCATCCCTGGAAATGTTCAAGACCAGGTTAGATTGGACTTTGAGCAACATGGTCTAGTGGAATGTGTCCCTGCCCATGGCAGGGGCATTGGAACGAGGTGATTTTTAAGGTCCCTTCAAGCCCAAACCATTCTGTGTTTCTGTGATTCTATAGGAGGAAAAAAAGATGAGAAGATAGACGCAGAGCTGCATTACATGACTTAAAAACATATATCTTTTTTTAAATAATGCATACTCTTGGCCCCTGGTTATCAAACATCTGCACAGTGTTTACATTAAGTTGTTAGTCTGTATTAGTTTGTATTAAACTTTTTTGTATATGAGAACTATGTGAAAATTAAGATATGTCACTGTGCTTGGGTGATCTGGTATACCTCTGAAAAGGCAAGAACTTTATTTTCAGACTCAGTGTAGTCTTATATACAGTGGGGTATTTGTGCCCATTCCATCTGTAAGGAGCCCTCTTTACTGTCTTACACTCATGAAACTATATTCTGAGCATAGAGCACTTAGCTGAGGGACACGTGCTTATACATGGAAATTTACATTGCTTTATATATTTATTATGAGGCAGTTGTACATCTACCAAACCCAGCTGGATGTTAAGTACTTACATTGTGCTGTTCAATGACAAAGCCTACTGAAGATTAGGAAAGTACTTAAATAATAAAAGTAATATATGGCATATTAAACTCCATGGCAAAATGTCCTAGTCAAATGATTAGCATTCTTGTGGCTAATATTTTTTCTCTGGGACTATTTACTATCCCATTTGAACATTTTTCTCCTCTTATCCATGTGGTGATGCTCTTGTAGATACATGACTTGCAAGAACATCAATGCCAATTACATTTTTTTTTGCGTTCGTATCAAAGGGCAACTCCAACTCAAAGAGGTCAGACCATCTCACAACTCATTTTGGGATCCTCTGTGTAGTCTTTCATATGCAGTTTGGGTGAGATAGATATTCTAAGAAATAGAGAGGTGATGTTTCAGTGCTAACCAGGTGTATTTAAGACTGTTGGATCCTCCAAGGTGTGGAAAGCAGATGGAAAATTACCAGAGCACACTGATACCTCTCTCAGGCCAACGTGTGAATTACAGTCAAGACTGTGTAGAAACCAAAGTGTTCCAGTCTGTAAAAATAAGAGATGCATGAACACATATGTGCTTCATTTATCAAATAGTCTGTCCATATTTGCAGTCCATCAGCCTCTAGTGCCTGATAAGAACTTACTTCATGGTCAGTTGTATTAGACAGAGGCTTCTATGATCGGCAAGTGCCTCATCCCTCAAAGAGCCTGTTTCTGCTCATTTGTGTAGTCAGGAGAAAGAAGGCAAACACACCTGTCCATGAAGGCTAGTTTTGTTTGTAAACAGAAAGACTTTTTGATGTCAGTCATAAATATCTTCCAAACTGCTATAATTTTTCATGATGACCATACTAGACCACCTTGGCCTCCTCTATACAATGGGTGCAGAGCCCTCCGAATTTCCCAATTTTTAGAAGCTCAGTAATTTTAACCACACTTCTAACCCTGTCCTCCTTTGAGTTTACTTCTGTAGTTTCCAGCTTCCTTTAAGTGACTGGAAGCTCTGTCCTCTGCCTTCTAAGACTCAGCTCATGTGTTTTCCTGGCTTTCAGGTTTTCCATGCTTCTAAGATGCAGGATAATGAGACTTCTAACAAGTCTTTGCCCTTCGCATAGGGTTTGTAATACGATTGTGTGTCTTTGGCTGCTTAATCTGTAATAAGCACATTAATTAGTCTCCCTAAGTGCTCTAATCACTCTAATATTTATTATTTTTTCTTGTGAGAATGCTAAGTAAATCAGGTTCCCATTGTCAAAGGCCCTATAATATTTCAAAATGAGCAGAAAGATTTTCTTCTTTTAAATTGCAATGTGAGATTTACCCCTGCAATAGTAATAGGTGGATTATGTTAACCTAAATTACCTTTAGAATTGCAACATTTACATATTAAAATGCTATTTAAAGGTCTGTTAAGGAAAGGTTGGAATTCTTATATTTCAGGTCTTTTGAGTAACATATTAAATTTGATATTAGAACAGAGCAATATGCAAGATAATCTCTCTCATTCTTATATTATAAATTCTAAACTATGCCTGAATTATTTTCCTGTATAAAATGTCTTCTAAAGAACAAATGATAGCACTGCATAAAGATTTTATTGTTGCTTCTTGGGGATCACCTACACAGTCCACTCATGACTTGACTCTTAGAAGTTCTTGTGGTCTTTTCCAGCTTGTGCTGTGTCATTATGCCTCTCTGTAATATTTATTTTTGGTATTTTATACTCTTGCATAACAAACCTGCCAAAGAAAATGTGACCTGCTGGTTCATGTGGTTGCCTAACTGCCATGAATTAGTGTCAATAGCTTCTCCAGGGAGAGCTATCTAGCTCTGATGAACTTGAAACATTAGCTCAGAAAGTGCTCCTGATCTCATCCAGTGTGAATTTTATGTTATATGATGTTGCAGCTGCTCCTCAGTGTCTTGCATGCTGACCTGTGAGAATTTTGAGTGTAGCTGTCATGCAAGCCTTCCATCAGGTGTGTTTTCATGACCTTGTGGTTAATTCTAGGTCTGAGGCACTCTTGCTGGGCTTTGCTTTTCCTCATTTTATGGTGTGATGTTAACTGGCAGTTCACTAGACATAGTTTCAAAAGTGTCATCTGGAAGGCATCTCTTCTTTGTCATTGATCCTCAGAGGCCTCAAATGCTCAGAAGATAGGTGTGTAAAGTGGGTGAGTAAAATTCATATTGCTGTACTGCCAGCTTCTTATTGGAAATACGCATGCCGCCAGTGGAAGCAAGGCAAACATTAGGGAATTTTAAAACCAAGGTTCTTTTATGCTTAAGTGTGTGACTTGCAAAATCTGTGTCTTTAAACCCAGAGGGTTCCTCCTTACATGCCAAATTTGCTCTCCAACCCCAAAACTAAATGTCTGAGTCTGATAATACTTTCCTCAAGTCATTGGAGGTTTCTATCCCATCTGAATGAATGATTTGCCTAATTAAAAAATCAATGTTAACTGTAGCACGGTGCTAGGGAAATAGTATTACAAAACAGTATTGTTTTGGTCTAGATCTAGTAATCTATTTTTGTGCCCAAAGGCACAAAAAAAAAATTTAAATTTTGATGAATTTTCCAGTCTTTTTTCTGACTAAAAGCTGAGAAATACTGGGAGGGAGGTGAATATTCTTCTTTGACTAATGACACCTCTCTGTATTTCTTCTACCCCGTCTGAGTAACATAACTCCTGTTTGCATCTTTACTGCTATATCTGCTTGTGCTCCTGGGAAGGACTGTCAGTTGCCTGGCACCTGATGTGTGTTTCGCAGAACAGCCTACCTGGGTAGGAGGGTGTGGGTAACTCAGAGCTGTCCAGCCTGATGCCTCAAGGCATGCCCTGGTCCAGCAGCAGCAGCCACTTTCTATGCAGTTCACACGCAATGTGCAAAGTCAAGTCTCTTGCAACTGCTTATTGAGAACCAAGCAGCCCACAAAGTGACCTGCCTTTCTCTAGCATTTTATCCTCTTCCCTTGGTAAGGTCTTTTGTGCCTAGGAAAGTGAAATCTTGCATCTAAGCCAGGGTCCCTTCATCTGTAGAGTCAGACTGCTTGGAACAGGGTCACAGGGGCCTGTCAACAGCAGCCACATGCCAGGCAAGATATCATAACTAAAATCCTGTCTTGTAGGTGCAGATGACAGGAGCATAATTATGTTTGACATGCTACTAAAAGAGGAGGGAGGCAAGCCACACAACAGTACTTTCCCTTCTCTCAGAGCTTTATTCACCCCCTCACTGCTGCTAACGCACTCTGTTAACTGATCATTTTAGGTTGCTGACATAATGGGAGCCCTGGGGAATTAGTCTGCACAAGATGTAAGAAGCCGCTTCTTGGTAATGTATTAGTCATTTCAAAACACTTTAAGGAGGAAGCAGAAGAAAATGACAAGCTAATTCTCTGATATATTTCAGAGGTATTCAGGCCCCTGTGAGAACAATACCTCTATTCATGCCTCAGCACTGTTGGGAGTTCATTTTTCCTTCATTCAAGAGAGTGGCCTGACCAGAAACAGAGGGAGAGAGGCAACGTGCTCTTCCCTAAGCCATAATTTCTGCAACTATCAGAGTGACTGACTGGCAGTGTTCATTAACTATAATAGGAGAGAAAGCCCAAGGATGCATTACCTTTACAAAGTATTCTGTGAGCAGTCTTTCATCTGGAAGTCTTGCCTTGGTGTAGTGCACACAGGAATCAGGCAAATCTGTTGGCTTGCTTTCTTCTGATACCTGCATTTTCATATGTAGGGCAGTAATTTTATGAGGAGAGTATAACATTTGATTTATTGGGAAAGTGTGCATTAAACACGATCACCTAGCTACCCATTCTGTGAAGGAAATGGCAGTCAAATGTAACAAGCTAAATATCATAGCATGCTATGAGGAGAAGTGTTGGCTGTTTTCCCAGTGCTGTGTTAGCTTGTTCAGTTCTAATGGGTATAGGTAACGGCAATCATGGAATATGGCACGATAAATAGAACTGTGAGTAGATTGGCATTAATTAATTAGAATGGTAGCCAGTTTCAAAACTGGGAGTTGTGACTCGCTGACAAAAAAATTCTGGGAGTGTTATGATACTTTGTTTCAGTGTATATAGATATTGAACAATAGGAGTGCAATTTTCATCTTCAACCAGTTGTACCCATGTAAAAACCTATTTCAGTTTACAGCCAATCCACCTCAAAGAGTAGTAAGCTGTATAAACACCATCTCTATGAATAAGGGTACAGGCAAGGCTCTGAAAATGTCAGTTGGGCGCCTTTCAAAACCCAGGCCCTCTAAACCTTTCCCAGAACTTGAAATAAACTGAATTGCTACCACAAACCAAAGTAGGAAACTCCACTGAGAGATAATTTTCTCTTTCTCTTAGTCTTTTATTACGCAGCCCAGCTACATATTTACCTCATTCTATTTTCACATGCTCTGTGTTACATCCCGATCTTGTGACTTGGGAAACTGTTTTGCAAGTGACAGAGACATTGCAGAGCACGCCTTACTGCTTAGAGTTATGTCTTTTCTAGAAGTTACTTCCCAGCTTTGCAGACAAAGGAAGTTAATGGAGTTAGTAAAAGCTTTATCTGATTCGACGAAGTATTTAAGCAGCTATCTTAAAAAATAAGTGTTCAAATGCTTTGGTAAGTGCGGATAAAAAATATGCCCCTTCTTGAAACGAATCTTCTCCTGGACATAGAAAACTTGTCTGAGAAAAGAAGTGCTGGTAAGAAAGCCTATTAAAATGCATATATTCCTTCAGCAGTTTTAAATCAGCAGCCACAAATAAATAAAATTATATTTCTGAAGACCGAATAGTTCAGTGAGTTTTAATGAATTGTGTGAAGAATGGTGGAATCTTTTTCTAGTGACACAGTAAGCATGGCAGCATAAGCATTACTTGGTGTGAACCTGAATGTGTTTCCTTAGAGAACTGAAGCATGAGTGTGAGTTTTGTGTTACGTACTAAGAGTGATGTGTTTTGTTTGCAGAAATATCTTCCTAATAAAAACAAAAGAAAACGGAAGAAGCAGGGAGAGGTGACCCAGGAGGAAAATAGAGACACCCTCTGGGCATGCAGTGATGGGGCTAGGAAAGCCAAATCCCACATGGAGTTGGATCTAGTGAGGGGGGTGAAGAACAGTAAGAAAGGTTTCTACAAGTAGATCAGCTGCAAAAGGAACACTAAGAAAAATTGGACCTGGTGCTGAATAAGGCAGGGGCCCCAGCAGGCTCCTGAGAAGGGCAAGGGGCTCAACACAACCTTCACACCAGTCTTGTCTTTACATAAGCTTCCAGGAATCCCCCAAAACCAGATACCACCGTGCAAGCCCAGAGCAAGGAATATTTACACCACTGGAGGAGGATCAGGTTAGGAAATATTTAAACAAACTGGACACGAACAGGTCCATTGGGCCTAATGGGATGAACTCATAAGTGCTGAGGGAGCTGGCCTGCATCATTGTGAGGCTGCTCTTAGTTATCTTTGAGTGGTCATAGCAACTGATGTAGCAAATTTAATTCCTATCTGAAGTGCAAAGAATATCTGGAAAACAAGGGGCAGGTCAGCCTGACCTCAGTCTCTGGGAAGGTGATGGAGCAAATAATCCTGGAAACGATTTCCTAAGACATGAAGGATAAGAAGGTCACTTGGAGTGGACATGGATTTACAAAGGAAGAGGTCATGCCTGATCATATGACAGCCTTCTATAATGAAGTAATGGACTCAGTGAATGAGGGGAGAACAATGGATGTTGTTAGGTCAACAGTAGTAAGGCTTTGCACACTGTCATTTGCAAGATGATGAAATACATCCTAGGTAACTGGTCAGTAAGGTGAACTGAAAACTGCAAAATTGCCGGGCTCAAAGGGTTGTGGTCAGCACCACAAAGTCCAGCTACAGTCTGGAGTCTGCAGTGCAGCACCCCAGAGGTGCGCACCTGGGCCGACAGCTTTTAGTATCTTCCTGAATGACCTAGGTGGTGGCCCAGGGTGCACTCCATCAAGTTGCAGGTGATACATATTGGGAGAAGTGGTTGATGCACCAGTAGATTTGCTGCCACCCAGAGGGGCCTGGACAGGCTGGAGTGATCCAGCAATGGGAGCTTCAAGAAGCCCAGCAAAAGGGAAGCAGCAAGCCATGCTCCTGGGGAAGAAAAAGCCCATGCACCAGCACGGGCTGGGGGCTGACTGGCCAGACAGCTGAAGGCCAGAAAATGCCCTGGGGATCCTGGTGGGCACCATGCTGACCACAAGCCAGCCGTGTGGCCTTGTGGCCAAGAATGCCAACAGCCTGCTGGGCTGCATTAGGTGGAGTTTTTAACCTGAAGAAGAGAAGGCTTGGAGGGACTTTCCCAGTGTTGGTTAATATCAGATGGGAGTTGTGTTGTGGTGATGTGCATGGAAAGAAGGCAAAGGCAGATTCTTCTTAGTGGTGCCCAGCTGCAGGACAGCAGGCAATGGGCACAAATCAAAATCCTGGCAATTCCGTTTAAACATAAGGAAAATAATCCCACAAACCATTTCTACTGTGAGTGTGATCAAACACTGGCACATGTTTCCCAGAGAGGCTGTGGTCTCCCTCCTCGGACATACTGAAACCAGCCTGGCCATGGCCCTGAGCAATCTGCTGCAGCTGACCCTGCTTGAGCAGAGGTGAGACCAGGAGACCCCCAGAGATGCCTGCCAGCTTCAGCCACTCTGTGGTTCTGTGATTTCATGATTTGGTGAGAATACTGATATATTCCACTCAGCACAAAAGTAAAAACCCGTGTGATGTGAAACGCCTTTGATGGCCTTTAAAAGTTAGACTAATATTGTGTTTCAACATGAAATATGAAAGCCTTCAGTCATTTAATTGTGCAGTAATGGATCTTAAGATTCTGCATATGCAACATTAGGTATTATTACTACACAGACATCATAGGAGAGTAAGCATTAAAATATTTTTACAAATGAAAATGCAATACTGGCAAGGTCTGCGTGTACTGAATTAGATTTGCAGAGCTGTTTAATTCCCCTTTGCAACATGTGGTATAGAGCAGAGCACACATCTGTAGTGGCTTTGTTTCTGCAATTTCAAGGTGTCTACATGGTGCTGTGGTGGTGGAAATTACAGCAGAATGAGAACTGACAGCACCAACTTCCAGTTCTAACCCCAGAGCTGAAAAATAAGGAAAAGTAAAAGTTTTTTTATACAAAGTTCAGAGGAATAAGCCAATTTCTATTTCAAATGACAATTTTCTGATGAAAAATCAGAATTTACATATAATTAATTTTGCTCGCTTTCTGTCATGGGACTTCAGCATTTAAAACAGGCAAGTGTGAAAGCTTATGTATGAAGAAATAGTAAATATGCATTTAAATTCTCGTTCAGAATTATTACAGAATAGCATCCAGTAGATTTCTGTAATGAATGGCGATTCTTTTCTCTTGATAATCTTGCCCCATGTGCAGTTTCATATTTGTTTGGCTTTTTTTTCACTTTTCTTTTATGTTTGGGGGTTTTTTTATGTTTTGGTATCTTGGATCTGAAGCAATATTCACTTTGCTGTTATAACTAAATGATATTAATATTCAACAGATTCTTGACTTCTCCCATGCACATCATTACTTTCTTGTTTTCTTACTGAAAAGTACTGATGATGTTGCTGGTTTCCTCAACTGTGCTTTGAGATGTGAAGCATCCAAGCATCTTTTCCAGCACTGCACATTGACTCAGTTTTTTCCTAGAGTATAACCCTCACTATTTGGATATTGTATAGGAACCTGAATGTTAACATTTAAATTACACTATCGAAAATATTTGCATCTATTTGTTTAAAGCGTTCTCACCTGAGCCTATGTGAGACATCCCATTCTGCAGATACACATAAGACATAGAGTGACTGTAAACCGAATCCAAGAAGACATGGGATTTTCTTGCCTTTAAACAGGATCTTAAATTGCAGAGATATACTGCCTACCCTTTACAAGAAAGATCCCTCTGAGATCCAAAATTATGAGTTTACCAGCCAACAGGATAAGCATGCCCCTAGGCTGAAGACTTAAAATTAACATGTTTGGAATATATGTTACTAACCATATAATGACAAAAGGGTATGTCTTCAAGCTTGCCTCCATGCCAGGCTGCTACGAGAAACTCACCCATTCAAGGCAGTTTGTATATCGCAGTCCTAAAGGCAAGTGCCCATGGCCTTCTTTCAAGGAGCTGAGCAAAGCCAATATTTTTTTCTTTGTAACTGGGAAACTCAAAGGAATTTGAGCCTCTGCGGCGTGCCACCTGAATGAACATTACAAATATTGAAGGGTCACCCTATTCAGAGCAGAGACATGTTCAACTTCTATGGTGCTTCAGTACAGAAAATGGGGATAGGACTGCTTAGCACAAATTTCACACAGAGGGAGGCTGGAGTCTTTCTCCAAGGGACACTACAATTTTTTTCTGTAATGACTTTAGAACCTATGAGTCTGAATAGTTTGAGAGGAGTCACTGAGCTTCCAGGCTGCAAGGTTGTGGTGCTATATGGTATGCTCAGTGCCCATCTTTCCAGCAGTCATTTCTGTCCACACACAGAGTTGGTTTCAGACCTGTTCCTTTTGTCCGGTATGAGGGTGTCCTGCTGATACTAATAAGGTCCTCATGTAAAAGAAGTAATCATACTTGACTTCAGACAACCTTCTCTTTTCATGACCCCACTCGCATTTTAAAGCAGGAGAAGACACTGAGCACAGACAGGTAATTTTTATCCCTCCCTTAGTACTGAATTTGATGGCATTCATACAGAACCCTTAGTTTTTCCCATTTCTTTTAAATGAACACATACTGATTCTCTAGTGTTTTGCCCTTCTCAATGTTTCTTTTTCTCCAGTTCTTTAACCAATATGGTTAGTGATGCTGGCCTACGGAGATGTAGGCATTGCAAGAGGGAGAAATGAATCAAGCAAGGAAAGGGGCAAAGAGACAAGCTGCATGTGGTCAATTGTTATGCAAGGTTTTGCATGCTTATATAATTTCATTTTAAAATATTTATTTCCTAAAAATGACTCAGTGGTGAAACAGGAAGTAAAGAAAGCAATTTTCAAAAATAATCTTGGTAAAACAGTTCTGCACAGCATTCTGCCTATAGCAAACCATGCTACTGTGTATATACATGCATGCAACATCTGTTACTTCATGCTTATTCACAAACATACTCTCAGCAGACAGTTGTTCACCGTTTTAAGATGTTTTGCTGAAAACTGTGATAACGCAGAAATTAATCAGTAACAGTGGGGAGCAATATGACTCAACATTGCCACAAATCTATGATCATAAAGTAAATAAATGCATCTTAAAAAACCTATTCTAGTTTGTTTTTACAGTCCTATTGATTTATAATCATACATTCAGAGGCATTTGTCTCTGTCAGCTGCTCTCTATGAGGCCTTCTTCTATCAATAAAAAACCCTACATTTGTTAATACGGTTCATGTCTGTACTAAATCAGGTTGTATGGGGGATTTGGATTTTCCATTTGAAGCTCCTGAAAGTTGGCTCTAAGTTCTTTTGAATGAGAACAGAGTGTTCTCATTTGAAAAATGCAAACCGTAAGTCAAAATAAGCTGCATTTGGGGCTTTTTGGGTTTTTTGTTTTATCAGGTTTCAGATGTTAACTCCAGTATGAAATCCTTTTATATGTTTTGGTTCAAATAATTGTAATGTCCAATCAGATACAGTCTTTCTGTTTTGTTTAAAACTACCTCTGCATATTCCTGATGTAGCAGGTTTGGCCAAATGCTTCATCGAGTTATTTTTATGACATTTCTGTAGCATTCACTTTGATGCTTTGCAGTGACCTGTTCAGAGAGAGTGCTGCACTGCTGTTGACTTTACATAAAGGTAAATACTGAGACAAAGTGAAATAAGTGATTTACCAAAGATTGCATGGACAGGAAGAGGGAACAGAACTCTTATGTCAGCATTCTCAGCCTTTTGCTTTAAGTGTACACCCATATTACTCCCATAAATGATCTATGCCCACATAATAACAAGGAATACTCTGTGCCTCAGTGTCACTGAGGAGGAAAAGAAGAGAAACTGCCGAAAGATGGAAGCTAGTGCTGTCAAGAATTTGAAAAATACAATTATTTTTTATTAGGGCCATGAGTAATGATCAGCTCTTTCCTGAGTAAGTATATATCAAATGTGGAAAGGATATCCATCCCGTACATGCAATTTTCTTCATAAACCAGGTTTTCAAAAACCAATTTTTAATTGTTGTTATTCAAAGTTTAATGTGCAATTGGTTACCAATAGTCTTCCACAGCTTAAATTTCATGCACTTTTTATTCTGCTTTTTGTCACCTTAACTAAGAAATTAAAAGGCTTAGAACAACTGTTTCAGAAGTTAACAACCTCAAAGATTGTCTTGGTAATTTACCACAGAATAGTATAAATAAGGGTCCTTTTAAAGACTGGAGAATCAAGTAGCAGCTAAGTGAATTACAATAAAATATACTTCTGCAGTATATTTCCTCCATGAATCAGTCAATATTGAACTTCTCATAAACAGACTCAAAATAGTATCACTATGGCTTTAAGTCTCAAACAGGGTAATAATTAGGTGCAACAGTGTGTACAAAGAACTCTACTAGCCTGTCCATCTTTGTTGCTTAGGAAATTGGGGTTTGAGTAAGCTATTCTAAAGAGCCCTGTAAACAGCAGTTCAGCCCAAATTAGCATATACCTGGATTACTATGCTAATTTGTTTATGAGACCTAGGAGGTTGGAGTACTAGAGCCTTAAGGCTGAAAACAGTGGGGTTTTACTCAGCTAGGTGCTTTGCATAATGGAACTGACACCCCTATCAGTTTAGAAATCAAGAAGAAATTACAAGATTTATTCCAGCCAAGACTAGTAGTCTTGGTTGTAGCAAGCTAGCAAGTAGGAGTTACTGGGGAGTTAATGATTAAAGGGAACAGCTACAAATCAAAGTAATGTTTTTTTTACATAAATTCTTTTCTTTGTTAACTCCAGGCCTAAAGCAGTAATCTCTGGCTGGAGAGCAATGTTATATTTGCAATGTGAGGGTATTTACTGCATAAGAAGTAATTGCTTGCTCATGCTGTGAGGCACTTTTTCGTAATGTACCCCCTACTATCACAGAAGAGGTGAGATGAATAGAGTACGTGTTTAGTTTTATGCTTATTCACAATGGTATAGTCTGTGCATTTTATTCATGGGACTCATATTACCATTAAATTTCATAGCAACTTTAAATTTCCTAACCCCATATTTTAATAGCCAGGTTCAACCCAAGCGTGCTGTATAAAGTGCTAGAAATGTTTCACAAGATCAATGAAGGAAAAAATCCAGGATATCTTAACTCATTTTTCTTTTCGTATACTTTTCTCTTATACTGTAACTTGTAGGGTAAGACAAATGGTTTGAATATGGCACCCTTTGTCCAAGCTTTTTATTTTCCTCCCCTTATTTTGTGTTCTATTGTCTCCCGGATAACTGGGAAAAGGGCAGGTTCTAATACTGAGAGCAAGAAGAAGAGAGTGGGAAATTCTTGCTCCGGGAGGGGTGGAGTAAATACAGGGATAACAGTTATTAGGAAAATTTAGAAAGGAAATATGATCTGGACTAAGTCTTTGGAAAATACTGCTGTGTCTTTGAAGAAAGTCCCCTTTTCCTAAGCCCCCGAAGTTTTGTTTTATCTTCTCTTCCGATTGTTCTTAATTTCTAACCCATGAACCTTTCCTGAGAAATCCCAAGAGCAGCCCAATGTGCTCCCCTCACACTTCTGCTGTTCTAAACCACTTATTGCCCATTGCAGTGGTATTTGAATGCCCAACAGAGTCACAGGCATCATTAATAATTGCCATCATCAAAATAGTTTCCTTTCCACACTTCGTCTGTTCAGTGTTTCCCTGTCTTGTAGAGCATACACTCAGGGGAAAGGCTTGATTTCCAACAGCTCCTCAGCTGTTCTGGATGGCTGAGCAGGCCTCAAGAACTTTCAATAATTTTTTAAATAGTGAAGTAGCATTGAATGCACAGTAAATTCAGAAGAAGATTTTGCAAACCGCTTTATTTCTTCTGTTTTCTTTATTATTTCCATCTTTTCATCTGGAATCTGAATCATTACCAGTAGTTGTACCCCACTGTACAGAACACTGTCATTTCTATGACAAAAATGTCTTTTTCTCTTCCAGATTCTGTCAAGTCTTTCCCTTCTTCACTTTCCAAATCATGAACTTTCACTTAGTACATACAAAATGGAGCTCCTTGTCACTTTATAAACAAAATACGGCCTTGTTTTTTCATCCTTTATTAAGTATTATGATCTGCTTCTCCACTGACCAAATGCCACTATGCTGGCATGGCACCGCTAGTCTGAAGTAAGCCCTGACAGAAAAACTGTTGACTATAAGGCATTACCTACCACTGGAGAAAACAATAGAAGCACAGCAGAAAACAATTTATTTCCTCATATGCTTCCTCCTTGATGCTGCCTCTGTTACTACATAGCAAAGACAGGTAAAAAAGCAGATCACCCACATGTTATGCAGGGATCTTTTAACATTTTATATCTGACTAGTGTAGGCTTGAATTATCATGAAAAGTGCAAAAATAAATTAAGGATGATAGAATAGAATAGAATGGCCTTGCAAGCCTCCAGTTTGGTCTTTCTTATGACGTTTATCCCTGGTTTGAGTATGGCTCCAACAGAGAAATTTCAAATGGATTGTTCATTCGCAGCTGATGGCAACAAAACAGGGCTGTCAGACTACTGGCAATGTTGGGCAAAAAACCTACTCAATAAAGGCAATTTCTGGTTATGCTCACACTGTAAACTATGCTCTACTCCCCGTTGCCAAGTTTATTACACAGTTAAGTAATTAGGCTTCTGAAACTCAGGAGGGCTTATAATTGTGTGAAACTGAAAAACTAGAGTTTTCACCTATTAAATTTGCACACATATGCCGCTGGGAAGGAAAATACTTGATAAGCATTTAGGCATTACCCAAATTTATCTAGTAATAGGTGAGATGTAAACATACTTTTTACAAATTGAATTGTTTGGAAAAGTTAAAGAGTCGAGGGAGATGCAACAGGCAGAGAGTTGTAGCCTAAATTGGGCATAATAAATCATGGACCATACATTTCATGCTATGAATAAAATAGAAATCATTCAGCTCTGAGTCAGTAATTTCATGTCAACATCCTGGTGCTGGCCTAAACTGTTTGAACATGATTCTTGTGGATTATGGAGGCATCAGAATCCTGAAATGATATTACAGCATTGTAATTCATGTCTGTCCATTTTCTGTGTATATGGATTATAATTTATTATTTTCTAATTAATTTATTCTAATTTATTTCTTTTACTTAAACTGCTCTGTAAAATGTAAAGCAAATGTAGAAATCATTTGGCAATGTGATTTCTTTTACTGAATATAGAATAGTTGCAAATAAAAATCACTTAATCTTCTAATGCTAACATCACTATCATCAGCTTTAGCTTTGAAGCAAGGAACATTGTGTATGTACTTCAACACAGATGAATTCCAACATAGGTGAATTAACAGATAACACAGTAACTGTAATGCAACTGTGAACCAGTGTCAGGTACCAGTTCTTGCAGCAAACCAGCGAGACAACTCAACCGTGTTAATGGAAACATAGTACTATTGAGGTCTATTCCCTTCTTATTATATGTTTAAAATTCCCGTTGCAGGTAATAAGAGATACATCCATTGATGGGAGGATGTGGTGACATTGCTTATGGCAGAGCAATTTCTGCAAGTTCCCCAGAAATTTTAGTAAATACATCCTTTGCACGTTTGCTTATAGCTTTCAGGAACATACGAATGTGTTTATGGTAACACCTTAAACAGAGATGAAATATTTCCTTTTTATACTTAAATATGAAAGTACAAAGGCCTCTCTTTGCCTCTAGAAATACTGGGATGGAAGGCAGGACCTGTGGCATCAAAAGGTGGTATATTCCTAAACTCTTTGGAAAGCCTTGGTAAATGGCAATGGCAACTTAGCGAGCTACAAGCAAGTACACACAGAAGGACACATTCAGCCCTGCCATTATTTACAAGAAATGTGCCCAGCTGTCCTCTTTGTAGAAATCATGTATCTGGGCCAGCACTTCACACGCACAACCACAGATCGGTTTTAAGTTATATAGAGACAAATGCCTATCTGCAGATGTTGAACAGTGAAACTAGGGAGGGAAATAGGGAGGGAAATACTCTTGTTCTACACAGTATTTCAAGACTAACAGTAATCTGATTGTTTTGCTTATCTGCTTCATACCTGCAAAGAAAGGCTGTAAAAATACTGTAGACTTTATTGACTAATACAATTCTTTATCGTACCATGCAGTTAGAAGAAAGTTGTTTTTTCTTTTACCTTAGAACAAGATCAGCATAAAAGTATCTTTTGACGAGCCTTGAAGTAGCCATGGGACTTGCTTTCAGTTGTACTTCACAGTTCACCCACCATATACCTTCAGCTGTTAGAGCTGGACCTTTACACATGGTTGCGCATGAAATAGTTTTACCAATGCTATAGCAGGACGAAAAGCATGGCCAAATGACAAGAGCTTCTGGGTGTTTTCTTACATTACAGCTATTGATAAGAGTACTCAATAAGAGTATTGGGTGGTATCTATATGTCTTGTAGTAAAAGACAATACACTTCAGCTACCAAAATGTGTCAAGTGCTAATGCCTCTTTCTATGTTCATAATACAGATAATATATAATGTAAAGCACAAGAAGCACAATGTGTCTCTCCCTTGAGGAAAGACTGAGAGAGCTGGGACTGTTCAGCCTGGAGAAAAGCAGGCTCAGGGGAATCTTGTCAAAGTATATCAGTACCTGAAGGGAGGGTACAAAGACGATGCAGCCAGGCTCTTTTCAGTGGTGCCCCGTGACTGGACCAAAGGCAATGGGCAAAAACTGCAACACAGGAGGCTCCATCTGAACATCAGGAAACACTTTTTGATTGTGAGGGCGACCAAGCACTGGCACAGGTTGCCCAGGGATGTTGTGGAGTCTTCACCCTTGGAGAAACCAACTATAGGGGACCCTGCCTGAACAAGACATTTGGACAAGAGGGCTTCCAGAGGTCCCTTACAACATTAACTATACTGTGAAATTGTTTATGATGAGTTTTGGCTTTCATGGGACATAGAATTAAAATCTTTTTATAGACACATTTTGAGCTGAACACCACAGGGATTTGCAACACAATTAGGAGGAGGAAGAAGGAAAAGTAAAGGCAAAATTAACTGCAGAGCCTCTGTAGCTGTCCTACATAACAGGTTTTTAATAAAACCAGGTTCCTTTACACGGCATTTTAGTTCATTAGCTGTATAAAATATGCAACTAAATAGTGCTAAATCAGATGACTTTGTGCTAAAGCAGTTGAGTGTCGGTAGCCCCAGCATCACCCGGGGCCTTCAGCAATTCACCAGTTGAACTGAAATGAAAATAAGATTAAAGATTTCGTATCTCATAACATTTTTATTATATTAGTTGCCTAGACAGAAGGGGAGTAGCATCAACTTGCAATAGTCTGGCCTGTAATTATATTTTTTGTAAGACATTGGCAAGAATCCCAACAAAATATTGATGTGAAATCTGATCTACCAGCACTGTGGAATTTCTTCTGTGTTGGGATTGAGATGGGAGGTTTGAAAGTGTTTGGCAGCTGTTGTAAATTCAGAAGCTGGAGACAAGAAACAATTCCTCTAGAGCAAACCAGAAGTTAATATCTTACATGGCTTTACAACTGTGCTGTCTTCTGCATATGCATGGATGGATGACCAGCATCTTTTCCTCCCAGATTCAGACTCACGTTCATTTAATTTTGCTACTGTAAGTTGGTAAAATTTGCCTTTCGTCTGTTAATTTTTAATGAGTTTTTGCAGTGATTACATTTAATAACCCAAAATAAAATCATAAAATTAGCCAGTAAGAAACAAAATGGTATTGTTAAATCCAATTATACACCACTTCTCCCAAAGAAGTGCTCAGGCACAGAGAGGTTTACCATATGTTGTAGTCATTAACACCTTCAGACTCTAGCAAATCACCAGAATATATAACTTAAAAGCATGGGATACCTCTCTGCAGTATTGTCCCAACAGCTTCCTTTTCAGCAAGAGATAGCTGATGTGGTTCATCTGATCCCAGCTGTTGTTTTGTTGTGTGGAATAATGACTTCTGAAGCAATGAGTTCTCAAAATGTACAGCTTCTGAAGCTGTAAAGCTTGTATCCCCACTTGCTGGAGGCAATGCTTAGCCTTCAGAAGTATACAGCATTTTGTCTGCAAGAGCTACTCTATAAGGCACAAGTTGCAAAGGCATTGGACACTGCATTTATTTAAAAGGACCCTAAATAAAAGATTGCATACACAATTTCAGTCACCCATCAGCACTTGAAAAGACTTCCCCCAAAAATACAAGAAAAATAGTCACCTCATTCTGTTAAACCCATTTCATACCTCCTGACTGCAGGTAGCATCTGCACAGTCTAATCGTTTTAATCATTGTCTACATAACATATTGGACACCAGAATCTAGTATACCTGAGTGAGGTCCAGCACCAGACCTATCACCCTATCACCTTTTCTAGTGTAAAGGGACGCACGTGGGGCAGCACGTGGCAATGCAATCCATGCCCGGATAAAAGCTTAGTAACTGTTTCCTTATAGGAATTGGAAACATTGCTTTCCTGGAAAGGAACACGAGATTTTGATTCAAGCATCAACAAGATACCAACTATTGAGTATTCTTCCAGTCACCTAAAAGCCTTGTTTTGTGATGTTACCTGGATGGATATTTACCTCTCTCTAAACTCCTCTAGTGCTAGCTGCTAGAACTTGATTTAGTGCAAACAGTTTTCATGCCTGGTATTCAGAAAAAAATAATATCTTATTTGAAGGGTTTATCAGCAGGTCCTCTATGTAGATGGGATTTGCACTAAAACTCTGCTTTGATTTATGAGGAAGCATCCATTAAAATTTCAGTTATAATAATATACAAAAGAAACTACTAACATTTAATGGCCACTTGCTTAGTGGGATTGTATGCTTACAATCAGTGAAACCCTCACAAAACTGTGGAAATCTTTGCAGAACAAAAAGCAGAAAGATTCATCTCTTTGTAGCACTTTTTTCTTCTCCCTGCCACACACCACCACCCCCCTCCCCCATATTCTGGAATTCATTTACATTGGGAACACTAGAACTAAGCTGGGTGGCAATGAGTGATGTATGTTCAGTAGAGTCTTATAATGTGCTATGAATTACCAGCAAGAATTGTAACATTTGGATAACAAATTCTTTTCATTGTCTGAGGTTCTGGATTAAAAGTATGTTGATCAGTAGTTTTGGTGTAGAGAGGCAGTACTTTCATTCTCCTCATAATAGCAAGGTATTTCAGCTTGTAAGCTTAAAAAATGAAGGTTAAATTAATTTCATTGTCACACTGATGGATTCCTGTTAACAGAAAGCAGTCTCTATACTGTCTCCATTGTATCACCAATTAAATGTGGATTCTGAAATTATAGATCTTACAGTACATCTCTGTCCTGCTTGTACTGAATCACCAGTACTATATTCTCTTTCTCACTTGCTTTGTTTTTTTTTCTTTTATGCAAAAGTAGTTTTCTTATTTAGCTCCATCTATCATAGTTTGGTCACAAAATGGTTCTTGTAGAAACTAGACTCCCCAGAAAACTGACTGAAGCCTAGAAGGTTATTTTGTAGGATGTAACCAGAGTCTCTGACAAACAGAAGATAGCTGGAGATCAGTGGGAAAATGTGAGATTTAAATAAAAGAGGGAATGAGACAGGAAACAAACAAAAAAAAAAAAAAAAAGAGATTTTATTTTTCTGAGAGGTGGTCCATCGGTGTTTTGTATTATACACTTGATATATTTGCTGGAAGTTTTAGCTGTCTCTGTGAAGTGTTGTTCCTGAAATTGAAAAGATGGTGCTCTATCAAAGAGACTGTGGCAAGTTTTGCATTGTGTTCTTAATTGTGCTATCCACTTGTTGTCCTTTAGATAAGATGCAAGTTGTGTCAGATTATTCATTTAGCACATCATTGATTGATTTTACGAACTTCCTGTGAAAATCCAAATTTAAATATATCTTATTGTACTAGCTAGAAGTTAGTAATAGACTGGTTGGATAATTGGTTTTCTTTTAAAATAATAGTACTTACTTGAGATAATACAATAGAGCAACTAATTTTTTATCAGAATCTGTTTTAAGTCAGAAGTTTTAGTGAAATTGTGGATATTGCTTTTAGCGTTTGATCAATGATTTGCACCTGTGATTGAATAGAGTGCCAGTGCAGTTCTTGATTTGGTTGACTTCCTTTAAACGGTGGTACAGTTGAAGAGGAAAATATTTTAATATATTTAGAGGCCATAATAAAGTGATTGATCCAAGTACTCTCTCTGGGGTGATAAACCACCTGCTTATATCTACAGAATATATCACAACAGTTTTACCCTCAAAGAAACTTGCTTTAGGTTAACAAAGTTGGCAAATACAGAAGGGTAGAGAAGCTGTCACTGCTGCCATAGCATGAGGGATGTTTGCTGCATGCTACTTTCAACCTTGTTGGTTATTTTAATGTCCAGTATTGAAGAGCTATGCCAACCCTAAAAGTTCCATCTGAGGTCAGACAGCCTCTTACTAATTATGTTGATCATTCTGTAATAAAAGTAACTGTAGATAAGAAATCTTAACTTATTAGTAAAATGAAGGTTTTATGGTTCTAAATTTATCAACAGGTGCGTTGAATTTTGTTGCACTGTTGGGTTTGATTGATAGTTTCTTGGAATTTGTTCGATTTTTCAGAATATGGTGGTATTCTAAACTTCATCAAGATTTTGTTTCAGAAAAACATCCAGAAACTTAGCAATTTAAATAAAAATAACTCCACAGGCTCCAATCTGACAGTGAAACATAATAATTTGAACCTTTTCTGGCTTTGACTGATTACGAAGCATCAGGGAAGAAAAACTTTTTGGTGGCATTTTGGTTTTAGCAGGAAGCCTAAGGAATACATTTAAGGGCTTTTATTTGGAGAAGTCATTTAATGCTGTGTGTAAAAAGTTGTGTTTTTTCCTAGATTTTTAATCAAGCAAAGCACTCTTGTGGCAAGAATAGCCAACAGCCTCCTGGGCATCATTAGTGGAATGTTACTGGCAGAGCCATGGAAATGATCCTTCCCCTCTGCTCAGTCCTGGTGAGGCACATCAGTATGCTGGATCTGCTTCTGGGCTCCTCAGTGTAAGAGAAACATGGATATACTGGAGCAAGTCCAGCAAAGGGCGAAATGATAGCACATGGCCACAAACTGAAACACATGAAATTCCATCTGAACATAAGAAAACACTTTTTTCCCATGAGGGTGGTTGAACACTGGGTCAGGCTACCCAAATTGGCTGTGGAGTCTCCACCCACGGAGATTCCCAAACCTAACCACATGCAGTCCTGGTCAGTCTGCCCCAGCTGACTCTGCTTGCACAGAGGCTGCACTAGATGATCTCAGGAGGTCCCAACCTCAGCCATTCTATGATTCTACGATTCTGTGACCTTCCTATGTTAAATCCTAAAGACTAAATCCTTAATACAACACATTCACAAATTAATGATTTAAGCTGTGCACCCAAATCTTCATCTAAGTAACATAAGAGAGTTTAATGAAAATTAGATTTTCAGTGCTTCTGACATTTAGACTATGTATTAAAATTTTCTTGATGCAGCTTATCCTGATTTAGCATTCAGATGCAATCAGAACTGTAACTAGCTCATTATCTTTATATGAATGAAAGCATGCCAGTTTGCATACACTATATTCCCATGTAGGCCACATGGTATATGACAAAAGAAAACCTGCAGAACTGTGGCCATTGTGGGAATTGTACTGGTATAACTACTTCAAAAAATCTCTTAACTCTAGGTCTAAGAGCACTCCTGTTTTGAAAATAATTTTAAGAATCTGAGTACGCACATACTGATGGGCAGATAAATGCAGATTTCATTTGACAAAGCAGAGGGCTTGAAAAGTTGCTTACACTCACTGAGATTGCCTTGTGATGAGCAGGCTAGGAGAGTTTTGCCATTGGGTTTAGCTTGGTTAAACAGCCAAACTCCAAGATGCCTGTTTCCAAACTGTTATCTAATCAATCAACATATTTTTGATTACATAAGTATAGAATGGCAACTATACTTTTCATCTTAGACTTTCACCATGTAGCACCAGAGAATTTTCAGGAGTCTAGTAGAGTTTAAACACATTTCTAATATCTGTGGGCAGCCTCCACAGCAATACTCCAAATTCTGTCTCATGCATATGTCAACGTATGTTGCTATGTCAGCAGGACATCACTTATTCCAAAGGTGTTCTGTAATATTAAAACTTTTTGCCGGTCACCCTAACCAAAACTAATAACTGCAGAAGTGTGCCAAAGTAATGAAACATGAACAAAGTATTTTAAGATTTTTGAAGACATTTGTTTGGCTTAATATTTGAACAAAACTTTCAGGTTTTATTTCCCTTTTACTCAAGATGGGTTGTGGGTGGTTAAGCATGTTCTGTAGGAAAGTATGAAAGCTTTCTGTATGTTTAACATAGCTAGTTGTATATGAATATCCATTTGACTATCTGTACTTTCTTCAAGTGTCTTACACCATGACTTTACAATTTCATGCACCACGGCCCAAACCAACTGGGATGATTGTTTAAATGGTATGTAGCTCTTATCTTGAATCAGGAGTGAGCTAACAATTTCCATACATCCCTTACTTCAAGTGCATCCTTTTGTTATCTACATTCACATACTGTAGATGAGTTTATGGCTTTTAGCACATAAGGCAATATATACTATTGCACTGAGTAACAGGGCCAATTGTTATTTGATAGGAATAAGCAATCAGACTAGAAACTGTCCTTCATTTGCTGTTCATGGGCAAGCCCATGTAGAGGCCGTTCAGTCACTCACAGAGTGTAAATCTGAGTTTTGTCTTCCTTTTCTTATCAAATGGTGCAGAATTTTCCCTGTTCTGTCTTCTAATTGCCCTTGTTACATACCAACAATTTCAATTAGTTTCATATACAGGGCTTAGAACCATATTTACAGGAAGTGTGCAAAGAAAATTAGTGCTTCCAATAAGTACAGGTATCAGTGATTTATGAATGCACATTTATATCTGAATCTATTAATGTAAATTAGATTTTCTTTTTTACTATTATATAAAATTTGCACTTTGCATTATGAAAATTGTTATGTACTCATTATTTTTCATACATAATTGCTTTATTGACTTTAATGACATGAATATTACTTTCACTAATGCCTGTATTCATGTGTTTGCCTAGGACATGGTCATAGTAAGAATATTTTAAACTGTTTTTCAATTTGAATATCCAGCTCAGATGGGTTTGAAGAATTTCACTGGATTTCTTCTGTCATCAAATCTCTCACTGTGTCTGAGAGTTGAAAAAAAACCCACCTAGAAATATGAAAGAGAATCTGATATTTTTAATAAATATGCTTATTCTTAATTTTCAAGATTTTCAAACAAGAAAGAAGGAGTGAAATAAAAGCCAAGCTGAGCATGATCTTTAAAAAAGAAAATTAAAAGCCATGAAAAACATGTTGCTATGTTGAATATCGGCAGGAAGCTGCACTTACCTTGGAAGCATGTTCAGTGACGCGAAAGAAGACACCTAGCATATCCTAGAAATTAAAAAGTGTAAGACATTTTTGTTGTCCTGAAGTTAAAGTGGAAACAAAAGCTTACAGGAACACTAATCTTTAACAGACAAATATGAACCTAGTTTCTTATAAAAGGTAGCAACTAAGGAAATAGTATTATGAAAGGAATTCAGGTCTTCATGAATCAATGATAACCTCAGGGTTTAGGTGTTAAGTGATCTGAATGGATAACAACCTGGATGCTACAAAGGACTGTTGGATTAAGACTTCTTTAAGGCAGTATTTCAGGAAATCAATTCCAAATGTAGCAAAAAAAACCCAAGGAATTGCAGAGGGCAGGTGATCAAAAAAGTCTTGGCAAACAAGTCATGAAGAAACGTGATATGACCTGAAGATCTATTAGCTATAGAAAGATGAAGCCAAATGCCAACCCAAAGACAGAAGTGAATACATTAACAATATACTTTGAATTTTGGTAATTATTAACCTTCATTGTTTCCATTAGTTCATATTAACAATAGAAGAGTTAATCTGATGCTGGAATTACAAATTTGTTCTATGGAAAAGTAAGAGCCACAAATAATCTTTTGCTAGTTTTCCCCTTATTATAAAGCAGCCTTGCTGTTGGTGAAGACAGAAGAAAAGCCTACAAGCAAGACTTCTGTTTAATAAGGGAATAAGTCATGAGCGGTATAAGACAGAAATAAGACTGTCGTCTCCAAGACTGTAGTCTGAAGTTCCTCAAATAAAGTCTTCCAATTTGGCATACTGAGCAAGAAACAGGTTAGAACTACAAACTGCTTTAATATCTGGCATGAATGCATCTTTTGGAGTCTAATTCTACTCTAATCCCCTTTTCCTATATTATTTTGTTAGATTTAAGAACCATTGTTCTCCTACTATCCTTAATTTGCTCTCTCCCCTGCCCCCAATTACATTACTTGAAATGATACTTCCTTTTCCTAGATCCCTGCCTGAACAGTGATAAATGAAGTGAGCATTAATTGTAAGTTGTAGCCCTAGAGGAGCCAGCTTGGCTTCAAGTCAACCTCCCTTGGTGAACCAGGGAAATAGATAATCCTGACTGATTACTCCCAGAGAATATTTTTGTCATTTTCAGTACATATGTTTGAATTTCAGCTGTTCATTTTCCCCCAAGGTTTTGTCCCTTAATATTACAAAAGGGAAGGGAAAAGGGATAGAGATGAAAGCTTGGATTGTAGTCATGTGCAGCAGTAGGAAAACAACACCATCCAGACTATGGATGGAGCCAAGCCGAGCTTTTGTTGTATATGGAGTAATATGGATGTCAAATGGCAACTTGTCTCAAAGCGTTCATGCTTTGTATGCACCAGTTTTGCTCTTTGGGAAAAAGATACTGTTTACTAAATAACCAATGAGAAAATGCTTCAGGTACTGGGCAAAACTAGCATGCATCAGGGTCACTGTTCTCTCAGCAAGGAAGGGTGAATGTTCAGTTTGAAAAATGTTCCCTTTTATATAAATTATATTAATTAATATAATCCAATATAGTAATTATAGTCATATTATAGTTTATGTAATCCCATAGATTAATAGCACATGTAGATAATAACATAACACAACACAATATTTAGTAATCCTACAGTATTTAGAATAGAATAGAATAGAATAGAATAGAATAGAATAGAATAGAATAGAATAGAATAGAATAGAATAGAATAGAATAGAATAGAATAGAATAGAATAGAATAACTATTAAGTAATATAACTCTACCCAAAAGGCTAGACTGGCTGCTCTGCAATCTGGGGATCCTGCCACAGCACAAGTGCCTCACAAGCAGCAGTGGTGCCAGCAGTTAATATGACTTTAGCCCCTAGACACTGCTGCTGACATCTAGTATTTAGGTAAAGAAATGCGCTAAAGGAGTCCATTTTACAATACTTCAGCTAGAGAAAGAGCTAAACACAAGGACTGGATCCGAGTATGATCTTCGTCAAAGCCGAGGTGTGTGTTTCAAAGTTCAGGTCAAGGCAATCCCTGTGCAATTTTAGAGTGTTATTAACCAGCATTTGTGGTGATCCCTGTATTACGAATCGGAAAACAAAGAGCATGATGATAAGCAGAATTGGTCTGTGTTTCTTCATGAAATTTAGAAAACCCCATGCTAACTTTCTTCTAAATATGGATGATATTAATGAAGTCAGTGAAGTTATTTGGAGGAAGGTTAATGCATCACTCTAGAAGTGCTGCTCTCCACAAAATCTTTCCTAGCTGTTTTCCCATTATAGGACTTGAAGAAAACTGCCCAGATCCAGGTATTTTCCTAAATAGAAATGATCCTTTCTTACATTCTTCTCTGTTCTTTTAAACATTTCTAGGATAAATAGAAATTCAGAAAAATAAATTAAACACTACAAAACAGAATACAGTTAGTAATTCACAAAAACCACAAAAGCTAGAAATATTTACCAATATTGTTGGTTTGTCTGAGGAGAAAGGAGAAAAGCTTACCAAAGTACTCCAGAATACCCTTTCTTTAAAATGAAAGTAATATTTTTACCACTGTCCTGTGCAGTATATATCTTCTGCTGGAGCCAGGTGACCATCATCTGCCTGCCCTGAAGCTAATGACATGTCTCATAAGCCCTCCACAGTTCTTCTCAACATGGAAGCATGTAGGCGTTAATCATTCAGGTACTTTGTTAAGTTCTACCAAAAACACCCCTTGGCTGAATAGTAAATTAACCATTCTTTGCAAATCTCTTATGCTACTACCTGTGCTCAAAAGGGGGGAAAAAGGTTAAAAAAAAATTTTTTTCTTTTTTCTTGACTCTTATTTAGTCATTATGACTGAACATAAACAAGACACTTGACATATTGAAGCTTTCTGACATTTTTAATAAGGACATTTTGGCCATTTGATTCACTGCATTCTGTTATGTACTTTTATTTGGAGAGGAAAAAAGTAAAACATGCATCAAAATCTCAAAACCTGTACTTTTTAATTCGAAGTGTTACTTCTGTTAAAGTAAGAAAATTATTTTTGTTATTGAAAACATACTTTCAAGAAAATGTTTACTTGAAATAGCATCATAATATTCTGTTGTCAGAGAGTGTTTTCAGCATTTTATATGCGTATTTCTTTTATGTATTTGATAAGTTTTTCATATGTGTTTGGCTTTCTACATGTTTCTCTGTCAGGAGATTGCTGGAAAATTTTGTGTGTGTGTGTGTTTTGTTTCATTTGCCAAAACTACTCCATACAGTTTTATTTAGCAGCCATATTGCCCATCTGTATTACTGAACACAAGCTTCTCTCTGTGCAGGTGAGCATGTGAACTCCAGACTTTCAATCTATCTTCCTTATCAAAAGGGAAAACTGCTAGCTATATTAAAATCTTAATTCCTAACTTCTGTTACTGGAGTAACAGTACTGTTTCTGAACACTGACTGGTGCTGAGTACAAGGCACTGAACCTTTCTCTAAAATCAGGCAAACCAGTTAGTGGAGAGCAGCTTACGCACTCTACTTTCACGTTATTGTTTGCTGCCTAATAAACTCATCTTGCAGACAAAACCCAGATTTGTTGGTGACAGGATGACTTATTGTGTGAAAAAGTCATATATTACAATTCAGTGTTATGTTACTGTAGCAAGTGAAGTCTTTATTTGTTTTCAGTGGACTAATTGCTTGCATCAGCTTTTACTTCCCTGCCCTTTCTTTTTTGTTTAGAGAACTTTCATATCTCTATAATGATTTGGAAAAGGGTCAAAAGGCAAGGTGTGCTGACAGCCTCCTAAAGGGGTGTATGTTGTTGCAGTTCATTGTCATGCTATAACGAGAACAGGGTACATTTCTTATGGTATCAGGGTGGCTGTTAATAGAAAATACTTCTTTGCAGTACAGACAGACTGCCCTGGACACACTTACAGAGTTCTGCTGGCACTGTCTTCTGCCACATGATACTTGTAGCTATTTTCATCATGGTTGTAACATATATTGTAAAAATGAGGAAGTTCACTTGTTCTTTATATTATTTTTTTTCTTCCTTGTGATATCTAAAAGACCATAGAAAGTGGGGACTCACTTTAAGAAGCCACTGTTCTCATTCAGGTCTTCAGCTACTAGTCATGTAAGCAGAATATGTGTAGTGGAAATGCCAAAACAAGGGTTCAGATGTGAAATCAATTAAAAGCCGAGGGACAACGCACACTTTCTACATTCTCACTGAGCACCAAACATTAGGAGCAAAACTCTGGTCTGCTGGAAGCTGCTGGAAAAACTCTTACTGACCTCAGAAGGGCCAGAATTTAGTCTTTGGGGACTGTCCACCCAATGTACAAACTTTATCCATTGAAAGCTCTGGTGGCTTTGCATCAGTGGGCTGGTTTTTGACTTGCTTTAGCAGAAGGCCTAGGCAACATTATCAAAAGTTTTCCTTCTGCAGATCATAAAGTACTTTCCAAAAAGACTAAATATTATTTAAGCATAGGCCAGTTAAATGGCTGTTCCATGTTCACAAAGCAGGTAACTTGAAAGAACCAGAAAAAATGTCTTCCACTACAGTTATTCGAAGTGAAAAGCCAAACCAAACTAAACCAAATGAAAACAAACCAGAAACCCCACACCAAGAAAACCCAGTTTCCTTATTGAACTTGTATTTTGTTTCTTCTGAGTCATGCTGTCAATTCTGATGTTTTGGGGTTGCCAAAGTTTCATCATTTTAAAGTACTTTTAAAAAATATGTTTTGGGAGAAAGCTGGAGAATGACATGAAGAGAAAAGAAGTATTAATAAAATCGAAATGAAGGGCCTAAGTCAGCACTAGAATTCTTGATTGTAACATATCTGGCATGATTATAATTCTCTGGATATTGTTATCCAATTCACAAGGTACTTCTGATGGCAGAAAGGCTTGCTGCAGAAAAGGTCAGTCACTGATATAGCCCTATTCACATTCATCTTGTATACCCCTTGCCCTCCAAGACAGATTCATAAGTTGCCCAATGAAATGGACTCTTGCGCTTGGTGACGCAGACATGGTAGGAATCTGTCCCTGAAGTAATTTATGAAGAAGGTTTGCCACTCTTTTCTTTAAGGATTAGCAAGGGAACAGGGGACAAACAGGGACAGAGGAAAGGGAACAGTCTTCCCAGCCTCTTTGCTGTCATCAGCATGATTCTGTGTTTTCCTATATAAAAGAAACTTGTGTTTTCTTTTCTGTCTTTGCAGTTTCTAATTGATTGTACTTGTAATTTTTAATTGTTTGTACTGCCAAATTGGCTTGAGGAAGAAAGCCTGGGAGCCTAGACGTTCATGTAAATAGATATTTTGCCTTGTGTTTGCAACAAATACAGGAGAAACTCCCCAGTAATAACACAAACATAAAGTATATGACTCAAGGTTTTAGCAGGTTACACTCAAGTTACAGATGGTTTCTGAAAGGACTTTTTTCTCTTTTCCTGTATTGTTTTCTGCTTTGTGTTGCCTTTTATTCTTTAACTCACAAGAGCTCAGACATTTTTAGCTAGTCAAAACCTTCTGATTTGTGTTTTAAATCATATTCTCTCTTCTTCGTTTTTTTTTTTGTTTTGTCGGTTTGGGGTTTGGTTTTTTTCCAGCCAGTTCCTGATTCATTTACAGGCTGTTTTCAGGTGATCGGTTCACTGCTGTCAGCATCTGTTCTCTGAGTGGCACGGTGTGGGTGCAAGTCAGGATCAGACACTTGTAGCTTTCGCTGTAAACTTAACGTTCAAATTTAGTCTCTTCGGTTCTAGGAAGTATCAGACACCTTTTTGTTTTGTTTAAAACTAAGAATTAGAATATGGAGACTGATAATGTTGGAAGTTCCAGTTTTCATTTTTAGAATCTGTCTGGGGAAAAAAAAATGTTAGGAGAAAGTTTAACAGTGTTGCTTCTGACTTAGTATCACTGCTGTTCCTGGCACTGAAGTGGTGATGGAGGAAGGTACATGACCCAGTGCTTCTGCAGTTTAAGGATCCAGTTTTAGGGTTTGGCTTAAGCATTATACTGAGAGAATATATGTCTGGGGGCTTTGTGCCCTTGCAGAGTGAAGAAAGGCCTGGGACTTGTGCAGGAAGTGGATGGAGTGCTGACCAGCCACTCTTTCAGTGAGATTTAAAAAGCACTGTTACTTTTCTCCCAGGCTCAGGTAAAACCGCTGAGGGGAGTACAAGATTTTTTCCTGCATTCCACAGAACCTTGGGCAAGCTGAAGACATGTCTCTCAGTCCTGGAAAAATCTGGTTTTTTTCATGCTTGTGCCCTCTGAAGCACTGTGGCCTGCATTATTTACTGGGCCAGATGGAGGGAGAAGGAAACAACTGGTGCCAGAGCAGAGAGGGAGCGTTTTTACCTGGCTTTCCATTAGACCATGATAAGCATCAGACTCTGGCACTGAAACATGAGCCCATGGCAGAGCAGAGTAAAGGCTTTCAGCAGCTATCATAAATCCATGGAGGTCTTGGGAAGTTCCATGCGTTAATCTAGATGTTTACTTGTCTGCACCAATGGTAATCCTCCTCCTTCCTCACCACCAATCAGTCCCTCACAGTAGAGGATGTGTTCATCCCTTCTTAACAGATTGATACTTCCATCAAACATTTGACTAACGTTTCCTCACCCACCCTCATACTCCTTGCTGCCCTTTTCACAGCCTCACTGGTTTTGTGATACTTGGTCATTCCTGTTGCATGATCTCAGAAAGAGCTATGCACCCTAGATAATCTAGTTGTTGTATCTAATAACTTCAGAGAAACTTGCTGAGGCTGCTAGTGCTTCAGAATCATAGAATCATAGAATGCTTTGGGTTGGAAGGCATCTGAAAGATCATGTAGTTCCAAGTCCCCTGCCATGGGCAGGGACACTTTCCACTAGACCAGGTTGCTCAAAGCCCCATCCAACCTGGCACTGAACACTTGCAGGGATGGGGCATCCACAGCTTCTCTGGGCAGCCTGTTCCAGTGTCTCACTGCCCTCACAGTAAAGAATTTCTTCCTTATATCTAATGTAAATCTACCCTTGTTTGGTTTAAAGCCATTACCCCATGCCCTTTCACTACATACCCTGGTGAAAAGTCTCTCTCCAGCTTTCTCATAGCCCCCCTTTAGGTGTTGGAAGGCTGCTATAAGGTCTCCCTGGAGCCTTCTCTTCTCCAGGCTGAACAACCCAAACTCTCTCAGCCTGCCTTCACAGGAGACGTGCTTCAGCCCTCTGATCTTCTTTGTGGCCCTCCTCTGGACTTAAACAGTCCACATGCTACTTATGCTGGGGGGTCCAGACTTAAACGCAGCACTCCAGGGGGGGTCTCATAAGACCAGGGTAGAGGGGGAGAATCACCTCCCTTGACCTGCTGGTCATGCTTCTTTTGATGCAGCCTAGCACACAGCTGGCTTTCTGAGCTGCAAACACACATTATCAAGCAATGTTGAGCTTTTCATCCACCAGCATCCCTAAGTTCTTCCCCTCAGGGCTGCTCTCAATCCTTTCTCCACCCAGCCTGTATTTGTGGGATTGCTGCAACCTACATGCAGGACCTTGCATTTGTCATTGCTGAACTTCATGAGGTTCACACAGGCCCACCTCTCAAGCCTGTCAGGGTCCATCTGGATGCCTTTCCTCCAGTGTGTTGACCGCACCACCCAGCTTGGTGTCATTGCAAACCAGCTGAGGGTGCACTCAATCCCACTGTCCACATAGCTGACAAAGGTGTTAAACAGGGCTGGTCCCAATACTGACCCCTGAGGAATGCCATTCATCACTAGCCTCCACTTGAACATCAAGCCATTAACCACAACTTTTTGAATGCAATCATCCAGCTAATTCCGCCGAGTGGTCCATCCATCAAGTCCATGTCTCTCCAGTTTAGAGACAAGGATGTAATGTAGAACAAGTATCAAGTGCTTTGTGAAAATCCAGGTAGATGACCTAGACTTGTTCAAAGAATCTAAATGTGGTAGTGGTATGAAAGAATCAAAGGCACTAACTAACCTTGCAGACCTGGGCAGTTACCCTACAAAAAAAGCAGACAAAGAGAAACTACCATAAGGAGGCCAAATGGGTATTGGAAAATAATATTTTACATATGAACAACCTTCAAACTGATGCCTTGCTGTTTAGACTCTTATTGCTTATTTTCTGATAACAACCTAGGTGCATCATCCTGTAGTTCTATTTCCTATGATGCAGTTTTCAGTACAAATGAAGCAAAAATAAAATAAGAGTTAAAAATAAAGTTGTATTTTTTCCTTCAGGATTCTTCCCTAAACAAAAATTTATCAATTACTTAATTGCTACTGTGGCATGAAGATAAAGGGAAAAAGAAACACAGGTCTGTAATTATTGTTCAATTATGTAATAGGTTATTTTGGTTTTCTTTCTTCTTCAAAATAATTTTAGCGGCATGTAGCAATTCATGTTAGCTAGACAGGTGATGGTGTGATTTCACAGCATATCACAGAACCTTGCCCCACTGAGTGCCCCAAATGGAAGGGACAAAGCGAGAAGCATAAAACTGATCCCATTCATTGTGTGGAAGGTTCTGGTTTGCAATTCAGGTATTTTGAAAGTGAAAAAGAAAATCTCCAAAGAGTTTGTAGTTTAGTGAGTAAAGTACTGGACACGAGCCAAACCAAACTTAAATAAGTATGGTGGTCTCAGCTGAGTTCCTAGCAAACTCTAGCCTGCACTGCAAATTCATCATGAGCAATTATATGTAATTTGGTACAATTGCCACCTCCTGCTTGTAGGCCTTTTATACTGAGCTACAGAAGAGACTGAATTACTTCCCATACCTAATGGGAGCATTACTCCTTGCTCAAGGGCATATCATGAATACAGGCACTGCTGTCAGATCCTCACTGAGCAAAAACCAACCCTCATGCTGGACCATGAGCACAGGTCTGTGCTGACGTTCAAGATCAGAGTAAGTTACTCACAACAGGCAAATTTTCTTGGCTTTGATGCTGACTGTAATGCCCAGATGTAGTCCTAAGAGCTTATGTCTGAGATGTATGCATATATGCACATTGTCCTTCAAATATTTGACATTTCTAGATTGGAGTTTTCAAAGTGGTAATGAGCAATTAGATGTCTAAATGTCAATGAAAATCCATTGGGCTCTTAGCCTTGATGTTTAAAACTACCCATGTAGCAGCCACAATAAAGTGAGCTTAAAGTAGGCATGGGTTGTCATTCCCTGGGAAGACCAGGGTGCAGGGAACTTTAAGGCTTTGGAAAGATATAATTCTTTTGTCAATATAAATGTGATATTATATCAGGAATCTGAGTATACTCAGCTGAAATAGAATTTGAACTTCACTAATTTGAACATTTAAGTGATTTTATGAATAGAAGCTGTCTTGTGAAGTCTGTCCTCTGAGGGACTTTAATGATATATAAATCTAATAAGCTTTAAGAGATAAGACTAAGTTCCTGAGTGAAATATATCCACTGAATTTCAAATAATTTTAGAGATGATAAGGTCACAAATCTGAGGCTTATGTATAGCCTAATTCTTGGTAAGCAATTTTCTATGCCCTTTTAGCTGGATTGCTATTCCATGCAGATTCATTGCATTTTGTTCAGTCTTTACGTTGCTGTTCCCTGAAATCCAGGGTACTCTTCTCTGATTACCTGCAGAGCTGCAGGTAGCAGCAGGCTTGGAAAATAATAGCTTATTTGCACATTTACAGTTATGCCCACAAAGAGAGAGGACGGTAAACTTGCAATCAGACCTTCAAGCTACTGTATGTTTCAGGAGGTACCAGCCTAATGTAGATATGCAAAACATAAATATAAATATTGACAAGATCCTTTTTAGGATTTATGATACATATAGATATGAGAACAATATGTTTAAACATAGTATTAACCATGAGTGCATTTATTAACTTATAAAAGCACTAAAAACTTCTGCATACTTTTGGAGCCAGTCTGCCTCATTCTGCCTGTTTCTACTTTGTTTTTTATTGCAACACTTCTAAGGATGAGAAAGATTTGTACTGAAAAAGATAAAAAGCATCTTTAAGGTGCTGACCATGCTGTCAGCTCAAACATGCTATAGCATCCTGACTGACAAAATGTTTCTGCAGGTTCCTCATGGTATCTTTCTCTGCACCAATAAAAAATGTCTTCATGTCACGAAACAACAGGCCAGATCACCGTACTAGGATTTCCTTTGTATCCTACCTCTCTTTCCTGCAGTTATTTATTTAAGTTATTATTTAAGTTATTGGCTCCTCTCTGTTACTTAAAAAAATGTGTATTGTTGTAGTGCCTGAGAAGTGGTCATCAAAAGAACTAGGAATTCCTGTGTCACAAAACATTAAGATGTCTCAGAAGTTTATGTTTTTCTGTCCCTGAATAGGCTTTTTGATTTTGCATGCTTGTGTAATTTCTTTGTTTTCACTCTGTGTGATATCGCACATGATCTGTACTTGTCTACCTTCTGTGAATGCAGTCCAGTGCATTCTTCTCTGCTCAATGTGTTAGGTCTGTGTAGTATTTAGAAAATATTTAGAAAGCTATGCCCAACAGGATTAGGAGGTCTGAAAGCAGATAAATATAAGAGCATCAGAAACACATGATGACAAATCACAGAGGAATAACAAGACTTCTATAATGAGACCAAAGAAATTTGAACTGTTTAATGTTGTAGTACAAAAATTACAGAGGAAGTAGAAAAAGGCTATAAGGTGGCTGCCATAAAAATATGCTGAAGAAAGTAGATTGGGTTAATTTACTATTTCTTATTAGGCTTTCAAATAAAATCCTATCAGTTGTTGAATGTGATTCAAGGCTCTAATAAATCCTTCTTTTCTATAGTGTGTAATTAATAACAGGAGTATGCTGTGATAAAGCATAAATATAAATAGACACTGTCAGAAAGCAGCAAGCAGTGCTCCCATGAGGGAGTCTGAGCTGGGAGCTGATGGTGACTGCAGCACAGGCCATGCTTACACTGACAGGCACAGTCCTGCAGAATCTGACCACAATGGGCAGCTGGTGCTGATAACAAGGTTTATCAACATCCCAGGCATGGCAAGGGAATGAACGGCCAGAGTACAACCAGAGGCTCCTAGACATAACACAGCTCAGGCCTTAAACAGCAGCTTGGATGTTGTTATACTGCTAAGTTCAGCTCAAGTGGGAGATCTTGTGGTAGCTTGTCATAAGCTTATAAGTGTCAGTAAATGAGGGATTTATCATGTGAATATTTCTGAGTCCTGTAAAGATGTGTGTAGCACACCTGTGCAGCAGCCACTTCTGCATTGCCATTTTGTAGTTCAAGAAACACAAGCGAACTTATTTAATTGCCCCACTCAAGCTCCCTAAAGCTTGTTGTCAAGTCAGCTGTAAAAGTTGAGCCACCATAAGAACCCATTCAGAGGGAATTTGGGAAAATAATTGTTGGAACAGGATAGTCCGCAACATGCTGATCTAGGAGAATACATGCTGCAGAAGCTTCAGGCATCGAGCCAACAAAAAGCAAGAGGCATTGTGCACCAGCTTATGGCACAACAAGATCAAATTAACAGTGTGAGTTTACCTCAACTATAGCCAGAAGAATCAATGGAATCTGTGGCAGAAGGGAGAAGGGGTCCGGTAGGTAAGGTTCTGGTCTTCTACCACTCCAAAATTGTTACTGGGCGTTGAGAATCATTAGGTCAGTGCAAGGGTTTGGCAGCATGCTGCTTCTGCCAGCTCCATTGCCTCCAATGGCTCCAATGAGGCATTGACACTGCTTTCCCGTGTCTGACTGATGTCTGGACATACAGAAAAAGTGATGGTGATATTGTCTGTACATCCTTAATGTTAATTTGCCATTGTCATTACAAATAAAAAATTTCCAATAGAAGGAGAAGTGTATTCCAACAGTGAATCTGACCAATTATGTGCAGTAAAAGCCAGTAACTGCAGACTAAATATGCCTCTACCATGTTTCTACTCTGAGCCAAACCTGGACATTTAAGCCAGAACTATTTGGCAACACTGAGCATAAGAGAGAGGCAAAGTAAGCCCCTGTCATTTGATTTTGTGTAACTAATACTGAAGATCAAGGCAAAAAAATCATGTCTTATTTTGTGGGTACTGTTTGAGTTTTATTTTGAATCACAGTGGTAATTATTTAATAAAAGATAGTGAAGTTAGGCAGAAAGCTGAACAATGTACATTGAGTATACTATCAGGCAAATGCTTTAGATCTGCCTGTTCAATCACTTCAGAGCCTTCTTTTACTGTGAGGGTTTGATATTCTTTGCTATATTTAGAGAATGCGCTTGTAATACTAAACAATTGAACTCCATTAAAGATGTACTGCCTGTTAAATCATACCCTTTAATGAAGGAAATAACATGATGTTGTAAAAGCCAAGTTTAGCCTTGCCCCGCAGGTCTGTCTGACAAGGCTTCTGGTAAAATCTCTGTGGGATGTGGTCTGCAATAAGATGAAGTGTCTATTTTTAAATGCAGGAAAAACATTAAAAGGTAGATGAGAATTGACAGGCTATGCATGAGCAGGAAACCTGAGCTGTCATAAAAAACAAAACAAAAAAAAAAAACCAAAAAAACAACAAACTTTCGTCAGCTCAAGAGGTTTGAAAAGATAGATTAAATTTACCAAATCATCTTTTACTTTGGTTTGTTAAAGACAAGGAGTTTGAATAACCATGGAGTAACAGAAAGTTGTGCAATGTTCATCAAGAAGAATGTGAGCCAACGTTGTGAGCAGTTTGCTGCTTGTTGTTCCATTGGCTGAGCTAGAATGACAGTTTGGCCAAGTGTCCTCTTTTTGGGGTACAGCACAATGCATCAGCATCCTATTAAAAGAAATTCCATTTTCAGATTTGTTTTTCTTGGTTTTCTTTTCTTCTCCTATTTTTGAATGTGCAGTTACTATTATGCCATGCATAACTTCTCTGTTCAGTCTTGCCTTCTACTGAAGTAACAAGGCAAGACTCTCAAAATCCTTGACCAGGTTCCCATGCCCAATCAGACTTTTAAAATAATGAGACAGATCCTTAGCTTGTGTTTTATTTTTGACTTTGACATTTACATTGTATTTATCTTCATAGCTCAGGCTTATAGCACTGGATGACTAAGAAAGTAAGGGAATTTGCAAGATCTGGTGTTGAAGTACTACAGCCACTGTCAGCTCCACCACACAATTTTGGTATCAGTTATTTGTGCAGCGCCTAGCATTTGAGCTGGTGCCCTTTCGTCAAAGGGAGGGGAAAGTTTCTCCTGGACTGCTGAAACATGGAACTCATGACCCAGTATCAGGGAAGGGAAGGATTAATTTAATGATGTTATGCCTCTGAATCTGGATCATGTGTGGAGTGCTGAAACTGTCAGCTGTGCACGTCCTGCAGTCTCTCTGCCAGGATGTTCTCCAACTACTGTGGCACACCCCTTCTGTCAAAGTTAATGAAAAACTTTTAGGCTATTCCTGATGTTTAAAGAGGGAGTTAACTTTCCTGGCCAAACCCAGAGCTTTTAAATGCCCTTGATCTGGCTTTATCCTATATGAAACATGGTAAAAAGGGAGACAATGTAATAAGTGCACATAATATACTATGTTGAAAAACTGTATTGTAATCAGCATGCTGAACTTCTTTGGGTTTCGCATCTAGTATTCTGTGCTGTCTTCTGTAATACCACTGGCCCTTTGCTTCTTGCACATCTCACGGACCTGCAGTTTGGTATTACTTTGCCATCTCATCTCATACTTCCATGGTATATCCAGCACAGTAAAAAATTCAGGGTTTCTGCTTTAGTGTGTTATTTGTATACTAAGAGCAGCAATTCTTTTTTTTCTTCAGACAGATTTTGATTTGACTGACACAGTTGGCTCTTACCTTAATAAAACCATATTAATGCATAAAAATAAGCTTCTTGTTTATGTAGTATGGTTTGTTGTTAAGTGTATTTTAGGAGTTTTCATTTTGGAGGTGAGTTGTGTTCCTTTGATCTGTGAGCAGGCCCAACCTGAGCCATGATGTTTTCCCAATTGCTTTGAAACTGATGAAGCATGTTTTAGGGATGAAGAAAACAATCTTCCAGTACCTTATTTTCTTCCCTTTAATTTTTTGAGCTAGAGTTAATCTTGGCTCCAGAATTTAAATGAAATGTTTGTAGATGTTCCTTTATAAAGCAGGAGCAGCTTTGGTCCAAAGACACATCAATTTCGAAGTGAACAGAGAAAAATTGCAGATCAAGTAAGGCCAAGGAGAGGATCAAAAGACTGAGTTTAATTGCACTTCTGTGTGTACTCTCTTCTTGAAAGCAGATTGAATTCATTCTGACTACTGTAATCTGCTTCATTATTTATCGTTATTCCCAATGATCAACTAACACTATTCACAAATGATAAAATCATAGCGAAACAGAAAACCAGTAAATTTATTCACTATACATGAGATCAGAAGCAATAAAATACTCTTCAAAAGCTTACACCTTTCCCATTCCACAGTTAGCCCAAGGAATGCCTGATTTGGTACAACTCTGTGGTCAAATTCGATGTACTGGAGTTCAAAACAGCTTTTGGCTGTCTTTTACCCCATTAGCACTGGAGATTTTCCCTTCACTTCCCCATGTTTTGGCCAGCAGGTGGAAAAATACCCCTCTTGGTATATGTCAATCCCTAAATCCAGTTACGTGTTCTGTGCAGTGAGCATTGCAAAGTGTAGGCAGTCAAGTGGATGTGTTGCAGGACAAGAGTGAAAAGAGATTGCCTGATGCAAGGACAAGGGTTTCTCCAGGAGAATGCCATACTGTCAGTCCCTTTTCTCTCTTTCGAAAGGTGCCATGATATAAGCATGAAAAGGCTGTGGGCTGTCAGGGATGACTTTATCACATGTGGCAATATCAGAGAATTTAACTTTTAAGTAAACATAATGAAGTACTAGAAAAAATATCCTGAAAGTTATATGATAATAATCTGCTCTGCTAGTTAAAGAACTTGTTTTCTGAGTGGATGCAAACTACATTGCTGTGGATCTGGATAACTAAAATATGGCTGTTTCTGTCCAGAGAAAGATGATCACATGCTGTTGCTGTAAAATATTGATGGATTTTCTTCAGTGGCTGATAATCTATCTAGTTTGAAATCTTTTCACAAATAGTAGTTGCAGGAAAACCCTGTAGGAATATCACATTTTGCAGATTTCCTCACACACTGCAATCTCATCAACCTAGGCTTCAGTCACGTTGCTGTCATTCATGTCCCTATATTGCCCTATCTAATATTGTCCAGTCTTTGGACTGAGCAAGTCTCTGATATGAAGTGATGATAGGAAAACCCAGAGCAAACAAAATACAGCAGTTTTCCAGGACTGCTTGTTGGCTCTTTGCACAAAAAAAAAGTCATGATCATATATCTCCTAGCACGTGAAGCTACAATATGTGTGACATCTACCAAAACTCTAATTGGTATTAGACCCCTTCACTGAGTCCTCTCGTTCCCAACAGGTAACTTAGCTTGTCTTCAACTCATCATAATAACTTGATTTTTTAACCTAGCATATATCAACTGGAAACAGTTCAGGTATAATGGCCTATCATTCTCTAACTGTCTTCAACTTTCAAAACAGATTATTTATTTGCCTGGTTCACAGCCCACGGAAAAATTTGCTAATGTTTGCTACTTAGGAATGTAAGACCAGGCACTATCTTCCTTCTTGCTTCATCTGTTATGAGCTATGCGGATACTTCCTACTATTTTAGTAGTTTCTGGTTTGCACAGTATGTCCACTATGGATGGACAAATCTAGGAAAAGGTGAGTTGGTGCTACTCAAAATTTTTCTTTTTTGTGTTGCATCATTTTGGTACATGGTGAATTCAGCTTTTTCTGCAATGCTTATTTATGCTCTGAGATAGCTGACTCTGTGGCTGAAACACAGCTTGTTAACAAAGTCAGGCCAGATTGGATATGTAGCTGAGCATGCTGTAATTTTAAGAAATTCATGTCTATTGTGATGAACCATGATTTTTATTTTTAATACTACTAAAGCTGAGGAAGTAGGATTGGGTAGTTTTGTTTAAAAAATTCTAAAATGATGGAAAAATCCACAATCTGGAAGGTTTTGGTTTTATTTTGTTTGGGTGGGATTTTTAATGATAACACTGCCATCATTCTGTACTCAGTTAGTTTCATTTTTCAAATAAAGCTCATTTACAAACTAATAGTCTGTATAATCTTCCACACATATACACTCTTCCTTCACTGTGAAGCAGTCTCTGTTGGTATATGTTTGAGTGGACCTATCCAGTACAGCTCCAGTGCCCCTATCATACATAACATCATTAGAAAAATAGAGCTTGAAAATACCTGTTTCCTGCAGCTGGTGGCTTAACCAGGCTGGTGTATATCTATAATTTATATCACATCACAAACAACTTATTACACCAAACATTAAATGCAAACTGCAGCTACTAGACAATTTATATTGTAACTGAAATGGGTATTTTAGTTGTTTCTTTTGTATTTTTGTTTATTAGTATACACTTGTTAAAACGAAGTATTCTTGATGTGTTTCAAGAAATCTGCAAGTTAATTTTGCACTAGATACGAAACAGTATGAACAAGATGCATACAAGTTTTTATACATTATGGTTAAGATCCACAATCTGAGTGGTAGTAAAGTATTCTTTATTGTATGTCAGATTCAATATTACAGAAGTCCATGCTAGTTTGTGATGAAAATCACTTATCACAGGTGAAGAAAACATCTTTTTGTGTTTGACATATTGTTTGTTGAAACAGATTTGCTTAGCATCAAGACTGAATTTGTCAGAACAAAAAAAATGCATATGGTTGCTTCAAGTAAATGTTCATTGGTTGGTTAGTGTTAGAATACATGGATAAGACCAAAAGACAGAACAGCAATCAAATCACTCCTGCACTTGCAAGTGAGTTTACTTGAGTATTTTTGGTGGTTTTTTCCATGAGGACTTGACAAAATACACTTCACTGTTTAAAACCAAAATTGCTCCTGACATGTTTAAGTGGAGCTAGTTTTTTAGCTACAATCCCGCTTCTGTTTCAAAGAGCTATGAAGGCACCACTGCTTTTTAAAATAAATTGGACATGGAGATAGTTTCTAGGCATTTGGGTGACAGCATATTAAGTGTACCTGGGTCTGAAAGTTGAAACTCTCTTTGTTTTTGTTGGGCTAGTTAGAAGACTAAATGTTCATCAGCTTTTGGCCTGATCTGCAAACACAGAAATCATTCCTAAATATGTTGTGTTTTCCCTGTAAAGATTTGTAAGGCAGGGGGTGGGGGTGGGGGTGGGGGTGGGGGGTGAGGGGAAGAGGAATTCTTTAAAACTTCACTTACATTTTGCATCACATTTGTCTCAGCGAAGATCCTAATGTCTTGGATAATCAATAGAAACTTCGGTCTGAACAGGCTGAGCTTCAGAACCTGCTCCAAGGTCTACTGAAATGCTACAGATCAGCCCAGTGTTTGTTACAGCCCAAATACCCTTTTTGCATTACAAAATGAGCATATTACCTTTAAAAGTAATACCATTTCTAGGTTAAACATTCTGTGCCAGAAGTAACTCTCCTGAGGGAATTACCCCTAATGGAGTAGTCTCAGTTATATCCTGAGTTTGGAAAAAGCTGTGCTTTATAGGAGAGAAAAGGGTTTAGCTTTCATGATTTTTGACAATTGTAGAAAAAAGAGTTTTTTAGGGTAGGAAATATGTCAGCCTATAAGCTTGCTGAAGATATCAGACAGCTGTGACTTATCTTAGGAAAGCTATCTCATTGTCACTGTTTTCTGAAGTGGATTCTTAGAATTGAGCCAGCTGTAGCAAGTATTATTTGCTTTTCAAAGCAGTATACCAGAGTTGTGGTGTGCCGAGGGGATCAAGGGAACAGAGCCTGGGGGTTCTGGGAGGATATGAGGGGAGAAGCAACAAAAAAAGCAGAGGAAGTTTTGGAGGGAAGGATAGGGGATATCTCTCCTCACCATGCGTTTCACTGTTGCTGATGCTTAGGGAGTGTGATCTTTATGTCTTGTTTTCTCCTGATACTCTACTGTCAGTTCCAGGTACACTACACATTTTCCTTTTTGCTGAGTGGTTGCTTATGGCTTCACATACAAATATTTCTGAGAGCTACCATGCCTGAGCTTATACATGGATCGTATGTTTCAGAATATTACCTTTCCGTTTCACTTTGTACAGGAAATTCCAAGTGTCTAAGTGTTCTATTTTTCATGTGAGTTTAGGCTGAAATAAGTGTAGGGAAAACTTCAGATGAGAATTTACTGCTCAACGAATTCCCCAAGCCAAAAGTATAACGTACATTTGTTTTAGTCAAAACACGTGCAACCTCCCATGCATGGTATCACACTCACTAGAGTTGTGTTGTACTAGAGGTTGCACAGCAGAAATTACACTTCCTACTGTATTTATTAACCAGCTGCTTGCTTTTCACTGTAGGTTTGTTTGAGATACAGCTATATCTCTACCTCTTTTGTCCTTTGCTCCATAAGAGAAGGAAAATCAAGTGAAACCAAAGTTATAACATCAAATCAATGATAAGAAGTGTGTGGCACAGGGATGTAGTGAGAATTACAAATTTTTTCTTCCCCAAGGTCTATGTGTATGTAGTCAAAGGCAATGTTTCACATGCTGTTGGAAACTCTTATAAAGATTTCCTTTCTGCTTTAATGCATTGACAGTTCTGCTTTGCCATCCTTTGGGATTAATAGAAGTTGCCTGATCAGATTTTTACAGGAGTGGGGACTGATTTGTAGAATGTATCATACGGAAATCAGCAGTGAAGACAGAATTCAGTATCTAAATTTTTTATATTATCATTTGCCTTATCATCTATTACATTTAATATTTTCCATCTATTTTAAAGTCTACTATTTGCTGAAGATATTGTATTATAAACATACAGCAAGAACCTGTATGGGGCACATTGTAGAGAGCACTTTATGTTTTAAGTATCTTTATTTAGGGTAGAGGCCAGAACATCTTTCAGAGATGGTGGTTCAGTCTCGATCTCCACTTTGACTTTTCTGTCTAGACACCAATGGCGCTTATAAGCCGATTATTTAGTATTGCTGTTCACTGGATTTATGTATTTATGGAGTACACTGGGCTAGAAGAGCATTGTGTACGTAGCCTTAGCATATGCCAGACACCTGCAGTTGTGTCCTGAATGCCTCTAGCTTGGTAGGTTAACATCTCTAGAGAAGACTCTGGAAGATGATTTAATGGGACTTTGTGACAGGAATAGAACTAGTGGAGTTTTGCAGCAAAAGTAAGGGGACAGAAGATATTTTTCACTCTACTTCTCTAAATTTGGTAGTGACTGAAACAGAGCAAAGGTTTCACCTCACTGACAGATGGGAATGCTCAAATGTTGTCCATATTTTGTCTTGTTCTTTGAAGCATTTTAGCCTGACAAGCCAATACTTGAATCAGCTTTCCAGATGATTTTAACCTATTTGTTCTCTTTAGAGCTGACCTTCTCTCAGCTTTCTAAGAACTGTGTGATGCTTTTGCACATTGCAATGATGCTGTTATTGTAGGGTCTCTCCCCTCAGCTATTAGTTATATGCTCTATATGCTAGTAAAGTATGGCTTATTTTAATATTGTTTGGCATCATGTGCACCTCCTTTTTCCACCCTTTTCCTTTCTTTAAATCCTAATGTGGGTAATTGCTCATAGAGAGCTCCCAGCTTTCTTCACTGGTGGCAGGTGTCAGATTAGCTTTTCACAACAGAAGTGAGGGGAGGGTTACTGAAAAGTCCAGCGTTCAGCAGCTCCTGTTTACTACTCGCTCAGGAGCTGGTTAGGGCTACTTTGAAAAGCCACAGGATCTGTTGTGACTGTGGGAATTTTTTGTGAGTTGTTGTGGATGTATAGAAGGGCTAGTGATTAGAGGGTAATTTATGGCACTTCTTAATCAATGTTTTGCTGAGAACAGTCTTGCTTCATCTTTATGAAAGCATTTTGAGTCCAAACATTCTTGTACCATATGTATCTATTATGGAGTTAAGATCAAGAGGAACTATTTTAAAAGAAAATTAAAACAAATTTGTGTCCTCGTATCAAGTTCAAACTTATGATACATTTTTAACAGATGAACCACATAAACAATTTTAATGAAACAAAACAAAGTTAATCAACCTGAAATTTTAATATGACGCTCTTTACTTCTATGAGTTCCTCTTTCTCTTCTGCTTTTTTTCTTTTTTTTTTTTTAAGTTACCTTTTTGCTTTGATATGGATAACATAGGATCTCTTAAAAAAATCAGTGTCTGACTTCATCTTGGTAGCAGTGACTGGGGCAGAGCATGAGAACCAGTGCCCAGGAGGAAGGACCTTATAGTGTAACAGACCACATCTTGTTGTGTGGTTCTGATTAGGCAAGAACAGTATCATGTTATGTTAGGCAAAACTAGAATTTAATTGATTGAATGGGATTATTGAAACTGATCTTTCAGTAAGTATCATAGGTAAATTTTTAAATTTGTTTGGATGGCAATTTTAAGTGGTGTTTTGAGTAATTTTTATTCTGAACTGAATTCATAAAGCACAGTACATTTCTGCATTTATACTCTGTTTGTAATTATCATTATTGTTATAACCCATGCTTGGCAAGGTCCAAGCTTGTCTGCAACTTAGACACAATTTTTTCACCACCTAAGTTTCTCATAGCACATTTCATGCATACTATACCAGGTTTTAAATATTGCAGAAAACAGCAGGTGCAATTTTTAGAGGACTTTAAGCCAATTTTGAGAGTTTGATCTTGTAAAGAACATGACATTTCCTCTGTCAAATTTTTAATAAAATTAAGTCATTTAATCCTCTAAATCCAAGATCAGACCCCTAGTTATCCTAATGAAATTAATAAGTGTTGCATAAGCCATATCCAGAAAATAAAACTCTTGTGTTTAGCAGGAGCAATTTTGCCTGAGTAAAAGCCAGGAGATTAGCCCTTATGGATTTTGCTCCATTCTAGTATCATGGAAGAGAGAGAGACATAATACCATTCTGTATGTATAACAGCATCATTACTGAAGCACCTCAGGATACTTCAGAAGCAAAGAGGAATTGCTAATAAATTATTGTAATGAAAAATAAATGATTGTAATGAAAATGATATAGGGTTGCATTTACTTTTGTAGAAGTGTAACATCTTTAATCACTGGCTACAGTTCTTGTAGTAAGCAGAAAACTATTAATTAAGTTTAATACAAAGAAGCAAACAAAAAAAAAGGTTCCTAGCTGCTAGTGCAATTTTGGCTCTTGTTTTGACTTAGCCACTAAGCAGAACTTGGCTGACATTTTGCTTTTGCTGATGCTTGCCACATTCAGAGCTGCTAACTAGCAACACATGTCACGAGAGTGGAGTCCTAAGAAAACAGAGGCACAGCTTTTATCTTAATGGATTGTCTGTCACTTTGCATAACTTCAGCCTTAATATTTTCTCTTAGTCCTCCCACACCTTCCTCTCTCCCACAAATATGCATACTGCTGTGCTGAAATAAAGGCACTCATATTCTCTGATGATGTGCAAATTCATGCACTTGCGTAAAATACCAGAGTACTAATATAGCACCCAATTCTTGATGAGGTAGTCAACCTGCTTCCCAGTCCAGAGAAGAAATGATACCTATATGAAGCTCCACCTCAAATGGACATGGTGGATCTGGTTACAGTGCTGGTACTAATGAGAATGAACCCAGAATGAAGGACTGCAATATCAAACTGAAGAAACTATCACTAATCCTACAGATTCAGATATGTAGGATGTGCCTTTGCTTGAAAAAAGTAGTTTTATCATCATTTCAGTATTGCTGCTACCTCCTTGCTGTAGTTCCATTCTCATCTAAGTTTGACAGGAGACACCAGAATTTATTATCAGTGTGGTAAATACACCTTACAGTTATTCTTAGATGTCATTTTCCTTAGCTGTGCTAAAGGGACAATCACAAATTTGGGATGACTAAATGTTGGCCAGGAGATGAATGTGTAATTATGGTGCATTACTTTGGCTAAAGAAGGCATTCACCAAGTTCCTGTCCTTCAGACTCCTTGTGCAATATGAAAAAGTAAATGTTTTTCTGGATTATGTCGGCCTTTTGGTGTTCCCCAAAAAGCATTTTTGCAGTACACCCTCTAAGGGGTTCTACTGAGTTTCCATCGGGGGTGTGCCTTTAGCTGCAGTAGTTCCCAGGAATCTTGGCTGGGTGGTATTTGGTGTGGTATCAGTTCAGTCAGAAGAAGTCTCCCTACCGGTGGGTCTGAAACACAAAAATACATTTTCTATTTAAGACACTACATGTTTTCTTAGACATAGACTTAATTACTCTAGGATGGGTTGCTACTGAACGTTGGTTCCTTCTGCTACAAGTTGCAGGCAAAGAAAATGCAGTTTTGAGGTGATTAAAATATATAATGTACCAATTATTGCTAATTAATTCATTTTTTAAAACCAGATACAGAGCCAGGTAACACCATGAGAACAAAGAGCACCAACTCGCTTTTAAAGTCATGTTCTCAATGGTACTAATGATTCTCAAACTGTATTTTTCCTTGTTTAGTTTACACTAAGCTAGTATTGTTAAAATATGAAAAAAAAAAAGATATTAAAAAATCTTTGAAATATAGCTTTAGTTACACACAAATCCATTTTCTCAAAAAGAAAATGCATCATGCCTTTTTGAAGTTGACATAGCAGAAGGGATAACAATACCTGCATACTAGTTATAATCTTTTTTTACTTTATAGGCAAACTGATCTTCACCTCGGCCACTGATTTTAGCCATGCTACCTATTTTCCTGGATTCCAAAAGAGTAAACCTCTGTGTAGAGGTTGGTTCAGTGAATGTACAGATTACATGGAAGTCAGAAAATAATTGAGCATTGCAGGATTTCTGGGGTTTGATAAATCTACCAGAGAAGGAGTAGTCAGTAAATACTATTTTGTGTAAGGTGCTGTAGTGCACTGCATCGTATCATGTGTTAGGACAGGTTTCATAGCAGCAGGAGGACCGAGAGGCAAGAAAATCTATGCACGCCTGTGTGTATGTGTGTGCATGTGTATGCTTGCTGTTGTGGTATGTGCAGAAGGTGGAGTGGAAATATTTCTGATTCACTTGTGCATTCAGCACCCTCATTTCTGTCAGCCATTTACTATGCTATTGTAAATAAATACAGAAAATTTAAACATTCATCCTCTCCCCAACTAATTCAAGCTAATCACAAGTTCTCTTATCTTATCCAGGAGGGAAGAAGGAGCTGGAGATAAGTGGGAATATAAGAAGGAAAATTTCCCGTGAAAGACAAGAATTAGAGGATTTCCAACCTGAACAAACTATCCATCAGATAGTCATGTTCCCTTTACTAGTGAAAGGCTCTGAATTTTGGGTAAACCTGAACTCAAGCACCTACTTCTTCTCCTTCTTCTGTTCTCACCTGAGATTCTCCTACCTTGAACTTCTGTGAATCATTATTTCAGTGGCCAGTGAAAATACAAGGGTATTTTAAAAAAACTGTGCTGTCCCAGTGTTAGACGGAGGATGTAATGTCACTCCATTTTCTTCACATTGCTAATGCTGAGCACTCCTGGGCATACAAACAAAAGGCCTCTCTGAGCTCACTGATGTAGCAGTTCTCAACTGTGGGACTGATGCCATGGTACAGGCTTTTTGTGTGGTTATTCTGTAAATACAGCTACCTTGCTTTAATAAAGCTAAGGCATAAAGGCCTTTTAAGTTCTTGGCTCAGAAATGCCTGCTGGTTGTTGGAGGTCAATGTCCAAGTTTGAATGTTTCTGAGCCAATGCCTCTGTCTTGTTGGTTTGACACCAAGGCACAGGCTCTTCTTTATTACGGTTTTTCTAAGTAATTCCAAACTGGGCTGGTGTCACAATCTCTTTGACTCGTGGGATCACTAGAGCCTCTTCTTCAGTAGTTTGATATCAAGGAATAGGTTGTATAATCATGGGAACTGGTTTTGCACTTTGTACTCGTTTGGTGCCCAGGACCAGACTGCTATACATGTTCCCATCTCACAAATGAGCTTAGTGAAAGCTGTCTTTTTTTTTCTTTCTTTCTTTCTTTCTTTCTTTTTCTTTGTGGGGGTGGGGTGTATGTGTGCACATGCTTTTGTGTGTGTGTTGGTGGTGGGATTACTGCCTTTTCTGCTCAAGATGCCTGATTTTGTGTGAGAGCCCAGGTTTCTGCAGTGTTACTGACTCTGTTTCCAGCATGTCACTGATGTCTAACCTCAAGCCTCTTTGTAGGATTATTGACTCAATAACTTTGTTTTATTGAGCTTGTGTCAAGATCTAGTGAACAAGAAAACTCAGTTGCCTACAACATGGCAGGGTGGGTGCCAAGGCACAAGTTCCTCAGGAGTTATTTGCTCAACACTTCCAGATAAATTTGGTTACCTTTTCCAAATTATGTACAGTGTTTGGGGTGCTAGGTCAGCACACCTGGACTTAGCCATCTTCAGCTGCACAGGACAAGAGGTGTTCAACTACCCTATAGTTCACCTGTTACAGAGAGCTTTTTAGTTCCTGAGGGTGAAATTTGTCCTGTTTAGATCATCACTCCAAACAACATCTCCAGCACTACCACTTAACTGGCTATTTCTGTTACAGCGCTCTGACAGATGACTGTGTTCTTGGAATAAAGCTAATAGTTTTCAGTTTCAATACTAATAGATAGACCCTGTATCTAGAGTTAGATTCTTCTTCTGATTTTTTACAATTACGTATTTTTTGTGACTCTGCAATATCAAGTTCAGTGTTCAAATGGATCTACATGCTCTGACACTAGCTGTACCAACACTGCATCATGAGAATGAAAATATGCGTGGTATCTGGATGTGGATTCAGGTATCTCAAGCTCTCAGTCACCTTGGTGTTTGTTTCCTTAGCTACCTTCTTTGGAGGCAGACAGGGGCTTCAAAGGAAATTGAATTTAAAACATTGTGATTCCTGTGGCAGTGGGTTTTGGGGAAATAGGAGATTATAAATCTGTAAGAAGATAGCAGGTAAGATGTCTGGCTCTTACAATATTAATGACTGAAAGGCTCATCTCAGTGTAGCATAATTACCTTATTCAATTTGATTCAATATAGGTTGTACATGTACATTCTTTGCATCAAGTTATTAAATGCAACGTTTAATCAGCTGCTTTGCCAAATAAAGTCTTCCCATTATACTTGTTATAAAAACTACAATAGAAGAAAAACATAAAGGGAAACCAAAGTGTTGTAATGCTGAATATACATTCCGTGCTTCTTCTGTATGCTAGTCTAAGGTACAAAGAGCTGACTGAATGTTAATAATAGAAAACCTAGGTTTAGCTAGACCTATGCGTTCTGGGAGGTTTGAGTTTCAGATTTTGTAAACAGCTCAAGCAGTTCCCTGAATGGTTTTGTCAGTTGACCTTCTCCCTTACTCTTTTTCTGAGCTTTTTCCAGGTTTAGTATTATTTAATCCAAAATAAATCACATCATGGAAAATAAGAAATATTGTCCTGTGAAGCTGGTTAAAAAAAATAGTTCATATTAATTCTGCATGAATTTACATAGGATTAATATAAATCTGTTCTAGATCTTACCATATACGTTTGTTTGGACCTTCCCAAGTCTGCTTTGCTCCAAGGAGGCTGAATGAATGGGAAAATTGTATATTAGTCCAGGTAGAGCTAACATCTGCCTTCAGAGACTCACACAGAAAATTAAGTACTGCATGTTATCCTTTGTTTTACCAGAAAGTGCTTCTACTGTAGTATTATTTTGATGTACTTAACACTGAGCAAAAACTGTGCTTGAATTTCTATGTCAATCAAATGATAATAAGACAGACTTTCAGCAGTATTGACTTGCATAATTTTTATGTTAGTGGAAGTTACTACTGATTTACCCCAGCCAAGGACCTAAGCTTTGACACCTTGCTACAGACTTTACACACTAAAGAGAAAACATTCAGGCCATGAGAGGTCTGGACCGAGATACCATCAAAAACAAATGGCTAAAGCTGTGACATCTTTCTGACTTCTCTGGCATGCGATTCTTTGCACGGTCTCTCTTCATTCTGTAATTCATCTTTTACAAGGAGAACAGTCTCCCTAAAAAGACATCTCTGAAGTTTGTGGTAGCTTTGGAGTAGAAATACACAAAAATTTGGAGTGGATTTGCTGAATTGATCAATGCATCAACATAGATCAGAAAGTGTATGATCACCCTAGGACGACATGCTGTAACAGAGGTGAGAGGAACCATAAATACAAACTCTGAAATAGCTAAAGAAATTGTTTTTGCTGAAACAGTGCTGTCACATCATTTGAGTATAGGTAAGAGAGTTATACCTGTAGTATTTATGTCTAAACTTTCAAATAAATGTAAGTTTTTAATGTTTATAAATTTTCAGATGTTACCTTTCAGGCATTCTCTGCACAATATATTAACATCTGGCACCAAAGGAAATTGTACAGCAATAGTCTACACATGTAAAATACAATCTTCCCCTCCCTTTCCTTTCCCACAGGAGTTAAAGAAACCAATGTTATTCCTCACATATGCAAGCTATTAGCTTATTTATGAGTACCCTGTGGGCACACCTTTACCAGCATAAAATCAATCACACTGCTGTCACATTTGGGAGGTACAGTTTTTCTTTCATTTCTGAGATAGTGTGGTAAGCCAGTGAACTTGTACAGAACTCAGTGCTTGTGACATTGAATGCGTGTCTCTGCTTCCTGGGAATTCATGACAGTTTGGTGCCTAGTGTATGATAGGCTTGGTTGGGTTTGACTGTTGAGGAAGGAATAAAGCAAGCAGAGAAAATAAGCATCTTGCATTTTAATAAAGGCAGTTACGATTTATGGCTAGTAAGACAGATATCTTGCAGTAGAAGGAAAAAGACATTTACCAAACCCCAGAAAATTCTTGTTCAGGAGTAGATTGCTCAAAACTTTGCATAGTGTACATAGATTTACATGTAAAGGTGCTAGAATGTACCTACACACATGCATCTGCCCCTATACAAATGTAGAACACACACACATCTTTTTGTATTTTGGAAATCTTTTAAAGGATCCTGGTCATAAAGGAACTTTGTTCACATTTCAAATAAAAGCAAGCATACTTCACTCAAGGGCATGTAAAGAACTACTTTTACATTGATGTTATAACAGGTTTGTCTTTTCTTTCCCAATTATTTGTTTTCCTAAAACTAGTAACCAGCATCCATATATTTTAAGTGAGTTAAAAAAAAAAAAAAAGGAAGTCAGGAATAATGGAAAATTTGTAAGCAAGGCAGTATCTGTTAACCGTTATCTGATTCAACAGAAATAATCTTTCCAGTTCTTAGAGTATACATGTTATGGTTGAATGCTTTCCTTAAGGCCAGGCCGTGTGGATGCTGGCTAATTTTTTTTTTCTTTTCCTGACCTTGAAAACATTGAGTTAGTGCACATTTGGAATGACGGTCTAGAATAATCACTGGAGTTATCAGTCTCATCCCATGTAATTGTAAGCAACCAAACAGAAGATATCTAATGAAAAAAGGATCTACAGAACATCCATGTGAGAAAACATCAGGCAGAAGTAACCTTCCAGCAGACAGTGCTGGCCTCATTGCCTCTGCCCTTGTTTCTTCCAGTCTTAAATAACTTACATCTCTAGTTCCTTTACATTACTACTGTTCCATCTTGCCTCATGTTATTCTTCTAATATATTCTTTGTGTTCTCTGTGAGAATTCAAGTTAATCCGTATTTGTGGCTCAGGAGACTTGATTTGATAGAAAAGTACTTTAACTTCTCAAAAAAGAAGATAGGTAACTTTGCTACCATTTGTAAAAAGAGAAACTAAAGAGAGGTTACTTGATGGAAAGATTAAATAGTTTGAATTAATATATCCACTGAAAAGCTGGGAATGCTACCTTTTTCTTCAGATTAGAGGCTGAGTGCCTTTCACACTGCTTATGCTAGTCTCTGTGTTATATTTTATGTAATATTAATCTCGATCTATCTTTCTGATGATCCTTGATGAAAATACCTTTTCATATTTGGAGAAAAGTCAAAGAACATAAAAAAGCAAACAAGAGTACTCACATGCTTCATTTCTGAGATTTAAGAGGATAATTATGTGTTCAAGACCATTCAGTCCTTAGTCTTGCAGATGGTTGGAGGTATCATTACAGAATAACTACTAGCAACACCATACAAAATCAATTTTCAGCCAGCTTGAGGCTCCTGACCTTCCCATGGAGGAGTTGCTACCAATTTTAATCACGTTCTTTGATGTTGTCATCCAAAAGGTAATTGTTGGCACATCTCTTTTTCTCATAAACTCCCTGCACGTTATGTAAGAGCTCTTATTCTCTGTTCCTGAGACTGAAAGATGCATTTGTATTCCATTTGGCTGGAAACTTTCATGTAATACAGGAAGATTTTTGGACAAATTGGAATTTTCTTTGTTTCTTTCAGTGGCAGCCATTTTTGGTCATGTTAACATTTAGAAGGTACTGTTACTTTTACCTAAATTTCCTTCATTTTGCCCTAATTTAGACAATGGTCACAATTGTTCAGATCCCATATCAAACCAGAGAACATTACATTACTCTCCCTACACACAGAATTAACTTTGAATATATTCCAAAACTAATGTGTTCTTAACTAATACAACAAACTCAATATGATGCATACTAGAGCCTTCAAAAGGCATCCAACATCTTGAACACTGACTGAAAATAACAGTAAAATACTGAAAGTGACATTACGATTTGCATCCATTTCATTGGTGGCTATCTCCACATTACATTTGCTACCCAGATTCCTGGTGTGTCCTTCATTCTAAATACGAAATTAGGAAGGAAATGTGAGGCTTATACCTGGGTGGAGGGGAGTACTTTACCTCTCAGGCACAGGGCAAAAACTCATCATAGAACCTTGGACTCACTGGAATGTGTATGGTACCACCATCCTGTTTAATTAAATGCAGTAATTTACAGAAGAAAACTGAAGGTTTACATGACCAATTATTGACTGATAGTGGTTAAAAATCATAATCATCTATAGTAGTTCAGTGGCTCATGACAAACAAGTTGATGGTGGTTTTCCACTACAAAATGCTAAGAAGAAAATGAAAAATATAAAATGAAAGGCATTATAGTAGTGCGTTTCAACAGAAATTGTATTAAGTATCTGAATTATTAATAAGGAGTTAATTCAGTCTGTAATTTGACTGAGCTTTCATTTAGGATTCTTCCTCAAATATAGAACATATTTTTTTTAAAAAAGACAGGAGGAAAAAAAGTATTTTCCCACATACGCAAGTAGTTATTAGTGAAGTTAAAATGAGATTTGCAATAATTCAGTGTCCTTGAAGGCAGTCTACATGAAGAGGCCAACAACTAACAAGTCTGACAGCAGCCCAATATGCAATGAAATCCTACAGACAATAAAGTCAGTGACAATTTTTATTTGGAATTAAGAAGACAAGACTTGATCCATCCTCTCTTCAGGTGAAAGCTGTACAGCAGAGAAGAACACAGTTATACTTGTGCCACATTTGTTTTATATTCAGAGAACTCTGGACCCCTGGGCTGTGAATGTGTTACTGTTCAGTAACACTAAATTTTCTTTAAAAATGGGGACAGAAACTGTAGTAGAGATTTTGAAAGACGAGCAATGGTACTTCAAGAAATAGCAAATCTGATTATTGAGAAGTATGTTTGTAATTACTAAGAAACTGTTAATTGAAAAAACTAGCAAAAACACTCTTACTATCTGTCTTCAAAACTGGCTGCTACATATTTTTGAGACCACTTTGATGCTTCAAATATGCAGCTTGGATGTGAAAATATGAGAGTTTCTGCTGCTGCTGCTTGCAGTCTGAATTTTGGAGGTGACTCTCAGTGTTTGTTCTTGGCATGCAAATTGGCATTGTTATGGGCATCTCAACCAACTAAATCCTCAGGAGTTTCATTGGTAGGTTGCATTCATTGGTCACTAGACTATACTGAAGCACATTGTAGATTAGCATGTCATACAAAACCAGAAAAAGAACTCAGAAAAGGGAGCATGAAATTGCTGCCACTGTAAATAAAACAATGCTGCTGTATACCCTGGGCTGCACAGAAGTCTCAAGTCACTGGCACTGAGAGCTCAGAGCTGATAGGCATTGATTACCCATGTTTTGAAAGGAAGATTTACGTGTTAGAGTAAGGTGGATTTAATATTGGTACAGTCTGACTTGGATAAGTATTAAACTTCCTGCTTGCACTCTATAATGATGTGCTTATGTCAGTGTAAGCAAAGACCAGTTGATCTGTGTACTCTTGTACAGACAAATATGTGTGAGATAATTATAAATAAGTATATATATTTATATATAAGTAAATATATACTTGTATAAGTACAAATAAATAAATAAATAGATAGATAGACAGACAGATAAATAAATAAATAAATGGTGTTGTACTTTGTCTCCAAACAAGCCTGCTACAACTGTATCTTTGTCCTTTTCAGCAGACTGTGATTAAGGATCAAAACGCAGAGCCAATGTTCAGCTGGTGTAATCCTGCATCTGTTTGCAGAGCAACTAGACTGATTTACATCAGCTGAGAGTCGGGCCTTGAGGTTTTCTTTTATAGTTGCATTGTTTGAGCCCCAGGCCCCTTAAAACACAATCTAATAGTTTTCCCCTAAAATTTCACTATAGTTCAGCCCCTAGACAGACAGGTTTGCAGCTGCCATTTAGGAGCTGCTTCCCCTTACAAGTAAATATATATGGTGATTAGAAACTCTCAACTCTTTGCTTTATGCTGAGAAATAAAATCTGCATTTCCTTCATAAACCACATCCATAGGAACAATATTAAAATGGGGTAACACTGTCAAACATCTAAATAAATTGTTTAATTGAAAATGTGCAAGTTCTTTTTTGTGTTTATTTCAGCTTCTGCATTTTTAAATGATTACAGGCATTTGCATAGGCACTTTGAGAAGTCTTCTGGGTTGTAACATCTGAAGGAATAAATTAAAAGTATAGAGAAGCAGACAGCAATCAGATACCAAATATCAGGAAATTCTGATTCAAAATCAAACTAAATGAGTTGGCCATGTCTCTAGTGGTTGTGTTCAAACTGGAAGATATTCTAGGTTTTGCTGTCTCTTCAGATTTGCAGTTTGAAATAAGTAATACAAGAAATACAGTCTAAAATAAGTTCCCTTTGTATTGGGGAAATATTTTGACCCTTAAGGATTTTGAAATCTTACCGTTGCAGAAGGGGAAAGAAGGCCTAGCAGAATCCTGTAGTGTGGAATAGTTCTTATTACAATCTGACTCACAGTAAAGTCAGTGATATGCAAAAGTGAGTGGCTTCATTTTTTTTTATTGCCGGTAAAGTAATTTTAATGTTTCCTTTGAGAAAAGACGGGAAGCATTTTAGGGGAAGAAAGCTGTGCTGAAGGATAGGTAGAAGTTATGCTAGCTGTAATCTGGTTACGCTACTGCTTGTAGTGTAAGGGTTAATGAAGTATCCAGCCTTTGTGCCAGACTCTAGCATGTCATGCTTGTAAGATCCTTATACATGAACTCTCTCTCATTTGGTGGTGGCTATCTCTATCAGCTCCTAAGTTCTTACAGGAACCCACCGTTACCAATTTTTCCAGGGTGTTTCACCGGTGTCTTCAAGGCCCACAGGGGTTTCATGTTGAGAAAAAAATCTGGCCATGTGCACGATTCTTATGGTGTTTTTATTGCTTCATAGAGAGAAATTACTTTCTGCTCAGTTTAAACAGGAATTCATATTTATGCTTTGGCTCTGGAGAAGAAAGATTAATAACAAAGAAAGAAAAGCTTTTAAATAACAACCAAAGTAGAGTCAGTGACATGCTCTCTGGTCTTATCCTACCTTGTAGTTCGATCTTTTTCTTTAGCAGCCCCCAAGCCTGGGAAAGCGCTTCATCCCCTTTGGAGAATGGCAATCAGGATGTCCAGGAATGATTATAGGTGAGGCAAAAATACAAAAGGTTTTCAAATTGGACCATCTTGACCCTTTGGGGGTAATTTTGATTCACCTTTCTTCACGTGTCGATCTGTGATTTGATGAGGCATGTTGGTGTGAGGTCAGAAAAATGCAGGTCTTTCCCTTCTTCCACCTCTCTCTGTGCATCCCTTATTAACTGTCCTCCTTTCAGCTGCCTCTCTGAATAAAGAGATTTTCCCCAGTAAAATGTACATTAAAGTCTCCCTGTATAATCAGTATCATCTTTACTGGTCTGCATTAGTGTCAAGAGCCCTGCGTTTCCACTGCCTCCAGCTTAATGACAGTGTTAATCCACATCTGAAAAGCTTCCTTAAAATAGCATTTATTGAAAGCTGAAAACAGTTCCAAAAGAAGTCACAGTCAAATAAAAAGAGAAAACAGTCAAAAAAAAAGACAAAAGTATCCTCTTCACAGGCAGCCTGAATATAGCTCAGCAAGATCCCCAAGGTGCAGTGACCTGGTGGTGGGGATATGCTACAGACCTGGTTGGGGTGAGTAAGTTATCAAAGTCTTCTGAAGTAACCTGAGAAAGTCTGCAGGTCACAGACTGTGGGCAAGGTAAGTCAGTCAGGGTGACCAGGTTTTGCTGCTCAGAAACACAGCTGAAGACTTGCAGGGGTGCAGTATGGCTTTGGTTGCAGCACACATGAAGAAATGGATAGGTGAGGAAGGTGGATAGAGGGATACAGATCCTGCATTCGAGGGGAGCAGATCTGGACTTACTCTGGAAGCAAGGTGGTTTCACATGGAAAGCAGCTCTGAAGGGTAGGGTAGCTCAGGAAACCTGGCAGGGATTTAAGGTCAGCCTCCTGGAAGCACAAGAACGTTCTGCTGCAGTACACAGATACATTGGGAGTTTGGCTAAGCAAAGAGCTTGTGACAGAGCTACAGTGCCAAAATGCAGCACACAGGGTGGGAACATGGGCAAAAGCTACAGACAGGGGTAGCAAAGCATTGCCTAGGCATGCAGCTTACCTGTTGGTTTTGCTGGGGAAAGGCCAGCTCCACAGCAAAAGGCTTCACAGCCTGTGAAGGGACTTCACTGCACCACTGTATTATTCTGTCTGTGTTACTATTACATACCTGTACAGTCATCATACCATTTGTGACTTTTTTCATTTTTCCATGCTTTTCCTGCTGCCTTACCTAGCTGTTTAATAAAATTGTTATAACATAGGTTTTAGGACACTCCTATAGCATATTCCTGGAGAAGAGTGACTGGAAAGCTTCCTGGTGGAAAAGGACCTCGGGATGTTGGTTGACAGATAGCTTAGCATGAGCCAGCAGTGTGCCCAGGTGGCCGAGGCGGCCAGCAGCACCCTGGCTGGTACCAGACACGGTGTGGCCAGCAGAACCAGGGCAGCGATGGTCCCCCTGTACTGGGCACTGGTGAGGCCGCACCTCGAATGTTGTGTTCAGTTTGGGCCCCTCACCAAAAAAACAGACGTGTCCAGAGAAGGGCAGTGACGCTGGTAAAGAATCTAGAGAATAACTCTTATGAGGGGCGGCTGAGGGAACTGGGGCTGTTTAGCCTGGAGAAGAGGCTCAGGGGGGACCTTATTGCTCTCTGCAACTACCTGACAGGAGGCTGTAGGCAGGTGGGGGTCCATCTCTTCTCCCAGGTAACAAACTACAGGACAGGAGGCAATGGCCTCAAGTTGCACCAGGGGATGTTTAGACTGGCTGTTAGGAAAAATTCCTTCACTGAAAGGATGGTCAGGCCTTGGAAGAGGCTGCTCAGGGAGGTGGCGGAATCACGATCCCTGGAGGTATTTAAAATACATGCAGGTGTAGCGCTTAGGGACATGGTTTAGTGGTGGACATGACAGTGTTGGGTTAACGGTTGGACTCGATGACCATAAAGGTCTTTACCAACCTAAATAATTGTATGGTTGCATGATTCTCTTCTCTGACAGGTAAGTATTTAGGTAAAATATTGTAATTTTACTAAAACCTTTGCATCTTCTGGCTGTCAAGGATTAATCTTTGTTGCCCTGTGCTATGAAGTCTCGCTTACACCACATGCAGCATTTGAGTCTCCTCTGAGTACATAACTGCTTTTTTAAACTTTTTTTTTTGTAGAACTGGTGAGAAATAAAGGGTAACAAGAAATATACACCAGCCTAGCTGTTTTGGGCCTAGTTCAGAAGTTTTCAGTAAGATCACGTTTATCTGATGACAAATGAGTTTCAGAATCAAACAATACTTCTCTGTGAGTTGCCTTTTGCATTCAGGGCTATGGAAACTGTATGGATCTGTAACATGTGAGCACAAACCTACTGTGCTTTTCAGGCAGAGCATGCTCATTTCAAAATTGTTTTGCCTATGCAGCTGAGTTATTTTAAAATAGGCAGTGAATGAACATATCTTTTTAAAAAGATATTTGAGTATTTAAAACTGACATTTTAAAGCAAACATTGTAACTGTTGCAGAATCAGGTAGGCATTTATGATTTCAGGGAACCACAAAACCCAAAAGGAACGCTAACATTTGAATACAGAGAAAAATACATCTTCTTCAAAAAGAAGCAGATAACTGTCTTTTGTCAGGACAATATTTGCTTCTTTTTCTCCCTATAGGTAGATTGTATACACAATATACATGTATAATACACATATTAAATCACAAAACACTTACATGGTTTCCCGCTATCCTGCTTCTCAGTGGTTTTTGGTATTCATATCAGTGGAGCTTCAGGTCAGGATGGACAAGGATTACTAAAGCAGATACAATTAGTATGGAAAAAAGCACATCAAATTCCATTGTAGTATTTACAAGAGAAAACATGATCTGAGATTAATGGCTGAACTAATAAAAATGTGGAAAACTGAATTAATCAGCACATGTATGTAAGAGACAGTTGTTTGTCTTTTCACATCTGCAAGCTGAACCAAACATAAAACACATCATGCAGAAGTATTGTTTGGATATGTGAGACTCCTTGGAGGACTTTAGACATATGAAAGTGAATGGATTACCTGGAGACATGAATATACCTAGGGGCAGCGCACATGGTAAGGCTGCCCTGGGACATCAGGTTTTAATAATCTTCAGCCTCAGGTCTGGATGGCAGGACTATCTCCAACTCAAAATTTTAGGAGTCCAAGCTCATAACCAGTCTGTGAGATAAGCTGGCAGAACCGAAGTTTTGACTGGCCATTACTGGAATGACTGTGCACAACATTTCTGATGAAGATACATTTCATAAACATATTCCTGTGTTTTCTTACTGATATGTGGAAATATATCAGGATATGCATTTCTCCCCACCCCAGCATCATAAGGCCCTTTATAACAGCATGTTACTTTACATTATGTTATGCTGAACTATGTTTTCATCTTTTTCTTGGACTTAGTAGTTGCATGTAATATGTACATTCTCACTGTGCCTGCTATTAGTCCTCCCAATACAACTGAAAACATAACTACACTAGCTGAAAGCATTCATAGTTCAGCTATTGCCTTTTTCTTTTAGCTCTGTAATATGCATTTCTTTGAGTCTTAAAACTGTTGTCAAAATAAATCAAAAGCAATGTACTGATTTTAGTGGTTTGCAAATTTTTTTCCCTGGTATATATTGCACATCAGCTTCTGATGTCATAAAATTGGACAGAATTTTACTGAAAGAAATTTTCTGTATGCATATAAGTAAATAAATTTTGTGTCCATTCTTACTAGAGTGCCGGAACTATTTTGGGCAATATTACACAAGTGTGCTTGGAATTCACAAGTTTAGACTTTCTAAATCTGACTTAATGTCTTTTGCAGCTTCCACCACATATTGTATTACTTTTTGCAAAAAATTTGTTTTCCTTGCTTAATAAATGACTGCATTGTGGTATAATGGAAATCTCTGCCATCTTCAAAAAAGCACTTTACATTCTTCCGTGGGAGGAATTTTTATGTGGTGGGGCTAGGAAAAATGAATGGGAGTGGGGGTGGGGGTGATGTATTTAAATGAAACTACATTTCTGCTTTCCTAGTTCTCTAGCCACTATTTTGATTAAAGTTGAATCACACTTACAGAAGCCTTCAGGGTAGCTCCCTCTATTCTGTGAAGTAAGCTAAATGCTTCAGGTTTCACTTGAAAAAAAAAGAAATCTTACTGGTTTTACATATCCTTTTGGATTTGCTTCTGTAAGCCTTTCATATACTGAACTCCAACTGATGTGGATGGAAATTCCACATATGGAGGGCCTGGAGAGTCAAACCTATTGCTTTTCACATGTTTTTCCCTCTCCTTCAAATACGCCGGAATGCATGCATTGTACTGGTATTTTATAAATTTTATGACTATTTCCAGAGCCAGCTCCAGACTTCTCAGCAGTGAAAGCAAAACCCTATCTTCCCTCCCCCCATCCCTCATGGATAAAGGCAGAATGACTTTATTCTTATTGTTAGGTCAGCAAAATTTGATTATCTCATGGCAGCTGAGTGGTTTCTGGAAAAGGCAGGAGGAGGAGAGACAGCATGGGTCAGTCAGAGGGCAAGGGGCTGAAAAGGGTCAGTGGCTCCATTCATGCCTACCTGTTTACCTTTTTCTCTCTCCTTCTCACACTCTCCCCCAGCTGCAATACTCCTCCCTTCTCAAACCCCTTGATTCTGCTGTATTTGAAAAAAAAAAAAAAACACTGATAGGAAATTTCTATAGATTCTAATCTCCATAGATGCAGTAAAAGGTGTAAGGAAAATAAGTCATAAGAAAAGGATCTATATCGATAGATAAATTTATTAAATAACTTTTTTTTTCTTTTAATTTTTTTTTTTTCTGAAGACCGGTGAGGGAATCTGTGGGACTGTGTCAAGGGGAAAAAAATATGGAGAATCTAGCTTGGGACATTTCTTTTGAAATTTCCACGTTTGAAAAAGAGGGGAAAATATGCAGGCATTGGGAAAGGATGCTCATCTTAAAATCTGTATTCTAACAAAAATATTGGAGTTATTATTTCATAGTGCTGGTGTGTAGCAGTCATATATTGATACTATTGTTTACTTGCATATCACTGAAAAGTCATGGACGTTCTCTACTTTTTAATTTTTTGTCTGTACAGTACTTCCACATTTTTTCTCACACTGTTCAATGCCAGATTGTTTAGACAGTCAGTATATGTGTCCCTTATTTGCTTTCAAGACACATGTTTTGCAATAATGCCTCTGTAACTGACATTTCAAGACTTTTAGGAAGATTCCCATAAAACTGTCTCACAAGTGTGCCATCAAGCAGACTTTTCCTTTAGAAGAGGATATTATGAATATTCCTTGAGGTGCATATTATGCCAGTTCCACATGTTGATTGTCATTTAAAATAAATCTGAAACTATAGGATGTGAGCAGTCATGAGATGGGAAAGTTCCCATTCATTTAAAGAGGCTTAAATTGGCACTAATTCCCACCAGACCTCCAGAGCAAGACCATAGCAAACTGGCTTCTGAAAGGCACTGCCAACTGCCAACTTTTAACTCCATTGAAGTGGGCAATACATCACTAACAGATGTCTTTGAAACAGCTGGAAAGTACAAGGATTGAAAAGAATTGCATTCATGCAGAAGCATGAAAAAAATAGCTTACCTGTCTCTCCAAGTTTTAAATCTTTTCTTCCCTGTTCCTTCTCTTTCTTTCCTTGAGCTCTGCAGGAAGGCAAAATGAAAGACTAGAGAAATGTCACAATTGCTTTGGAAAGATCTGCTGCTTAGGTTAATACCTGAATGATAATCTAAAATATTTTCAGCTAACTTGGAACCAGTGAACAGGAATTATAATATCTAGACTATTAAATTAATGTTACTCTAATCAAGACATAAGAATGTCTTAACGTCCATACCTGTTACCAGCCACTCTGGTAAGGTTAACATTTATCCATCATGACAGATGGTTCATTTGATTTTTCCACTTTCCGCATAGTTGCAAAGAGGAAAAGAACCTCATAGATTATTTTATACAACATGTAGCTTTGGACCCCCACTGTTACGTGTTATACACTGAAAGCACAGTAAAGAGAGGTACATCCCATAAACCAATGTTTTGTAGACTTTAAAATGAAGAATACACCCAGCAACTGCAGATCCTGTGAGCAGTAAATATCTCACTTCTATTAAAACCAGTTGCGTACTGTGAACAGGATCTCATTTCCTACGCGCATACTCTGGGAGCTCTGTTCTGCCGGCTGCGGAGCAGCACTGGCTCCCTGGGCTGCCATCGGATTCTGCAGGAGCCGATGAATATATGTCAATGTCAGCCAAGAGGAGAATCAAGCTCTTTCTTTGAGGGTCTCATGAGCTTAACAAAATATGCAGAAAAGTAGAATAATATTTGCAATAAGTTTACACTGCTTACTTCTTTTTTTTTTAAATCTCTGCTTTGATCTAAGCAGCAACAGCAGGCAAACCATCTGTATCTAGCTATCTAGTTATCAAAAACTGAGGGATCTCCTGTCAGTCTCCCATATTTTTGTGGTGATTTTTTAGTCATTAATTTTTCATTGCCAAGTATTGTTTTCTCTAGGACTTCAGCTGAGTTAGTCTGTAGCAGCATAACCATTAGAAACCACTAGAAACAAGAAAGGAGATCTTGGTCTTTGGTTGTTGCCTACAAAAGTCTTTGTAACCTTTGCCTTTAGACTGGAGGTTCTGGCCTCCCACTTTGTTCTGTAATTCCCATTTTGCCTGCTGCTCAGTCTCAGGCTTTTAATGCTTATCAGTCATATTTTCTTTGATTGTGAACCTTCTTCACTGCAGACTGTTTGGCTTCTATGGAGAGATCTTGCAGCAGACACATCTTTCCATTCCTCTCCAGCCAGCCTCTTATGTCCCCTGGGCCTTCTTGCTCTGTCCCTTCCACCCTGCCTATCTGTCTAGAGGGCAGTGGGGAGCAGTGAAGAGCCAGTTCAAGTGATGTCAATTTGTTGAAACAGCCAGACTAGGCCAAGTCCTATCTTCTGAAAATTTTACTTACTGTCATTTGCTTGTGAGCAGATGAATGACATTGCAATGTTAAGATACTAGCAATGCCTTTGACTTCTCATTCTGAGGTCTGGGCATTTTGGATTTTGGTTTTTATTTTATTGCTTGTGTTATTTGGAAGCATGTGAGATAGGTATTCTGTGGATATGTCTAATTTGAACCAGTGACAGGCCTCCAACTATTATGCAACATTGGATTCTGGTGAATCAGATGATCCAGTGTCATGCTCTTGTTTCTGTCTTGTATCCCTGGCTTTCTTCTGTTCTGTGTCACTGTCTTTGGAGGAAAGGAAGGGGAAAAAAAACAGAAAAGGAGAAATTTAAGACTGAAGCATGCAAAGAAAAACTCAAAGAAAAGCAAGCCATATGAAAATATTTAGGGATAGAGTGAAGGGACATGACCCTTCAAAGAGTGCAAGCCATGTTATTCTTCCTACAAGTAAAAGAAATAAGCAGTAGCTAATATGCTGTTTTGCGACAATGGATTCACCTTCTAAAATACTGGGACCATGACAGCCATAAATGTCCTCCAATGTCTTTGACAGGCACCATCCTTTAGATTTTGAACTTTAAAAACACAGTGATACAAGTGCAGTGTGGCCATTTTGCTGAACGTAATATTACAGAGAAGCATGAGAATCTTCTACATGCATAAACTTCGGTACCTGGGTAGCTGAAATTCTTTTAGTCAACTTTTTAGGCCAGACACTCCAGCTTAGTTCCCAAAGCTGACACAGATATGTGTATTCCGTAGCTGGAGACCACCTATGTCTCCTATGGTCTCCTTCGCTGCTGAGGATCTTTTTTCTGTGTAGGGCCATTGAAAAAGTTCAGCTTGCCATGTTGTAATGAAATGATTCTACTGCAGAAGTAGACTGAGATGATGACAGGAGATGAAGTTGTGCTGGAATGCTGAAGCAAACTCTCCTGTGCTTATGAAAAAAAAGCCATAAAATGTGAGATCTCCAGCAAGGGAGCTATGGGAATATTGTGCAATGCAATATTTGAAAGACACAACAAACAGGTCCATAAAAACAACAGCACCTATAAAGCATGCACATGTGTTCTACTGCAAGCTAGCAGACAAAAATAGGGGAAATAAAACTAATAAATGGCAAACTGAACTTTATCTCGATTTTCTTTTGGTTTTAATTGCATATCATTGCCACTACCACCGAAGATGGTCCTTGGAAAATTTATTTCCCCCTGAAGAGGCATGATGCTCCTCTTCATTTAGAAACAGTGAGAAATGGTGTTGTCATTGACTATATCTTATCATGGAAAATCTTGTAAGTTTGGACTATTCATTTCAAGATATTTTGATGAAATGGTAACTGTTTTGTTTCTGCAGAACTACTACCTTGTATGCATGAATTTTAGAATCCTTAATTCTTTAAGTAGTTTCTGATTTTCATCACATAGTTGCATATTGAACAATTGTCACAGGAAAAGTCCATTTTGAATCAGTTGCCTGTATTGTAACTTTAAAAGGTTCTACATTAAAGTTATTTTTCCCATCTGACCTTTTGATATGAACTAAGGCTATATTTGAAAAAGTATTTAAGGCTAAGGGTATAGAAAGGATTTCTTCTTTCAGAAAAAGAGTACACAAAGCAATATTTGTCCATTTCTTACTACCATTTTGTCTATTGTTTCTAACTTGTCATTAGAGAATTAAAATGCGAGTGGCTCTCCTCTCCTGCTTTTCCTCCTCCTTTCACATAAGAACCCAAAGGGCATTAGAGAATTTCTGGTCCTGTTTGTGAGTAGAAAAAATTCTAAGCCTAAAGCACATTAGCAGAAATGACTAAGATGGAATAAGACTGAGAGACAAAAATTTTCATAGTTAAAAATGGGCATTTCCAGTAACTTTAAAAAAAATCTTTGTTGATACTTGCACGATTCCTGTACAAATATTATCAAATGAAAGTTTAATTTTATTTTTGTAGTTCAGTTGTCTGATTTATCATTTAATACCACATGAAATTTTAATTTCTTCAAATTATAAAAATAATATTATAAATAAAATATAAAAGTAGGTATTATATCATCCAAGACACAAAATGTCTTTTCTCTGCAGATAATAAAGCAATCAAGCTGCTGCTTATGGTTGAAATTTGATTTGGTCTCAGGAACTATTAATATCAACACTAAAATATGTTTATAACTTAGATATCAAAACAACAGTTGTACTCAACACAGAGATTCTAAGCAGTGTCAGCCATGGGATTTTGCAAATCTAGACAAGGCATCCGAGCCCTGTGGGTGAGGAATGGGGCAAAGGAGACTATCATCACACCGGTCAAAACAGAGGGGCCCAGCCAAAGCCATGGTTTTAGCAGTGCTCCCTCTGCCACTTGCTGGTGCCCCCCCTGTGTACCCAGGGGTGAGCTTCCTCTCAGTCCTCATAAATTTCTTTTACCTGCCTGCCTGTCACCCACATGTGTACTTTGTAGTCCTGAAGGCCATTAGAAACCAGTCATAGTGAAAATTACTCTCTCTGCAGTAACACTAACAACACGTGACAAAAATGGCTTATCTGCATCTGTTTTATGGTAAAAGAAAAAATGTTATTTTAATTAATCAGTATCACAAGACCTTTGTCTTGTACCGTGCAAAGAAACACCTCTGTCCTGCTACAACACTAAACAAGCAGCAGGAAACCATTCATTTTTAACAATATTCCTAAAGATTGGCATTATCTTGTAATTAGCAGTGAAGTTTCTTTCCCTTGAGCCGATAGGGTTGTACTGAATTTTCTCTGTTTACATTTATTTCAGGTTTGCTTTTTGGTTTTGTTCTTCTGAGCAAGGAAAATAAAGAGCATAAGATGAAGTAAAAGACATTTTAGTTGAACTTTCAAACAAAACTGTACCAGTATACATACACATATAATACAATTATTGCTCACAGTTAATGCCTACAATCTGTAAAATTGCAGTCTCTGTGCTTGGCATTGCGGGCAGAAAACAAAATGTGCTTTGCTCCAGAGAGCTTTTGATACATAGTGCCTCAGCTTTCAGGTGAATTGCAGTATGTAAGTCATCAGAGTTGACAAAATGTCTGTGAGAAAGGCTTTTCCTGCTCTTACCACCATTTCTTAACTGTTAGGTCTTCCACAAAAAAGAGTGTCGAAGCAGGAAAACCACTTTTGTTGATTAGGACAAAATCTGTTGTAGGGTCTGTATGCCTATTGATTTCATTTAAGGTCATCTGAAGGCCAAATCTGGCCCTTTGCATATTACAGCATTAAATAACATTATGTTGATGAAGAATAAGGGTTTAAATATCTTTCCTATACAGACTCTGAATAAATTTTAAGGACACCTAAATAAATTCTTTCATTTGTATTGACAGGACTTTGGGTGAGCACCTGGCTTACTCAGTTTTTAAAAGCAAACTGAATTCAAGTATCATCCAATTGAAGAGATTGAAGAATGGGCTATACTGAGAATCTGACCCAGGTTTTTTTTTCCTGTGGAAACTGCCAAATCTTGTGAACAAAAGTGAGTAGCCTATGTTGAAAGGTTAGTAAGGTGCCACATAGTGCTATTTCTCACTGATATTCACAGAAGCAATCTTTTAATCAGAAACACAGCCACTGACCAAACAATACAATAAAAGGCATGTTAATAAATACCAGAGGACCACGTGACCTTTCCGTTATTCAGTGCTGCTTAGAAAGCAGCAGCCATGTGAAACACAGGCTGCGCTGAGCACTGAAAATTGCCATGTAAAATTATATGCTTCCAGCTGTTATTTCTGCTATTCTCTCAGAAAAGGGGACAGATGTCATTTCCAGTGTGCATCACCACCTCCTCTGCATTCTTGAATTCTTTAAGAAAGGACAAGGATGGAAGGAAGGGGCTCATTAAGAAGCCCATTATAACAGTTTTACTGTCCATTTTGTAACTTGAGCACTTTTGCTGTTATCACCTGGGGAAAGAAATGTGCTAACCTTACAGAGAAAGCCACCTGGGCTAGAACAGCAGCTAGCTATTAATTTCAAACAGCTGCGACTAACCTAGTTGAGTAAAATTAAATCAAAACAGCCATTTATGCATTCTTGACAGCAAGGATACTTTACTGCCTGTTGTCTTTCTGCTCTCTAATAAAGAGGAGATCATGTTTTTACTCTGTAACAACCCATGCCCTTCCTAGGGTACCAAGGGACATTTCAGGGTGGAGGTGGACCTTGACTGCCAGTGTGCCTGGGAGTGCACCCCTTCACAGAGGTGAGTCTTTCTTCCTACCCAGTAGGACTTTGAGGGTTCATTCTTGGCTGGTCCTTTAGTTTTTCTCCCTTCTCCCACTCCAAGTTTTTTCCCATCTTGCTGCTATTCTCTGCCTGATCTTTTCGGCATACCCTAGAGGGGGCTGCCGCACTGTTGGTCTCTGCAGTGGTCGGCTGCTAATCTGGGTGCTGAGCCAGTCCCATCAGCATCGTCAGACTCCCACTCTCTCCCCTGGCACACACTTCATACATACACCTGCACACAGAGGTGCAGCATTCATCCCCAGCTGGCTTCTAGTGGCCCATTTGAAGACCATTTCGGTAATGAGAGTGTGTAAAACAAGGGACAGTAACTTTATCAATCAACATTTACACAGATAAACTGCTCCTTGTAAACCAGTGATCATGCCTAAAAGGGTGAGCAGCCTGTGTGAAAGAATATGCATTCACATTACATGGGGCTCCAACTGTGTTTCCTAACTAAAAAATGGAACAAATACTGTAAATAGTATGAAAGCAATCACCATGATGGCTCCCTGCTACAAGTCTATCCCATGCTCTGGGCACCTTGCTGTCAACAGGGAATGTCGTTTCTTACGGCATGTCAAAAAATAGCGATGATTTGGTTTGCAGATTACTAGTTGTTGTGGTTGTAAATCAGTTCAATGCAAATGTCTAGTTTAGTTTATTATGTTTATGAAAGCAGCTACTTTTTCATTAATCTCTGGGGCTGTGTTTTGAAGATGAGGCATTCTTTCCAAAAAAGCTTATAACTGGAAATACTTAGCAGGTGTGTAGCAAGCATAGAAAGCCTCATCCTATGCTGTTCACTGGGTGTTCAGAAGAGTTCAGTATTTCATGTCCAGACTTCTATACAGACATATCAGTTCAATGCAAATAACAAATTATGCAAACACATGCCACCACCTCTTAAAAAATCCATTTTCCACAGAAGCATTCCAATGCCAATGAATATATCTTTTCAAATCCTCTGGGTCAGGCACCAAAACATGTCATTAGTTACATCTGATATCTTTGATTCAGGACCTTTTTGGGGAATGTGGCTTATTATGTTCCTTGAAACTACATTAGTTGCTCCAGTTGTGATACACAGGAAGGAAGCAGGATAAATCACAGCAAGTGATGACACACACACACACAGAAGAAGCATGTATTCATGTGCTTTCAAAAAAATGATGAGAAAAAGTTTTCAGTCATACACAGCACTTCAAAAATCTTGTGATGTAGAAGCCAGTAACTGTGTGTCTAATGCTGGAAAATCTGGCACTATTTATTCCAAGATGCATTGTTTTACGGTTGCCAAGTATATGCAACTGAATCTTCTCTATACTGCTCTACCTCCTGTGTCATCTTCACAAGACTAGTGGGATCAAGAACAGGTCAGTCAGCATCACCTGAACTCCTGTTTTCCATTGATTATCCTTGACGTAGAGTCTTACCTCTTGTTGTCACTAAGGATCAAGGAATTGTTCTCTGAAATGCAATCAACCATCCATGTTCCTGAACCACAGATCCAGTAAGAACCACTAGTTGGAAAATGCTCATTGTAATGGAAACAAAGAAATTTTAAGAGATGTGAAATAAAAGTATTAAAACTTTGTGCAAAAATATTCTTTGGAATCCAAATATATGCTATTTAATCAAACTCATAATTATTTCTTCCTAATGGAGGTTCACTTTAATTGCTTTCCCCTCTGGCAACAGCTTTGAACAACATGTAAAATTTTTTCATGTACGGTATAGGACTATATAAACTGGGGAAATGGCAAGCTCCCTGACTGTGCAGGTCCAGCTCAGTGTTCTCTGGAACAGTGGCAGCATAGTCTACATGTTACATGGTGATGCTGTAGTAAAATATTCAGACTAAGTGTTTCCCAGACGAGTAAAAGAAAATATGCAATGAGCAGAAGAAAAATATAGGTGGAAAAGGATGTTTTTTTCCTGAAGTACTGAATATCAGCTGTACAGTTTGACTCTGCCCTGACCAACACCCACTCCATTCTTACTGGAATCACTGGGCTGTTTTGTCAGGCCAGAGTGAGACACTATTTTTTATTGTGCAGTAAAAAGTACTTATTTTCCCTTTTTAAACTCTTTTTAAAACCTCAAAATGCAGAGGGGAACCTTAACTCAGCTTTGCCTCTCCCACAACTTAAGTGGTAGAGCTACTGCTGTGTTTGTACTTCAGGAGAGGAAAATAAAGCTAAGGCTGAGAAAATTTGAACCAGTAATGTAACAAGTGTTTGATAAAGGGCTGTCCTTGGACAGGTGCACCAGCTTCCTAAAGGGAGCTCTGGGTACCCTTCAACAGCAAAAATTGTATCTTGATGTTACACACGTAATTTAAAATTGTTCTATTTTATTTTATACACACACACAATCACTGCAGAGGGTGGAATGGTGGGGTTTACCTTCCTGGGTATGAGATAATAGATAACCAAAGCTGCTGTTTCATTAAAGTAGTCTTGATCAGTGTTACTTCAAACACAAAGCACATGACATCTGGCCACATGCTTAAAAGAACTTTCTTTATTTACCACTAAGCCAATTAGGCACAGGGTGGTTTGGTGATCATTGACCAGCATCTTGACACTTCTAGGGAATCTTTATGTGATTTTAAACATACCATGCACTTCACTTGCCTGTATCATATTCTCACATCTGTATTGGAGAATAAAAGATACTTCCGAATCACATGGTCATAACTATGCTAATGGATAGGTATACCTATAAATTGCAAAACCTCCATTTACTGTGACACATTGAAGAAACTGGCTAATTTTTTAGTTTGTCAGAGACTTGTCACAGCAATCCTAAAATGTGCATTAAACTCACCAGGTGAACCTCATTTGTATGTGTCAACTTTTTCGTTGAGGTGGATGTTTCTTTGGAAGGGCTGCCCCTAACTGTGAATATTAGTGGGACAGTGGAATTAATGACATACAGCTTGCTTCTCTGCCTGCATTTTAAGGACTCCAAGAAAAGACTGCCTGCCTGTTAATAGAAACAAAGCTGTATTGGACAGAAAGGCCTTAGAAATGTAAAGCCTAAAGATTATAGATGGCACTGTAAATGTATTAAAGACACATAAAACTCCTGGTGTTATAGTCTTTGCTGCTAAGTGATACTACAAAACTACAGTCCTTTAACCTTGCTCATTGCTGTTGCACAGCAAATCTGAGCAGTTTTCCTCCTCTCACCAGATAGAAGTTTTTAGTTAGCATATATCTTTCTGAATGTCCAGCTACATAAAGGTTTTAGAAAGTTGAACCTTTGATGTACTTCATATAGATAAGGAAATATATATTATAATATATTAGGCATATAGTGCTGTATTTCTGTCAGTGTGAAAGTTATTTCATCTCTAGCTTCATCCAGTTTACCCTCATCAGCTTTTCAACTGGTAATGGCATCGCAGGAAGTCATTGATGAGCTGACAGTATTTTTTGATGCAGTGACATGCCATTTGCTCTGTCTGTGTAGTGAAGGTCTGTGCTCATAAATGTTAAAGAATTACCAACAAAAGAAAGCAACTCCCCTCATTACTCACAGAGAAGACACAATGCAGACCTACAATACAAAATATCTGTTCTGCTTTATCTTTCACTGAACTTTGACAGAAGTCCATACATGTGTGGTCAAAGCCAGGAGGGGCAAGGAGAGAAGGCAGCAGTAACACATAGATGGGAAATGTAAATCTTTACATAGAAATGATGCTGTAAAACCATGGTAAGCAGTTAGGGTTGCCTAGGTAATCTGCTCCTGATTCATGATTTAGATACAGTTCTTTCTTACTACATCAAAACTTTTGGCCTAAGAGTGACTATTAGCCAATAGTTGTTATACTCTGTCACTGAACAAAGACATACTCCAGCACAAGAATATTTCTCATCAACTTCCATGTTGTTGTGCAGGCAAAGAAAATTACACTGGTCAGAACAATTGTTAACATCAAAGATACATAAAGGCAAATTTTATGAATCAGGACTCTAATAAAAGAAAAAAGATAAAGTCAAAAATAGCTAACAAAGAAATAGCTCCATAAAAGTCTTTGTAAATTAAATGTAGAACAGATTATGCAGTGCATCATGAAGAAATAGCTTTTGGAAACACGTATGCATGAAATACAGCATCCGTTTCAGTGGATAAACTGCTTAAATAAGACAAACAGCACCTGGTAACAGATGAATTATAATGACGGTTCCAAGTGGGTTTTTTTTAAGATATGTGAAGATATTTTTGTACAGCTGTGACTTCAGGCAAGATGTTAGATGTTTCAAAAACAGACCAGTCTTCACAGACTGCCATATGAAATGGCTAAAAAGACACTGTAAAAATCTTTCAGAGAGTCGAGAGTCTACGACATACAAAGATGATGGGACTATAAGCTTCTCTTGCACATATACAGGAAGTCCTTCTGTTCTCTTACATTTCTCGTAATTATTTTGTGCTTCTAAATCAAGGCACGCGTGGTGCAACAAGATATCTGAAAACATTAAATTCTCATGAGAATTCATCAGGTAAATGGCCTCTGAAGTTAAAGCTCTGATTTCTAGTAGGCTGCAGAATTCCATCTTATGTGCTTTTCCCATGAAAAAAATGTTGGTGCAGCAGGCTTTGAACCATTGAACATGTGAATAAGTGATGTTTCGAAATAATCCAGTCCTGAAATTCAGTTAAACAATTGTTCCCATATTTGCTGACAATGTTAGGGAAATCCTTTGGCTTCTGACCCCTAGTAAGTCTAGTCAACCAACTCTGCTGTGCTTACCCATGCAGCATTATCTGCTGTCCTCAACATGTCCATTAATATGTTTTGATAATATATATAGACTAGTTTGATAAAACAGTCTGTGCATGGAGTTTAGGGGCAGATATTGAGTTCTTGTATGACTGAGGGGTTTAGTTTTTACTGGTTAAAGCTGGTGAGGTTTATTTTTGAATGCTCCTTACCCTTCATTACTTGGAAATTTGTGTCTACTGCAGTAGTTGATTTGATTGGAAAATCACATCATTCTCCTCTGAGGGGAATGTTTAATGTTCTTAGTCCAGACAGTTTTCTTCAGTTCCTTGGTGAATATTTGTCACCCTTAGTGCTGTGATGATCTTTACCTTTGATTGCCACATGAAAGGATTTTATTTTTTAAATTCAGATTAAATGAGCACACACTGAATTACATGGTAAAAAAAATTATAATGCAGATGATATTTCATACAAATTTAAGATTTTTCTCCAATTCTTACATTATTTAGTTCATAAAAGATCCTACTCAGTTCACTTCCAGTATTCCTGATTTTTTTCCATAAATAAGAGAAGGATTAGGCTCCTAAGATTAAATCATGTAACCACATGCCTGGCTCAGTGCAAGCTACTCATATATTTACCGACCACAATTGTTCTTAAAATGTTATATAAAGAGCCTTGTCTGTAAAGATTCAAGTCCACGCATGGATTTGAATTTTGAGTTGCCAACCATCGTGAATGCAAACTAGAGTCTCAGTAGATCCCACCAGTTGTAAACACAGGGGAAAAAATATTTCATTTTTTCACCTGTTTCTCTGATAGTGAGAATATTTCCTCTTAGCTCGAAAGAAGAATACTCTCTGTCTTGTTTCACTGCTTCCTGTATTTCTACCATTTTGAAACTGTTTAATCCATCAAGTAGAAATGGCTGCTCTTTGCATAGTGAGCTGCAGTGCTGAGAAATTTAATATGGAACATGATAGCCTACTAGTTATTAATATTATAGTTTCTTCCAGTATTTTACTGGTTGCTTATAAATACATTTTTGTTACAACATAATAGTGTATTCATGGTCATGGCTGTATACAGGTAGGAGTTGTTCACTTTTCTCAAATATTTGCAAGAAACATAAACAAAACCCATATGTTTCAAATATTTAACTGGATACCTTTTTCCACTTCCGTGCATGTGTTGCAGCCATTTGAGCCCTGTTCTGTTTCAAAAATTCTACCACTTATCCTCGTGTTTTATGACATATTCTTTATCTAAATCTGTACTTAAAATGAGTTTCGTACTCTAAGATTTTTTTCCTCAGCACTGACCTTCAATTATTCTCCATCTCTGTGATTGTCACATAAAGAATATCAATTCCAGCTTTCAAACAGATCATTAGGTGTTTTTGTGCTGTAATCCTTGTTGTTTGGCTGCGCTGTTAATTCATATTAACTTGGTGAACTTGGGGGTAAATACTTTGTGTCTTTTGTATGGAGTCCCTGTTGTGACTGAGTGGCTGTTCCTCCATATGGCATCTTCACTAGTGTTTCGATATCAAAACACTCATGCTAAGAAAGAAGGGTTTCTTCACTGCTTAAATACCTTGCTGGTTCAACATTTCAAAGTATGCTTTGTGATGTCCAGACATTGTCATTAATTGCTAGCACAAGAGATGGGCCAAAACCCAAAACCCTTGAATCCAACTCCTCTACTGCCTCCACACCCCTTCTCTTTTGGAAACTTTGGAAAGCTGAATCCAGACACAGAGCCAAGTATTGCAAATTGGCCAAACCCCAATCCCACCTCCCCCACCTTAGGGGTTTTCCAAATCCTGATCCAAAATGTATTTCCTAGTCTTCTATTCTTCCTCGTTTCTTTGTAAGATTCTTAAAACTTGCATATTCTTTCCTTGATGATGTTTTGGCAGTTTCACCTAATTACTTTTAGGTTTGCTCACAATGGTCTAAGCCTGCCTGTAGAATCTCAATATTGATAAGAAGAAAAGGAAAGTGGAATCAAATCCCATCTGCATTACAAAAGCTAAAGAGCAATTTAAAGGATTACCCTATGCTCTACTGCCATAGAATGAAAATGAGACAAAAGTCCCTTAAGTTAAGAGACCCAAAGAGGTTGAAAAGTGTGTGTGGTTTTTTCATTTGGTTTGGTTTTGTTTCTTCAGTAATGTAATTTATAACTCATAAAGCTCCAACCAACTTCCAGCTGGGCTGGTTTACAAAAGTATAGGCTCTGTTCTTGCACTATTCAAAAGGAGAATCATCAACCGCAAGTGTTGCTGTGTAATATCTCTAAAATCACAAGCCTGACAGCTCAAATTATGAGACTTTCAATAGCTGCATGCAAACCTGTTTGCATCTGCTGTTGGTATCCAAGCCTTTAAAGATCATGTTTTCTGGGTTTTTTTTTTTGCCGAAAGTGAGCTAGGAACATTTATGAAAAGTGTAACAACTCGTATATTGGCCTGACATCTGAAGCTGGGCCTGTGAGTTAAAAATCTAGTAATGACTATGAAACTGGTCATGGATTTGCAAACGTTGTCAGTATAGAACAGGTCTAAGTCCGTTGCAAGATCTGAATGTGTTCTGTAAGCTAATGGAATTGCTCTGCAGTTGACATCAATTTATTGACATACTGCTCGCAGTGTATTTCTTATTGCCATACTTAGTTAAATGAGATTTACTTTAGCAAGATTTCTCATGGAACAAACGACATATTGGTCCGTGTAGCCAAGGCTGCTAGTCTGCGTCTTCTGAAATCTTGTAAAATTCTGTGCTCTGTCAGTGACTTCATGTAAAATCAAAGGCAAGTTAGTTAATCTCCCTGTATCTACATTGCCCTCTTTGTAAAATATTAAAAACTGTATTTCCTGTATTTTGTTGGCTGTTTACAGAGTATGGCTTGTAAACAACAGAGGAAGCTGAGATACAGTACTAGCTGAGAAGCAAGAGGCGTGGAAAGACTGGAGATAGATAAATTACACAGGCTTCTGAAAGTAGACTTGGAAAGAAGCATGCAGCAGTGCAAAAACTGGGGAAACAGTCTTCTGTGAGGAAAAGAATTGGAAGGTTCACTTTCCAGAAAGAGTTTGAGTGTCCCAGAGTTATGTGTGAGCCCACTCACAGACAGGCACTGGGACGACACTAAAACTAGAGTACATCTTAGTCTGCCCACAGGGAGCATGTCCAAAGATGAGGAGAGATATTAAGAGTATGTAACTGGCACCCTAGGACAGGAACAAGCCTGAGAGATAAAGTGTTGGAATAATGATGGATAGCTGCCTGTCTGTCTTGCCTGGGATTCTCTATCAAAATAGGAGGAGGAAGCAATGTTGCATCTAATGTTGCAGAATTCCCCAATTTTGCTGTTGCAATTCAGATCTCAGGCATTTCAATTTAAGATGTTGGGCTCATCTGCTAAATTACCACACCTTTCCGATGACAAAATGTGAACACAATGTTAAATTGTTGTGAAAAACACTGCAAAAGTCTATAAACTTTTAAATATTTTGGTGACATTTTGGTTTAGATTTTTCTGATGACAACAATGGAGGGCTGTTACTGAAGCACAACAGTTATCTTAATTCGTAAGGTAAATGGTGACAGTCTAAGGTAGGAACGGGGAGGATGTCTTTGTAGCTCATTGCTTCAATAAGTGCAGTTAAATTTATAAAAAGAAACAGTTCTCACATATGCATTCACTCCATCTCTTCCCACAATTCCCACAGAGACAGCAACTGTTCAGCTTCAATTTTGAAAGCTCAGAATGTTTCATGTGAATGCATCTCATCAGTCTGATTTCTGTCCAGCTAAACAAAACTGATTAAGCAGTATTATCTACCATCTCTTTCTTGAGATTTCTCACATTAGATATAGATGTTCAAGTGGATGCCAGAGAGGTCGCAGCACATGAGTTCTGAGGTGACATCATTGCACCCCAGTGCTTGTGGCAACGAGTCTCTCTTACAGGTCAAAGACTGGATGAGTCTAAAGGCTGAACTATCTATCTATTGTCCTGCTAGCAGTGGATGAGTATGTTCATACGCCTCAGAGCTATGTTGTTCCTGCTATTGAACATCTGAATTTTATCTCAAGTCAGAGGTTGAGGTAGAAGTTTTGTATGCATCAGAACTTTAACCTTTGATGAAAGTGGTTTCGTAATCACAGGTCATCACCTGGGTGAGCTTCATTTTGGCAGTCCACGATACTGCAGTCTTCATAACTTTCATTCTAGTTTCTTTCATATCTACTGGAGGCACACACACGTGTAAATGCTAATCCTATCTAAAGCTCCTTATAAAGCACTGGCTCCCTCCTGCTTCTCACTTTGCATATTTGCACAAGCTTCCAGGTTCCCAGAAATCAATCCAGGCTTATAAGAGAAAAAATACCTAAGAATAACTGTTAACTGAAAAAGTGAAAAGAAATTTTAAAATTGTGTTGCTACAGACCTGATGGCAAAACAGAGGTCCAACCTTCAGGAAGAGACAGGTGGCTTCTGAGTGAAAATGGTAACATTCTCCCCAGGGAGATCAGCTCCAAAGTTGAGTTCACTCTTTCCTGCTATAAAGCATATTGATGTTAATGGTTTTCTTCTGCTTGCACGCGTGTTTTTCAAATTAAGTATTGTTAAATCTGTAGAGCTTAAAATACTGCTTCAGACACCCTCCTTTGCTTCTACTTCAATGTCATATAATCTGCCATAGGTGTACAGTGCTGATAAGCTGCACTGCTTCTCACAAACAGATGCAAACCAATTTAATTTAAATATCTGGCAGAGGTAAAGGAGAACTGCAACTAATGACCAGTTCAGTAAGTGGAAGGGGTAATTTTCAGGACATGGAGTACTTTGTATCAGTGCATTCACTCTCCCTGAAGACAGTGAAAGGATTATGTTTGTAATATCAGCGTTTGGAGGTGACATATTTGCATGTGTATAAAGTGTTACTGAATGCAATAATCCTGGGCACACCAATCTCTAGTATCTATTTTGCAAATGATATTAAAGGACTCAGGACTTCATCTGTAGCATTACAATTTTGCTGAGAACAACCTTTGTCTCACTGGTGAAAGAAAGTGCTGGGCACAGTAGGCACAGCTATAACTCCTGCTGCGGGTACAAGTGTCTTATTGCTCTGCATGCTTGCATTGAGGTGCGTGGCAGAGACAGTTCGGAAATGAACAAGGCCTGAGATTTTGCACCTTTCAGACAGTGTTACCTTGTTTAGGGCATCTTCTTCTTCCTACTACAGGCTTTATTTTTCAGTATGTATGCAACGCAAAAAGAAATATCCCTCCCCCCCCCCCCCCCAACTAGTGTTCCCTATCTAGAATGACCTTTCAGTGAGATAAATAAATGAACTCCATAAAAGGTAGATATATGCAGTATAACAAAACTCCAGGCATGAACAGCAGGATATGGCGATGTTCAGCTCCAGAACGCTTCCAGGCACTTCATGCCTTAAAGTAATTTTTCAGTAAAGCTTCGCTTCTTTTTCAGTTCTTTTTTATTTTTTCAGTTAGGGATAATTCAAATGAGCCTTTAGCTAGATGCAACACTGCTCTGTAGAAATTGGCAGATATTGGGCATGACTCCTCATTAGAGCTCTATGCAAGAATCTGAGTAGACCTTCCCTTTGGACTTGATTCATGTGAGTTTCCATTCCTTGAATTTCACTTTGATTTCTAGGTTCAAATATGTGCAGAAAACTGAAAGCCAAACTTTTGGAAGTATGACATTCATGTGGTTTCATGAAAAAAATATTGGGTTTGCATGAGTTTGTTGTGAAAAAAAAATTAAGCTGTATTTTAGAATCTGGAGTGAATCTTAGATGTGCAACAAAATATCAGGAATGGTGAATTTCATACAACTCACAGTGCTATTGTGAATGTCTTGCTGCTCTGCTACCGATTAAACACATATCTTGAATAAACAAAGTCTTTATAGCTAAATCACCTTTTCAACATATCTGAACATTGCAGGCCGCATAATTTGGTAACATTACCACAAGATCTTTAACTCACTACAAGAAAGACATTGAGATACTGGAACATATCCAAAGAAGAGCAACAAAGCTGGTAAAGAGCCTAGGGAGCAACTCTTATAAGGAGCAGCTGAGGGAACTGGGGCTGTTTAGTCCGGATTAAAGGAGGCTCACAAGAGACCTTGTCACTCTTTACAACTACCTAAAAAGAGGTTGCAACGAGGTGGGTGTCAGTCCCTTTTCCCAGGTAATAAATAAAAGGATAAGAGGAAGTGGCATCAAGTTGTGCCGGGGGGGGTTAGGTTGGATATTAGGAAAAAAATTTCTTCACCTAAAGGGTTATCAAGCATTTGAACAGGCTGCCCAGGGAAGTGGTTGAGTGGCTGTCCTTGGTGGTATTTAAGACATATAGATTGTGGCACTTAGAGACATGGTTCAGTGGTGGCCTTGGCAATGTCAGGTTAGCAATTGGAACTCGACGATCATAAAGATCTTTTCTAACCTAAATGATGCTATGATTCTATGCTTCTGTTCTATGATTCCTTCTCTCGTCATCTTTCTCCACACAAGATGCCCATCAACTGCAATGGGATGTCCATGAGCAGAACAATGGCAGGATACATGGAATCCAAGTATAATCCGATTATTCCACTTTAGATGATTTAGTTGCTTATCGAGACCTTTGTACTGATAAGAACAATCTCTAAAACTTCCTTTTAAAACACACATCTAAAGTTGAACAAGAAATGTCCAAAATCAGGAATTCTAAAATGGGCTTATGTAGCATTAGTGCAATATATCCAGTTTAAAGTTGGGCTAAGAGAGAGAAAGAAAAAAAAAAAGAAAAAAACAACCATATAGTTATGAAAATGTCCTTCTCAGTTGTTTCATGCATTGTAAGCTATGTAATTATAACTGCAGCAGTTTAGTTCTTAAAAATAAAGCAGTTATCATTTCATCTATTACATACTACAAATGTTGCTATTTACCATAAAAATCTGGCATTGAGAATTTCATGTACAGGAATTCCAGAAGCTATCTGTAAATACTTCTCCTATGATGCTAGTCTTCTTGAGTACAGGAGAAAACAGCAGCGGCCAAAAGATGTATGGAAAACATCCTGTTGTGCAACTCTCAGGTGTGTATTGCTGGTGAAGCAAAGGATTTATGGGTTTTCTGTGGTGATGGTGGTGTTACTTACAAAACGTACACTAGAATGCTAGTAGATCTATATATTTAGTTTCCTGAGTTTTCAAGGGCAATATGAGAAGTTGTAAATTCTGCCATGATGTCATTCTGTGGTGATTTCCCCACTTCTGAGCCAGGGGATGATGCAAAGTGGACCATTCTTCCCCTGTCCTCCAGGAAATGGTCTCTGAAGTTGCTGTGTGAGGGTATTTGGACACATAAAAGACTCACTGGTGTAGAGGAATCTTAGTAGCCATTTTAGCCCTTTTCTCACTCCTACGTTCAGTCCACCTCGCTGGTTTTGCATTGCAGCCCCTTCCCACTGAATCTTTTCAGTCTTCCTGCCTGTTTCACTTCCCATCAAGCCCAAAGGTCCTCAACCAAGCTACTGCTGCCCAATGCAACATGAAGCCTGTTTCTCCCACTGTTCCTAATTACTTCCATTTCTTGTTCCAGATTTCCCTCTTCAGCTTAATTTCCCACACCCAGCTCTGTCTAATTTATGTCTTTTCTATTTTGGCCTTCAGATGTCTTCAATGTTTATGTTTCTGCTACTGTTGTGCCAAGCCAGACCCTCTTCTTTGCTCCTATCTGACTTCTCAACATCTGTAACTCTTTTTTTGCCCTCTCAGTTCCTTCTCTCTTGCAAACTCTGTATCATTGTCCATCTGCTAGTCCAGCTTTTCCTCCAGCCTGTTTTTCGTTTCTACTGATGTGCAGTTTTCCTAAATAGTCTGTTGTCTACACTTGCTCCTTTTTCCTTTCTGTCCCCAGTCCTGGTGCCTTTGGCAGAGTTCCCCTTTTTCACTGCTAGCTTCTGATTTTAGTCGCTTTTAAGGCTCATTGCTAGCATACTGCTATCCACCCCTAACACACATGTACCTTGCTTTTCTCCTTTATTGTCTGAGCTTACCAAGGTACCACAGCGAAGAGCTTAGGGAAGACGGGGTTTTCTGCATGTTCATCTGAATGTAGCATGCCATGCAACATTGTAATACTGTGATTGCAAGAGATGTATAGCTCAGCCCCATGTGGGAGAATGCCTTCTGCATTGAGAAAGAGTTCTTGGATCCAGTTTGCACTTTCTACTGCAGAAAATAAAAGACAGGCAAAAAAACCCACAAACAAACAAACAAAAACCCACAAACAAACAATCAAACAAAAAACAAAAAAACAACCACACTGAACACTGGAGACTTCAGGCAATGCAAGGGCATAGGCATAGGCATGCAAACTGGATGAACCCTGAACAGAGTGAGAGCAGTGATTTGAAACTTCTGTCAACTTAATACTTACAAGTCAGAGTTCCCAGCTTTCCTGAGGAACTCTTGCCTTTCTGTGCAAAATTCTTCCTCCCGTATGCTCACTTTCCTTCTAATGCAGAATAGGATATTTTTTAAATTCCCCCCAAAGAGAAAAGTAGTGACAGAAAGACAGTCACACTGCTAGAAACACTCCTGCTTTGCAGTTTGGGAGCAGAGTCAGACTCCTTTATCGCTGAACAAATGGTGTAAAAGGGTTCCAAGAGAGCATTTTTCTGTAGAGAATACAAGGCTTTACTGAAATGTACATTCTCCCTGGAGGATTTCAGCATTTTCCAATTGGTGCCTTTCATGGCATGTGTTATGTATTGACACAGATTAAGTTTCCCTCCTGTCTGGAACAATGCACACTCAGGAGGAGAGCTACTGACCTAGCAATAAGCGTGAACAGTTTATGGCAAGTGGTGGAGCAGAGCTCCTGGAGGACGGCTAGCTGAAGGCAGAGCGCTCCCTTCAGCTGTGCCATTCCAATTCTCTCCTCCTCCTTCTCCTCCTCCTCCTTTCTCTTTTTTTCCTTCCCCTCCGTCTTTCGCTGTTACACTTTCCCTAGACCCCTTGGCTTTGTTGAGCTGCATGTCTGACTAGCAGGAGGGGATTGGCTGCCTGCCGGCTCAGGGAGCGCTTCCCGCAGCTCACCCCAACCCACCCACCCACGCCTGGGTCAGGAAATGTGAGCAGAGCTGATGGAGGCGGAGAAGCGGGGCTGAAGGTTTGCACCAGCGCTGGATGTGACAGCAGGCAGCTGAGAGCTTCGCAGCTTGCGCAGTGTCCAACCCAGGTCCGGCACAGACCTGACCATGGAGGGCTGCCACTGGACAATTGCTGGCACCCTGCTTCTGGTTTCCCTCATCCTGGTAAATGCCATTTCTTTCCTGCAAATACGTGTAGCTTGTAGCTGATATTGTATCTATGTGTATATATGCGGGTGGGTGTGCTTTTAAGATTGCAGTTACGAGTTTGTTTTGAACAAATTATATAAATCTTACCCTCTGTAAAGTATTAAAGGCTTGGAGCCGTGATATTGTGGATTGCTGCAGGTAGGACCAAGAAGCTGATATTGGCATCACTTCTATAAACTTAGAGAGCAATGACCTGTGAATGGTGATTTAACTGCTTGATATTTAGAGAAGAGCTGTTTCTCCCCACACTGTAATGTACCTGAAATGCTCTTCCTTCCTAAAACAAACCAACAAAAAAAAAACCAAGCCCACAAACAAAGAAAAAAACCCACAGAACAGAAAAAATGTTTTTCAATTGCGCACATGCACAGAAACCAGGCACTGAACTTTTTCCTACAGCCAGTTTAAATAAGCTTTCATTACGGCTGTAACTCATTATTGAGACAAGTTTATACCAACTTTTGGAAGATATGTTATGTGATATCTGGTATACTTCAGGGCTGTAAAGCTGATTGTTACTGTATGACTTCCCCTGATTATCTTGATAGGATGCTCTACAGCTGAGTGCCATAACTCTGCTGTTTGGTTGAGATTAAATATTCCATTTTGACTCCTACTTGATTTTATAAGCTGTATGTTTGCTATCAGAAAACCTGCAATAAGATTATTATTGTGCACGCACTTTTGATACCATAGTCTTGGCATACACGTCTGTTTTCTGAATATTTGACTTAATGAAGTTATTCAAATAGCAAAGAACTTACAGAAATATATGAACTTCATAGCAGCTTGTGTCTTCTTATTTATCTGTATAACTTATTTATTAAATATATCTTATTTATCTGTATAATCTATGGTAATAATTATGAATTAATCTTAACACATTTTTAGTAACCACAAGGGGACCTAAACAGTAGGATAATTCTATTCAAAACACTTACTAAAAATAATTCTATGATTAAAAAAAAAACCACCTTTTGGATATATAATCAGTAAATACTAATTAATCACTAGAAATAAGAATGCTATCTGGACCAATCTAAAAGTCTTATTTTGTTTAAAGGGCTACTTTCCATCTAAAATACTGCATTCACACAAAATGGCATAAAGTCAGCACAGATTTGCTTTCATTTATAAAAATGAGAAGTTTATAACCTGATGACTGTAATATATTATGATCCAATCCTGCAGTACTAATTTAGGGAAGATCAACAGGAGATATGACTCAACAAGACTGTGTAAGGACTGTAGGATTTGGCCCCGTGTTAAGCTCATACTCATAACATTTGTACTTTACTCTGCTGCCTGTGAATTAAGTTCTCAGTCCCTAATTCATGAAAATAAATAGTGCATTCTGCTGCCAACTATTATGCATTATATTCCATATATACTAGTTTATATTTGTATAACTTACCCTGCCTCAAGAGATTTCCTCTCCACCTCCCATCAAATCTCTTTGTGCCTTAAGAATAGTGATGTGAAGCAAGCTTAACTTTCTTTTTTGAATCAGGCCATTCTTTTGCTCCTTCCACACTCGAGAAAATCTCTCACTTGCTTTCAGCAGGAGATTAGGTAAACATGCAAGGATTTGACCTATAGCTTGGATAGAGATAGAGGTAAGTTGCAGGGTACCTTGGGTATACATGTTACTGGTGCAGTTTATTGCAGCATGAGTTCACACAGGGCATGGTAGGAAGTTCATGGATGTTTCTGAGGGGGAAAAAAAAAAGAGATGTTGGATAAGGCCCATGACCTGGCTATTAACCTCCTAAGTATCAGCCTTCGGTCAAGTAGGTGGAATCTGTTTGAAAGCTATGACAATCAGCATTTGGATATGTATGTTCCACCTTGTATCCCTTTAAAACTCCTGTCGCCCACACTGAGCAGCCTGTGGTCATGTCGCACTCTTGGTAACATCAGCAGAAGTTCACAGTTGTAACTAGGTAACAAATACTTACAGGATTACTCTTACAATAATTTATCACATGTTCCTATATTTTCATTAAGAGGCTGGGAAGCAAGGTAGCACCTAAAGTCTATGTTGGGCATCCCTGCCTCAGTAAAGAGGTTGTGTAGCCCAGGCACATGCACAGCCTGTGTGCACATGATACTAAGGGGATGGACAAGCCCACAGGCAGTATCAGCAATAACCTCTCCTGCTCCCCTCGTTAGTCTGCAGATATAGTTGGCTCCAGGGTAGGCCACCTGGAGCGGTGAAACAGTGAGTGTAGCTCACTACGCCATTAGGGTTCTTAAACTTCTTCAGAATAAATTGTAATCATTTTCAGTTGAGTGGTGTTTAAGTAAGGTCTGTGGGGTCAGCAGTTTATGTGTTAACTGCCCTAAAACTTGCTCCATACTCAGACATCCAGTTTCCCTGGCATAAATGGGAGTTAGATACTTTCATAGATACTTTTGAGAATCTGAGACGTAACACTAGACGCCTGTCTTGAAAAAATAATATCAGACTGGAAGTAACTTGAAAAGACAGTTTCTCTCTTTTCAGACTAAGACCAGCTATTTGGGGAATTTTGCTCATTGATTTGTGAACTTTTGCATGCTAAGGAAATATTAGCACACCATTTTTTAAGAGAAACAAAAGAAAGCAGGCATTCTGTTCTGGAGATTTCCCTTTGTATTGGTTTAAAAATAAAAGCCTAACACGAGAAAATCATAGTTGTCTAGCTCAAAAGAAATGTGGCCAAAACCATAACCAGCCATGTGTTCATCCAAACTTGGAAGTCAAATCATGTCAGAAGGGCATTTAATCACATTTGCATTTGTTATTTACATCTTTTCAGCAGCTTTTTTTAGCTCTCTTTCTTGCTGTTGTGGTCCTTACAGAAGTGACACTAGGAATTGTAATAAAGTACATGTGTTTTTCTGCAGGATTTCTTTCTTTTGCTGTGCTAATTTGTGCATGGAAAATAGTCAAATACAATAGTCAGTTCCTTCCAGGCTCTTTGGCATTACGTTCTCCTATTATCTAACTAGGCCTGTCTTGGATGATCACATGCACAATTAGCCAGCAGAATGAATATAATGTTTCTTGTTTACATCTAAATATACAAAGCTTGACAGTTTTTCCTTTCATGTGTAGATAGGTCTACCTGCTGTTGTATGTCTGCTCCTCTCTTTCTACAATTGTAGCTGTATAGGGAGTGATTTTTCCAGTACAGTGTCCAAACTGCACACACATATTTTCATGCATAGTCATGAATATCTGCAGCCTGGCATTTGATCACATCAGTTGAGTAAGGATGCACTGAAATACGGAGTTCAGCTATACAAAGCTAAGGTTTGTTCACATGACAGTGTGCAAAATTTCTCACCATTGTGGTTTGCAGCCAGTGCTGCTGTAGTCCAAATGCCTCATGTCTATACAACAAAAAAATTTCTTATGTGAAGGTCTAAATGCTGCTAAGTATATATATACTCATCACTTTCTTCCTGCATCCCTCTGAAATTTTGTTTTTGCACTTATTTTATTAACCTCTTCCTTCAGAGATTTCTTGAAGTGTATCGTTTATTTGCTCTTTTTCTACCAAGTGCAGACTTGCATGAGCTGAACTAAAGTTGTTGATAGAATTTTTTTCTTTTGGACTTTAGTGAATGAGAATCAGTACTTAGTGTAGGCTGTTGAGTCTCCTTCACCAGTGTCCATAAAGTTAAACATATTTTGTTTTAATGACTTCTGATTTAGGTCTGATAAAAGAATAATTAAAAAAAAAACCCTACGAAACTGAACATGTGGAGAGGCCGAAGATTGGAACATGGTCACCTGTAGTCATGGATCTGTCAGATGGACAAACTCATACGCTCAGAAGGTTCATGAGTTAATGTAAAGTCTGAGTAGTCCACGTGCCCAGACAAACAGTTCTTTAGAAGAGGGGTATCAATCTCTGTATGACTGAATTTTCACTGAAGCAAACAAAAACTGAATCCCTTGTAACTGTGTTGTTATCCGTCCAGCTATAACTTCATGTTTTCTGTTACAGTGTTGTCTTGCCAAATCTGCAGACAGCACTGTTATTTGTATTGCTTTTCATCTCTGTTTTCTTAAGTTTGTAAGGAAAGTCCGTTCTCTATGATCAAAAATTACCTGGGAAAAAAAAGGGAAATTGCAGTCTGTTGCAAGACAGGCATGTGTTCTCTCATATAAGAAAGGAAAGCAGAATATCATCCTTACAGAAACAATCAGAAAGCTGAAGGCAGTGAAAAACCAGTGAAAACACATCAACCACTAGATGCTATGGTATCATGATGGGGAACAGGAAAAACAGAAAGAAATTACTTGTTCCAGTCCAAGCCAAGGACATCTATGAAAAAAGTCTTCTTATGTGATGGACAGCAATCAATTGAAAGCTGGCATGAAACGTGGAATTCCACTAGAATATCATACTCTGATATGAACCACTTCTTCCTAACTGGTGTATAGGAATGGCTAACTTCTGATTTTGGCATCTCTGTCTTTTCATATCGGCAGATGGACAGTAGGCTTGTCTTAACAGGTTGGCTGACAAGCTTTGGATATTCAAGGTCTTATATCATCCACTAGCATGAACATAAATCTATGTTCAGGCAAAATGGGGGAAGTAAGCAAGAGGTACACATTTCATGGAGTGGTAGAAAATCTTCTCTAGGTCCTTAACCTTGTGCAGTGTTGAACACATATCAATAATGGTCAATGCTTAGTGCAATCTGATCATTTAGATGTCCTTCTATCTCAGGGAATGTAAAACATTTCACTACAGGTCTGAGATTTGCTATTATGCATGCTAAAACTCACTGTACATGTTCAGACCTATTTTTTTAACCAGTCAAAATTTTTCTGTATGCAAAAGGAACAAAGACAGAGGGTTGTCCATTGGGCGTTAAAGATACTAGAAAGATTTAAAAGTTGGCATCATGGTTTTAAATATGCCATTCTCAAATTTGTCATTTGTCTTTCAAGATAATTGTATGCAGTATCTTACCTGTTGAAGGCTCACCGCTATCTGTTGAAGGCTCTCCCACAATTGGATATGTTCATCACTATTTACAGGTTTTGCCCTTCTTTTTGGAAATGGCAAATACCATTCTTAGAATACTAACTTTTAACAAAAATATAATGATTCATAAGCATGCTATTAGCTGAGATTTGAGAGCAAGCTTCTCATCTATATAAATCAGTTTGCCTCTGTTAACTGCAATAGTTATGCTGAATTCCACATTCTTAGACTTTGTACTGAAGCTTTTTCATTGAATAACTGTTTAAAGTTTGAGTTTTTACATGTAGTATTTATATGTCATGCACAGAAGAAATTAAAATACCTCCAAAAAGCACTGGTCATTAGTATCTTCTTGTGAAATCTCTGAATGGCCAATTTATTGTATTTTCAACAGAACACCTTTTCTGGGTGTTATGCATGCGTCATGGCCTGAATCTGAGTGTGCACGCTGAACGCTACTGTAGGCCAGGACTTTCTCTGGGCTTCATTGACAGTGAGATGTTATCACATCAAAGATTACCAACTCCAGGTGCACTTCCAGCTTTTTTCTTTTTTTTCATTTCACATATGAGCATTTTTTTTCCTTTTGCTGCCAGAACGCAACTTTTCCAAATTTCTTAAAAAAGTACCTAAAGTTGTGGTGAAATTGGAAGGCAATATAGACAGGTGACTGGGGGAGGGAAAGCAGTGTGTGTATTTGTGAGATTTAATCTGTTTCCAAGGCAAGCATATGTAGAAATCTTAATAGTTTTGCCACCTGTGAATTATTTGGACACTGCTTATAGGAGCAGTCCTTCTTCTAATTATGTAGGAAAAAAAATGGTATGTTCACTGGTTCTACAGTACACTAATTTTCACATTGTTTCCATTTTCATCTTCACTGCCTTTATGGAATTTCTTCCAAAGCTTCAACCCTTTAGAGGTTGCCCTGGGATTTCTGGTTTTCAGGGACTTCTTGTAGAGCAAGTTCAGCAGGGAGGGTGTCAGGGTGGAGGGAAGGGGGTGTGTGATAATGTAAGACATCCTGAAATAAATTCCAAGAGTGCTCAAGAAATGAGACAGGAAATTATATGCAACTTATAATAAATTCAAACTGTCCCATAAAATAAATATAACTCATTTTGTTTTTGTATGAATGTACTGTAGGGGTGTTGAATTTCCCCTTCTAGCATTGTTGGATATAATCTCAGTCCCTGTTTGAAGTTTGCTAGTGTATTGTTCAGATCCTGCGCTGTATCAACAGACCCAGAAATGAAAGGGAATAAAGGAAACAATAAGGTCTCCTACTGTTCTTGTGCTGGCATCAGCTTGGCGGATTATTTATTTAGTTACTTACTTACTGGCTTATTTAAATCCCCATATTTCTTTCAGCCTGGACTGTTAAAAGCATCTGTTGTTGAGGGCAAATATAACTGCCCTTAACAAGCCCAGGGCTGTCTTTTCTTTTTTTATTATTTTGGTATGTGGATGGATTATGATTGTAAATGTGTTTTGGATATGACATTTTCATAGTTCCTGTAACTTTTAAAAAGAGTTGGGGATTTTCAAGTTACTGTAGTATTGCCAATATATTCCTTAAAGGTTTAGCCAGGGCCACATTTTAAAGATGAAAGATCTGAATTAGCTAAAGGGGAGAAGGAAGTAATTCAATGGAAATCTCTGGAATTAAAAACTTGAGCTGCCACAGCCTGAATTGTAAGACTCTACTTTGCCAATCCAAACTTCAGCAGTCTCATCATTCTCTGATGGGCTCAGCTGGTGCTGGTGAGCACCAGGGCAAGCAGGGGTGCATTATCACATCTTACCAGAACCGAAGACTGGCATAAAGAGAAAGGCATACCCTTCTCTGTGCAGCATACTGGCTCCAAAGTGTGGATATGTCTTTCCTTTTATTTGGTGACAGCAATGGAAACATAAATATTTTCATCCTGTGTGATATTAGAGGGCAGCATGAGAATAGCAGCAGCTTGTATCCTGACAGTGGTTTGTTCCTTCCAACTTTCTAATTCAATGTAAAATAATTACAAATAATCTGGTACTCCTAGAAAACTCCCCCACCTTGGTACTGCAAACACTCCACAATTGAGTGTATTTTCCTTTAAAGAAACACATTCATTAATTTGAGATCAATTACTCTGTGATTAAGAGGGGAATAAATATGTTAGATAAACTCTGAAGTTTATAGTTAATTCCTAAGGGTCCAATGAGCATTTTTTTTCCTGTCTTCCCTTTATTTTTTGGTATGACATGGGATCTTGAGCTTTCTCCATTATTTATTTATTTCTTTACTTCTGCCTCTTTCCTTCCTCTCCCTTTCTTTCTTCCTTCCTTCCTCCCTCTCTCTCTTCCCTGCTTTCTTTCTCTTTCCCTCCCATTTATTTATATAAATATTGCCCTTTCAGTTTTCCTGCCTCCACCAAGGCTTAACGTTTCAACCCTTTATACGGTTCCTTGATGTTAAAATAAACACATACATAGGTCCATGAGGTAACCAAGGGAGATGGCAGACCATCAGAAGAATAAGATGCTTCATTTATTTTGAATAAACCTCATAGTTGTGAATGTTTATCTGAAATCACACAAATCTTTGGGGAGCTCTCCTCCCTTCTCTGAAATGCCTCCTGTCAGGACAGTGCCATCTTCCTGTTGCAACCTATGGCACCTTGTCTTAATGCTCTGACCATCTCCAAAGAAGACTGAGCCATCCCAGGACTGACGAGCCCATTAAAACCTATGCTGATGTGACAAGTTCTTCTAGCTCAGACTTTCAGAACTGGAGTTTCTACATCCAGTCCACGTGGGGTTTGGTGCACTAAGAGGACTCATTATTAGACATTGTGACCTGTACAGAGTTAGGCTGGGTGAATATATGAAGCTTAAGGTCAATTTAGTAAAGAAAGGTAAAATGGCTAACATACACTTCAGTGTATTACCCTGCTCTTTGGGGGAGACAGTGGTTAACTTCTGGAGGTGGGAGTGTCAGCTGTATGTTGGCCATTTTTTCTTGAAGCTGACGAAGACAGCCCAGCCAGCACACAGATTTCACTTAGAAAACACTTGGCATGCAAATGACCTTGTGACAGATACCAATTTTACTTTTCTGCCCTTTCTTTTCAGTGTGTCTCTGCGTGCTCTTTCCCTGCCCCCAGTTCTCCTACGTGGAAGGCAAACCCAAAGTCCTCGAGTGCAAGATGCACTTTTGAACCCATGCTGTTGGGTGGGTTCTGAATTCCGGAAAGTGATTTCAGCCATCCTCCATCCGAACCAGTCCTAGCCTTAAAAACCCTTCTGAGTCAATAAGGCGACAAGTCTGAGGCTGAGCCAGCTTGGACCTGCTCTGCATTGAATCACCCATGCCTGTTATTTACACCAGCATGGTAGGATTTAAGTACAACAGGGTGTAGTAACTTAGGTCTGTGAGAGCAAGAAAGAAAGCACTTGTATTCATATCACTCTCCTGGTGTATATTTTCATATGGGTAAGTGGAGTGAGAGATAGGACTGATCTGAGTTTTATAAGGCACTGTTATAAAATGTTACAGGGAGTGCAGCATGCAGTGTGTTGAAGTGATGTGGTGTCAGCTCCATCCTCTGCCAGCAACCCCCACCCCCAGCTGGCTGCTGCCCTTTTAGGAGAAGAAATGAGCTCACATTTGGCATATTTCTCCTGGGATCCAACTTCCAGTCCAGGTTTGGGGATTGCTGTTTAGCTCCTAAAGTCCTGAGATGTCTGTTTATCATTTCTTTGCTGTTTTGTTGCAGATTGGAAGCGGTGTACTCCCTATTATAAGTTTAAAAGACTGCATACATATAGCTCTGTGACTTGCTTCAGGGCAGGAAGAACCTCATGGGACTGTGGGGACAGCACTGGCAATTCTTTTATCCTTCAGAGACCACTTGATGTGTGGAGCTAATGACTGTCAGAGGGTGCAAACATGTACAAAACTGAGACCACGGACATTCTTTTTTCAGGATGACAGATTTCGGTGTGACGCCTTGTCCCTATTACTTGTTCAATAACCATATCGGGTCATATATGGCTAGGAAGGGATGAAGGGTTATTTCCCCAACATTGAACCTTTGCTTTCCTGTGCAAAAGGAAACAATGTCATAATTTCCTTTTGTCTGTTCCCCTAGTAGCAAGCATAATTATGCTGTTAAGAGTAAAAGAAGACAAAAAGGAACACCGTGTTGAAAAGAACTAACACAGCAAATTTTTACTTATGACCCTGGGAACTGAGCTAGCTCTATGCCTATCAGGTGTCTTCCTTTAGGGTAAAGAAAAATTGTCTACCTATTGCTCTTCCCCTTGCCTGCATTCACAGAAGCAGAATAAGCACTGAAAAACTGCATGAGGATCTCAGTGAGATTTCCTCTTCTCTCCTTCTCATCAAGGTGTCTTCCCCTGTTTATTCCAAGTGATGGATGATTTTGATCCTGAAGAAAGAGTAAATTAAAAACTACCCAGAAGGAGATTTGGAGGTTTTTGTTTATTCCTTTTTAAGAGACTGGAATGAAAATATAAATCCTGGCACATTTATTGGCACTAGCGAAGTCTGAAGCATAAAGTAATTACACGAAGTACAGTATATACCCTCACACGTGCATGCTCCTGTGCCAGGGCCTTCCTTAGGGTGTGGAGTCACTCAGATCAAGTGTTCCCTGTGCCAGGGGTTTTCCATAGGAAATACTCTCCTGATCCCCTTGCAGGCCTTTTGCTTGGTCTTGCAAGCACAAAGGAGACAACAATTCCTCAGTTAATTTCCCAGACTGTGGAAACCTGGGGCAAGTGGGGTGATACTGTTCAGCTCACTGCCCCACACCCAGCAGGAGGGAGCTGCTGCCCTCCAGGAAGCAGAGAAGCCAGTGTACAAGGTGTAGCCACTTCCAGCTCAGTATGTCTGATGCTTATTGCAGCTACTTTTCTTTCCAGGTTGTTTGCCAGAGAAAACACTAGCAGTAGTTTGAACAGTTCTGTAGGCATCCTTTTGATTTGGCCATATGGAACAGCACGTAGTTATCCCATGATTATCATGGGAGCAATTGCAACTGTCTGTCGTTGCTCAGCATCTCAGATGCAGTAAACAGTTCTGTCAGCTTGGGCAGAAGGGCGTTTTCTTTTCATCTTCTTTTAAGTTCTGTAAGACAAGAACTCCCATTACCTTGGTAAGAATGGAAGGTGGGCAAGTTTTTCTGGCTTGTGGAGTCGTTCTGGAGGGTGACTGGGTGGCAGGTCTGGTGGCTGAAGTCCTCTCTTCATCTTTACATGGGATACAGTTAGGATAATGGGAAGACAAACTATCTACCACACCAGATAAACAGTGTTCATCCACCCTGACCCTGAAGCAGACCCCTTGGAGAAAGAAAATAGGTCAGCATTCATTCCATCAAGTCCTTGGATGTACTGCTATAGCTGGCTTGGGGACCTGTGCTTTCATGAGGTGCACGAGATGGGAAGATATCTGCTTGGAGCTGAAGGATGGCTGTTGTCATGGGGAATCCTAGTGCTTCCAGGAAATTATACTCTTCACAAGGACGAGGCTTACTTTAATAGCCCTTTCTTCAGTATGGTACAGTTATTCTGGAAAAGTGGATGTACCTCCATCGTATAGTACTGTTTAAAATGATGTGCAGCTCTTGCCTAGATACATTAAACATGGGGTTTGTGCATTGCAAACTGGATGTGTCAGAATATTTTACTTAGGATGTTTCCAAGATAATAGCTCTGAAAAGTTTCAACAGCTAGTCAGGAATGTCTAGCATGTTAACATTTTGTTTGACAGTAATTATCAATATTAATTCAACTGGCTGTGATTTTGCTCTGCCTTGCCTTCCTTCAAAAGCCAGTTTTCCAAGCAGTTTCCCGTCTGAGCTGTAATCCAGCTGTTAACTTGGATAGAATGCAATAAAGATACACAACATTGTGCAACTGAAATCTTATAAACCATTTATTTACATTGGTTGAAGATTTGAACAATACATTTTGAAACTTAGGTGTCTTAAAAAGAGATGAGGTCACAGGCCTTGTCTCCTGCTGTTAGGCACCTAACTGCTGAGAGTCATTTCTTCCTGGTTCACTACAGACAGCACTGCAGTACTGTGTGAAGTATGTATTTGACCCCAGTGACAAAATAACATCAAAGGATCCTCAAGGATTACTCAAAGAGGGAGAATGTATGGCTTGGCAACAATTCTTATAGGGATGCGCTTGGACATATCTGAAAAGGGAGAGCAGAAAGACCATATCATAGGGAAAACCACTGGTTTTCTGTCTCTAATACCATTTTCACGGTAGCAAAAGACAGGTTTAGGCAATGGCCTCAGAGGAGCCTTGCATATTGTCACTGACAGTTCATCATACCCCTAAACAGTGTGGATATGATAAGAACCAGATGATTTAAATTTCTTAACCAAACTCAGCAGTGCATATCATCTGGGAAATAACTGTGGCTTAAAGTCTGTATCAGTGCCTTAGTCCAACAAGAGGTTAACTGCATTTTCCACTATCTATATTACTGTTCAACGTAGAGAGCACACTGGGTACTTGAAAAATATCTTTAGCCACATTTCACTGAACAAGGAGGCAGACTTGATCTCTTGGAAACCAAGGAGCAATTAAACTACATGGTCTTCATTTATAAGCATTCATTTGTGTGACACTGACAAATAGTTGGATTGTGTAGGGATAGCTCAGTTCCAACCAAAATTTTAAATTCAATCCCAGTATGTGACTAAGAATTATTTTCTTAAGGCTGAACTCCTTTTATAGGTCTCAGGGTATGAACAGCAGTCTTCGTACTTTTCATGTTTCTCCCTTTGTGCACACACACACGTGTATACACATGCTCTTAAAAGAAACACAGTTCTGTCATCAGGGATGCAGCTCCTGGATGGTCAGGCAGCTGTTGTGATTTAAGGATGTGTGACACTTGTGGGTTTTACATACTACTCCAGATAGTTTATTCCTGTGTAGTGTGTGTTGGTGGAGAAGGTAGGAAAGACCTGTTACTCATCTTGGTCTCAATAAAACATGAATGCCTGACAACTCTTTAATAAATTCAGAAATTACTGTTAAATACTGAAGCTGGATTTTTTTCTAAGAATAAAATTGGCTACCTAGCTCTTTTAATTTTACTTGATTACGTCAGATTACTTTTGTTTATATTGTAAGAAGTCCTTTGTTAGCTCATAGTTTAAAGACTTTTTTTCTTTTGTAAGCATCTTCACCCAAGTGCCCTATCCACCAGAAGTGGTTTCATTTTGTACATGTGATCCTTCTTGCTTTCTTGTCCAAAAGCACAAGGTGATCCTTTTCTTTCTCATCAGAGAACTCTTTGGGAGTCCTGTCTGTTTCCTCTGGAGCTGGTGTGTAGGGTGGTAGCTGTGGGATCACCCTCAGGTTAACTGTGTCTTAGGGAAATGAGGGATGAAGAAAGAGCTGATTTTGATTAGGGTTAGCAGACTTACTGGTTTTATGTACGTCATTAATAAGCAAATTGCTTGCAGGTGACACATCTGCCACTGGTGCTGTAGATGTCAGGACATCATGAATTTTGTGTGGACAAAGCAGTGGGTGTTTCCTGGGAAGCTCAGATTGAGATTCACCTAAAAGGGACAGAAAGGGGAAGGAAGCTTTTTGGATTCTGATCCTATGACTCCATGATACGAGCAGCAGGGCAAGCCTTGATGACTGTCTGCATTTTGTCTTCTTTGGCATACGCTGGTATTTAGAGAAGCACCAACCTAGGTTGCTTTTGGCAGAGATAAAAGACTTTTTCTAAGAGGGGAATGTTACTTAAAAGAAGCTTGAAGTGGTGGCAGCTTTACTCCTTGCAGGTTTAAAGGCATGTACACACACACACTCCCACCACCTTTGCTTTTTTTTTTTTTTACCCCCGTTCTTTTTTTTCATTATTTTTATTTTTTGTGTTTACTCTTCATGGCAGGAACTTTAGGGCTTTAAAGGAGTGCTGTAGGAGCTCTAGTGTTGCAGAACACTGCAATGTGCTTTACTGTTAAAGAGTATTTTGACATAGGTCCTTCAGTTTAGTCCACTGTGTTGAAAGTGGGTAAAAATTATTAATTAGTGGTATAAGCTACTTTTGAAAAATCTCTGCTAAACAGTGAGTTCTTAGCTAGTAATAGCGTACATACTTTGAAGCTGCAATAGACCTGCAATAGACAGTCTTCAGATTTAAAATGGCTTGTCAGGCATTGCTAGAATTTCAAGATCAATCTTAACTTTGTAGTTCACAGGAGGGAAAACCACTCTACTTTTTTTGACATTAAACATGGATGGAGTTGAAATGAATTATGTTTATTCCACTTGTTAAAAAAAAAACTTGGAGCCTGTTCCAGTTTGAGATCACATGCTTTCTGGGAATATGTAGGTCTTATAACAAATCTTGGAATGCAAATAACAGGCACATGAGTCTCCTCTGGGTGGGAGTACAATTTATTTCAGAAAAATTTGGACCCTTAGAATGTCTAGCTGTGCTGATGTTTATAATCTGTGATGAGGTAAGAGTACTTGGTTCACATGGCTTTACCTTCTTACCTTTACCTTAATTATGTCTTTGGGCTTTCAACCAGTGGTGAATGATCAGGACAAGCACACATTTGCAGTCTGAAGGTATTTGTTTCCTTCCTTGTTGTAAACTAAAAGCACAGGCATACATTTTCTTTTTAGTATATTAAAAGTGCAATCACACATCTTCATTTTATAAAAAGTACCCTTCAGAAAACAGTCAGCTGAAATAATTTCAGTAAATTGGAGTGCCACTTCTCTTATCTCAAATGTAAATGTTAATGAGATTGTATCTAGAGAATGCATTGCATCTGGCCATGGTCAGAATTCGATCACTTACTTTAATTTTTTCATTTATCTTTGCAATTATTGCGTTGAAATCAAATCCTTTTGCATTTTATAAAGGTAAAATAAACTGAGACTGTCAAATAATTGTTACATAATCATTAGGCAAATTCATTTCTCACAGACTAAACTAATTTACCTTTTTTTCTCATTAGTAACCAAAAATTACCCTATAATAAATGTTAAAGCAACAAAAGACTGACCCAATTACCCATCTAAACTATCTTCCAAAAGCTGTTCTGCAGAAGGAGATGCTACATGTGTTTAAAATGCCACTAAAAACTGTGTATCATTAAACAAATTGAAAATGGAGGTTGGCCACACCATAGAATAATAATTTGATCTGGCATAGCTGGCAAACTCAACTTGGCAAAAGTGCTAAGTTAGGGCAGCATGATCAGAGTGGACATGCTTCAGCAGAGGTAGCAGAGGCATTTGAAGAAAGCTTGCCTTCTGTGTGCTTGGTTTAGCTTCCTTCTCATTCACAAGATTTATTTGATTAATTGAAAAAAATAGTCTTTAAAAATTGTCTTGTGTCCCCTTTTCAGCCTATCTTTTAATGTTCTGCTCCTGAACCCCTTTAATTTGATGGAGTTTTCATTTGACCTCAGCATGCTTTGGACCAGATGCTAAAGGTCTTTCAAAAGGTTTGGCCTTCTTTGTGTCAGAAGGCCAAATAGACTCAACTCTATTTAAGTGTCACTTGTGTATTTGCCTTTCAAAGTACTCTGTTTTTTTTTAAAAAAAAAAAAAAAAAAAAAAAAAGCATTCATGTTCTTGAAGAGTCTGTGAGCAGCAGCATGAGAAATGAAGCAGGCAACCATTGTGAGATGCTGGGGAGCCACCACTGGGTGGATGGTCTTGTGTGTTGTTGTACACTAGTCCTACACCTGACCCTTGCCACTCACTGAGCTCTTCCTTTCAAAAGAAATAACCATATTTCCTATGCTTGCAGAAGGGAAAATCCTTTCTTTGTTTACCCATTCTGCCCAAACTGATTGACTCATTCTTCAAGATCAGGTCTGGACCGTATCTTGATAAAAGCAATAACGGAAAGAGAGGAAAGGAAGAGTAAATGGCTGGACACGTGTCCTTCAAACCTTAATTTATTTTTTTTTTCCTTTAAACAATATCTCCATAGAAGTTTTCCAGTTTGGCATACAGTCTGAGCTCACTTAAGCAGGTTTAACATGACCAGCTTTCATTTAATTACCACTAGATTATTTTGCCAGTGTATCTCAGAGTAGTATCAGTCTTTTGGAAGAAATATAGCAATACAATTATTCTGTCAACCTGAGTAAGCCAAGTCATCCATGAGCTAATGACTCACTTCAGGGAAGGAAGACTCTCACGGGACCATGGGAACAGCACTGGCAATGTTTTCATCCTTCAGATGCATGGAGTTAACAACTGTCAGAGTGTGCAAATGTGCACAACACTGATGTTACAGGCTTTTTGTTTTCAGAACAGAGTTCAGTGTGAGTTTTTGGCCTTATTACTGAGCTATGTATAAAGACAGCTAACAAAAGACATGGACTTTCACTTCAACTAATCTTATGCCTGGCTGTTTACTCAGCTTCATAGATGACACTAGTGGGTGAACTTCAATCCCCTTGCAGAATTTTATAGAACTAAATGCTTTCCGTATTGGAAAATTCTCTCATTATTAATGGTAAGCACATATAATGCATTCCTGGCTCATTAAAGTATACTGAATAGTTAAACTCTTACTTTGATAAATCCTAATCACCACACATTTCATATCCTTTGCTCTACAGACACAGACTGCTCAGTTTGCGATCTTGTTTATGTATAACAAATTCAGTGTCTCCCTTGAACAGATGTATATTGAAACTATTCTCAGCTCTAAACCATCACCACCATTTCCTTTATTTCTGTGAATAACAATATTCAAGACTGGTATATTTCACCAGGTTTCAGTTTTCATGACAAAATTTGTACACAGCTTCAATGAAGATGAAATTATTTCAGTGTTGAACTATCTCTGTGTCTCAAGTAATCCCTCAGTGTTGAAAGCTGAAGTTAATTTCTCTAACATGGTCTGGCAATGATGTTTACTGATGTGTCTCTGTTGAAGGCGTACCATTGAAGTCTTCCTCATATAGTTGTCTTGCCTTCTTCTTTATTTCAAATACACTTCAAATACTATTCTCCAGGTGCTGGCCCACCACCTAAGCCAAGCTTTGAACAAGAACACTTCCTGGTCTCCATCAGACACTGGCATTTTCCATGCACCTTTGCATGTTCTTTTAGGTTATTTAGTTTCTTCCAGCAAACCCACATAGACCGTGAGGGACAATAACTGTCTAAATGGTTAGGTCATTTGTGTCCTTACAGATCTATGTTTCAGAGATGCATTTGCATGAATGAAAATGAAAAGCTGGATACATGCATGACTGCATTATTTGAGGCAGGTACTGCTGTAATCTGAGAGGAACTGAGTGTTCCTGAGTCCATCAGTGCTGCTTCTCTATAAAGTTGTTTGTGCCCAGCCATGGGCATTAATAGTAGCACTGCCTGGATCTGTGCATTGCAGAACTTCAGCTCTTCAGGTAGTATGCACTTTCTTTGTTACGCTATCAAATAGTAGGGATAAAACAGAATCTTTGTCCTTAAAGATTTAAAGGGGATCTTTGGACAGAGGAGCAGTAGTGACAGTTCCAGTTAGTAATGGTGAGTGCATGAAAGTCATCATGTTGAATGCCTTTGTATCACATTGATTCACTATGTTGTGATTCTTTTTTTCCTCAAGAGCATCTTGGATGGCACCTTTTAATATGTGATTTCATAGTTTCTAACACAGCAACAAAACTTCAAGGCACAATTTCTAATGTCTACAATACTCTGCCTCTTTCTTTTAATCAGGAAAAATCCCTTGTTACACTGTTGTCCAAAGTGCTTTTTAATAATTGTCATCACCAGGCTCAAATTGAGACAGAGTATGATACTCAAAGGATTGAAAGCATATTCATACAGCAAGACCCACTACAAGAACTGGCTGCCAGTCAGTAGTAATGTCAAGAGAATAGCAGATTTATTCAGTGCTTTTAATGACCAAGATGATATCCAGTAAAAAGAAAGGTTAAACTAGCAACAGTATTTTTTGTCCTTTAACTGATTTTTCATGATTTTTTTCCTTCTCTCTATCCTCAGAGCTCCAGAACAGCTCGCTCAGAGGAAGACCGAGACTCACTGTGGGATGCCTGGGGCTCGTGGAGCGAATGTTCACGCACTTGTGGAGGAGGGGCTTCGTATTCACTGAGACGCTGCCTGAGCAGCAAGTAAGTGGGTGAATGCTTTTTACTTCACTGATGGGATAATTCGACCTACTCGTATGTGTTGACCATAAGAATTAGTAAAGGTCTTGAACTGTGTGGAAATTTCCAAGTCTATGTCAAAAAATTATGGTGGTGTATTTTTTAATTCAGGCAAGCAGCCAACATGTTTGATAAGGCAACACCCTCTTAAAATAAAGTGAGACACTATGGAGATAAAAAAAAGTTGCCTGTAAAACTTGCAAGGCTGCCAACTACAGAAACGTGAAACCTCCCTACACTTTCACCACTGAAGTGGTAAGACTTTTGACGTACTTGTACCAGACTACAGCTAATTCACTAGCTTTAGCGCCCCATAGTCTCAGCCATACAGAGACTATAAAAGCATCACATTGACCCAACATGGCATCCTGATCTATATAAGAAAGAATAATAATTCTGCTGGGGATATCTTACAATTAAATTTCAGGTATGAAGTCTTCCATACCAGCAAACCCTTCCCAACAGGCAGAAGTAGAATGGCCCAGTATAAAGGTGAAGTCTGGATACCCTGTCAGGTATCGGAGATTTTATTCCTCTCCAGTTACTAGCTTACAGTGGAACATGGACAAGTCATTTGACATCATTTCCACTTTATACTATATGGAAATTTTGCCTGCAAAATATTTCTAGCAAATATTATTTCTATCTACTTTAGGAAAAAATTTACCCGCAGTAAACATGGTATATGTTACAAATGTTAACAGGTTCCTGACAAAGGATATGAAGGAAACCTCCAGACCCAAACTTTGTGTCTTACTGTCGTCTCTGATACCCTATATATTGTAGTATAAAAAATGTAATACAATTTTCCATCCTGCATATGTTTCTTTTGTATTTTCTTTCATGTCCTTATAAAAATGATGTTAATAAAACAACCTGTGACAATACATTCCAAATTGTTTCCTACATCTGACATTTTAATACATGAAACAACACGAATTATTGAACCATAAAATCCAAATGCAATATTCTGAATTATAGCTTTATCTGTGGACAGTTTGGTCTTCTAGTTCCAGCAGTTATTGTCTTGACAGTGTGCAAAAGTCTGCTAGAAGAAGAAAAGATAGACAAAGACATCTACTGAAACCAATGGAAAAACAGTGTTTTTCTATTCCATTCCCATACGAAAAAAATTAGAATAATTTGGTTTTTAAACCTGGGACCAAATTCTCATCTCTTGTTAGTTGCACAGAAAATAGTGGCTCTGCAAACATCTTGAAAACAGGAATTGCAGAAAGAGGAGCCGATTTTTAATCACAGTGTATCCTTTCCAGACTTAGAAAAATAAGTGACCTTCTGTATGCTCCTTTAATGTTAACATTAATCAGGCATATCAGGAGATCTGGGAAATCTGAGTAATACAAGGACTTTCTGCTCCCTCACTGAGAACTGCTTCTTTTTTTTCTAGAGGGGAGAAGTCTTGAAGCTCCATGATAGCAGTAGTAGTAGTAGTAGTAGTCATAGTGCTCTGTAGTATGTGAGTATAAACCACTCCTGGGCGGGCTGTCCCCATCTGCTTCTCTTTGATTCTTGTACTATTCAGGATGTCCCTGAAGCTACCCCAGTGGAACAGGGAATAAACTCATAAATCACACAGTACTTGTTTTTCATACAATACCTTACTACTGTCCCATCAGTACGTAAATGATGCTTCCTGCTGTAAGAAACCAACTGTAAACTTTGGCCCATTCAGATGTGGAAGCCCCCTGTGCCCAGAAGAGGATGCAGGGGTTTAATTAGGTACACAGCTTTTGCTTGCCAGTGACAATAAATTGTAAATAGTAAAATTTGACCTGGAATTAGCACAGTATCAAATGTGTGATAGCTTTTCCTTTTCCCTGGTCTATGTGCAATTGCTGATTTAATAAAGGGTTTAAATGATGAATTTTTGTGCTAGGCAAGCATTTTTAAGTCACTAAGAAAAAGGCAGAGAGGGAGCAGGTGAAACTCATTCAGACTTTGAAGCTTTTGAAATAAGCCTGTGTGCATGAGTATTTCAAACCTGGCAAGGCTAGAACAAAATGTTCACTTCTCTGGGACAATTCTTGGTACAGTTTATCTCATGTGTTTGCTGTATATAATTTCATGGCAGCATGAAAGAAGATCCTAGATACTTCTGGCAAATGAGAACTGGCAACCCATTTAGATGTTTTGGAACAAATTAATCCTAAATATTTCTCATCCTGGGAGGAATATTCATAATGCCTTATGTCTTTTAGTTCTATATGAGGTCACTTTCAGGGCATTACATGAAAAGAGAGAATCCAGTGCATCTCCTTTAAAGAAATGCAAAAACTAATTGTCCATTCCTAAACATAGTTAGCATATGCAGCTAAATAAAGGAAAACAGTTTTCTTTCCAGCTTTTCTTTGCCAAAGTTATGTTAGTGCTTGTGTTGTTTGTTTTGGGAACATGTTTTGTGTTAGGTCTTCACAGCTGTGATGAAAGAATGGAAAGTGTTAGTGAGAAATTCTATTTTCTAGTGGTTTAGAAGGCAAACATTTCAGGGTAGGGGCTGTTTAACAGTGCAATTCATCAGAACAACTGGTCCTGATTATGCTAAGGACATTTAGTGTGATAGTGGTATGAATAAATGTGCCATTCGTACAAGCAGACAGGAGTTGTCAGCCCAAGTGAACCATGCATCCCAGTATCCCATGCTGACAGTAAGCAGCATTGGACACTCCAGTCGCAGAATAAGCCCCAGGAAAACAAAACCTTGCTAATTAGTAGTTAAAGACTGGGCTAAACCTCAAAGCATAACACTTTTCATGCTCTTTGTTGACATTATCTCTTTATAACTTCCGATATTCTTGTTATTTGCACAAAAGGACAGACCTCCTGTAAATGTTACAGTTGTTCGCCTTGACTCACTTGAAAGTGAACCTCTGAGACTAATTATATATTGGGCGAAGAAGTTTTTTCTTTTATCATTCCAGAATGTTTTGCCCTTCAGTTTCAGGTGGCTTTGTTTTTATGGTGGTGGTTTTGGTTGGTTGTTTTTTGGTTTTGGGCGTTGGTTTGGTTTTGGTTGGGCTTTTTGCGGGGAGGAGGAAAGAAACTCCTCATCCGTCTCCATCATGAACTGTCATGCAGCACTGCTGGTCAAAACCTGTAGAGTGGAGACCGACAGACCACTTCTGTTCTACTTGAAGGCCAAGCTAGCAGTGCTTCTACAGAGAACTGAGTTTTATTAGTTATTGAATACCTTGGCTACAGGGATGCTGGAAATATATAAGCGGAGCAGGCGGAGAGACACTGCAATACAGTCTTAGCCCTCTTCCTTGGAATCTAGCTGTTATTTGTTGCAGTCTGCCTGTTGCACGGTACGGCTGGAGTTTGTCATCCAGAATAGTGCTCGGTAGTACCCACATACCTTCAATCCAAGTATTAATAAGTGTGCAAGCTGATTCAAGCAAACTCAAAACCAGTAATAAATAGCTGAAAGTTCATTAAATACCTGAAGTTCATTGCATTTATTTAATTTCTCTGTATCCTAATACATTTTCAAATCATAAAAGAAATTATCAAATATTTTATTCCAAGTTCACCCATCCTGCTCCTAAAGATATTCTGCATGCTCTGGAATTGTAATGTACTTATTGAGAAGTACTGCAGTAATATGAACAGTGTTTTACTGTTTCTAGGCTTGGTTACATGATAATTGTGATTGATTTTGTTTTCCTATCATATTCCAAATTCATCATCACTTTCTAGTTACGTGTGTAGATAGCAGGAGAGCAGCTTGTTCTAGAATTTTGGGAATGATTTTAGGGGATAATATTTTAGGGGATAATAGATAAGTAGTCTTTTTTTTTTTTTTTTTTCTATTTCAACCTGCTTAGAAATCCTACCTGTTACTGTTGTTGCAGTTTCCAGCTAAAACAAGAAGCAGGGAACAGCTTGTGTGAGTGTATAGCAGGTTATGGTTATGGAGTCCCATAGATACTAAGTCTGGTTTAAGGGGTCAAGATTTGAGTTTATCACTCTTACCTCCGGGAAACCATGTGTAAAGTGCTGGACAAAGTGTAGGTTTTCCACCATTAGATGATGGATGTATGTTTAGTAGCATAAGAAAGTCAACATTAACATCGTCCTGAAAAATTTCTCTTGGGAATAATAGTGACAGAGATTTAAGAAAAGAAAAAATCAAAAAAAATAAAAGGAAAAAGTCACAATCCAAGGGTTTTTTAGATGCTTCACACTGTCTCTGTTACTTGCTGGAATATATTCTTTTCCCCCATTTCAAATATCTCCCTTCCTTCCTTCCTTCCTTCCTTCCTTCCTTCAGCTGATGTCTGCCTTTTGGTAATGCAAGCAAACCATCAGTGTGAAATATCCTTTCCACCAGCTCTGCTTGCTAAACTAGCTGAAATGATTCACTAGTTTGGTTGTTCAGCCCACTGCCATTGCATTCTGCAGGATGAAAACAGATCTGCATAAATGACTCGGGTCTATTGCAGTTTGACACTGTTGATCAGTAAAATAGCCACCAAGACACACTTTTAGAGGTTACATTTTATAAACTAGTTCAATGAGCTAAAATTACATCAATCCTATGCTCTATGGCATTTTTCATAAGGCAGAAGCTACTCAACATAAATTGGATTTATGTCATTAAGGAGTAGTATTTTCTCATTTTGATCACACAGATTATCAGTTCACAAATCAAGCATCAAATGACTTTCTGCCTGTCAGATGATGATGGAATAGATGCATGTTACTCATGTTAGTTTGAAGTTAAATAATAGAGTCAGAGCCCATTACAACAACATTGGCTAGCACTGAAAAGGGGAAACATCAAATGCTACGTATTTTTAAAAAATACTGTTAAAATATTTCAGCTCTATATACCTTTAATACCAAAACATTTTCTACTGTTGTGTTGCTGCTTCACAGCTGAATTTAGAATTTAGTCCAAGCGTGTGGGCTGTGGCTCCTAGTTTCAGGCTACCATCACAGACTCCTCTGTCTCAGGGGCTTAGAATGCAAGAGAATCTGAAGTTTTTAACATCTAACATTATTAGTAAAAGGTCCTGTAAACTCTCTAAGTGAAAAATACAATGGAACCATTATTCTACTTTTTGGGTTGCCTCTCTATCAGACAGATGCTAACATAAATCACTGCAACTATTACGAAATGATGTAAAGGCAGTGTGCTCTAATCCTGGCACTACTAAGTAAGGCAAATTATACCACTTTATGAAATGTTCTTATGCCATCCAGAATGATCATTTTAAATACTGTGGGCTTTTATGACTTCTAGAATAAGGTCTTTGCTATCTTGAGGTCTGTAGAGCAAAGAACAAAATAGTTTTGCAGAAATGCCATCATAATTAGTGGATACATCCACAAAAGTAAATAACATTCTGATGAAGCATTCCATGTCACTCAATGGAAGTACAGTCAATGTCATAAAATTCTTAGGTCACTTGTGCTACCACATTATTTTAGAGCATGGTTCTCATTACCCTGATCAAAACTATATCTGTATGCTAGCTTAGTATATTACTTCCTGCAAGTGACCTTCAGGATACCTCAATAGCTGGCTTGTTTTCTGCTTCAGTTGATAACCATAGCTGGTTTACTCTGTAGAGGATATCCTCTATGCTATATTGGGTGATTTCAAACATTTGGAAAAATTTTGAGTATATATAGTTTGTAGATGCTTCTGGTTAAAGCTGTTCCATCTAGCAACATTTTTAAAAAGGGGGGGAAAAAATCTATTTACTTTGGGATCCGTCAAATCTGTTATTATGAAAATATTTTCTACTTTCATTTGCTGGACAAACATTTCTGTTTTTAGAGACAGATTGCAGTACTAACTCTTCCTAATGGCAGAAGCAGCAACAATCTTAAATTTGAGTTAATGCTATAAAAAGCTGCACATTTCACACAATCTAGATCAGCGTTGTAATCTGTGGAGTGATTGCTGGTGGTCTTTGGAGAGCCAGTTAGTGGTCACATTGTGCTGGCTGCCCTAATTTCCAGCTTCTATGCCCCAGTGAAGTAGCTAAAAATATATTAAATGCTTTCCTAGTGTTGTTTTCTTGTGTAATTCATTGCTAGAGCTGCCACAGGAATGTTATATGTTGGTGTTTTGGGTGAAAAACTGATCTGCGTTAGTACGAATGCTAGTCAGCATTGTTCCTACAGATGAGTGATGGATATGGTTTCCATAAATCTGTCTCTCTTTTGAGAAGTAGCCTGCCTAACAAAAATGTCTGTGAAGCCTTCACTTGGATGATGAACTGTTCATAAGTCCAGGTTCACTGGAGGAGCTCTTGTATATTCATAATTCTTTCAATAAATCTGTTCTGGGATTTAAATGAAAAAGAATTAAATCAGCCAGACTTTTGCATGATGTGCAGTTTTTGTAAGCCTTATTACCTATAAAAAAAGAAGTTAAGATGTAATTCTCTAAAGCCCCAAGCAATAGATTGTACATGAGAAGGCATGACCATTTCACTGGAGCTGGCTGACACACGTGACTCGGATCCAGGTTTAAACTTCCTCAAAACATGGGGAACTTAGGTTCCTGTTCAGCACATTTGTTTTGTAAAGACCAGCTGCAAAACTTGGATCCAGATCTGAGTTCAGGCATGTTCAGATTTGGGGCATTAGTACTTTGGGGCCTGAAATATGTTCTAGATGCTGTTGTTGTGATATAGCAAGCCAGGTGAGGTTTAGTATTGTGTTTTCTTTCCACTTTGGCTGTGAAGAGACCTCTTGCCTCTGTTTTGCTGAAAGGCACTTCTTTAATTCTTGCTTTTTTTCTGCCTTTCTTAGCTAATGAGCAACTGAAAAACAGTTACAACTGTAATTGCTTTCTGTACATCTGCAATATGTGTTATATGTGCAAATCTAAAGCAAAAGACACCTTTTAAAGATTCTTAAAAACACAAAAAATACTGCAGTGACAAACTGTGTCACTGCAATGACAAAATTTAGTGAGAGATTAAATGCATGGAAATAAACAGTAGGCTGAAAGCTCTCTGAAAATTTTTTCTCCTTCTTTTCCTTTATTTTTCTCAGATTTTATTTTTGTTATTTTAATTTGACTAGCCAGTTATATTTTAGTGAAACATTAGGGAGTGTCATTTAATGTCATCTGTTTCTTAGAAAATAACATCCAGTTGCTCTGAATAATGCAAAGAAGGATTTGAAATTAAAAATTAGAATAAACTCTATTCTGTTCAGAAATCTGTGCAGCAAAAGTCCAAGGTCTGCCTGACTTTTGAGTAAATATAATGCCAGCCTCAAAGTCCAAGGGTAGCAGAAGCTACCCAGATTAAGAGTTTTGTATGGGTTGGAGCACTATCGGAGCTGTGGGTGATCATTGTTTGTACAACACTCCCAACAAAATTCCCAAATCCAAACTGTTCCCCTCATCAAAATTCCAGAATTTAAAATGAAATTTTGGCACAAGCATAATGGTATCTTTAGAAGGAAAGGCTTATGTCTACAAGACCAATATATATATATTAGCCTTCTCCGGACTGTATGCTGGTTTGGCTAGACTGATAGAAATAACAACTTGATATTGGTAGCTGGGCTAGCTACTTTTAGGTTACTTTGGTTATTCCTTGTGCTAGAAACAAAACTTTAGATTGGATGGAATTCTCTTGGGAGCATTCAACACAAGTTCAGCAAGCATTAGGTAGCCAGAAACAAGTAGCTGTTTTGTACTAATACCACCGTGAAAGGGACTTCATCTTTGAGAAAGACTGTTCTTCAAATTCCTAAAGTCAATCAGGGTTTTGGTTCAGGCTGAGTATTAAATAAAGGCATTTTTTCCTTTTTTTTTTAACACCATCTCTTTGATATAATGTATAGTCATATTCCATACATGCGTATCCATACTCCATTCTTTTGATTCCAGTGAATTTACTCTAGATATACAGCAGAGTTTCACAGAGTAAAGCCCACTGTGATGGCTTTTTAGTTAGTTCTGTACTCATCCCCTTCACGTACATAAGGGTCAATGCTTATTTAATTATATAATCATAGAAAGTTTTAGGTTGGAATGAACCTTTAAAGATCACCTAGTCCAAACCCCCTGCCATGGGCAGGAACACCTTCCACTAGATCAGGTTGCTCAAAGCCCCATCCAACTTAGCCTTGAACACTTCCAGTGACGGAGCATCCACAACTGGGCAACCTGTTCCAGTGTCTCACCACCTGCATCATTAAAAAGTTCTTCCTTATGTCCACTCTAAATCTATTCTCTTTCAGTTTAAAACTGTTGCCCCTTGTCCTGTCAGCAGAGGTCTTGGTAAAAAGTCTGTCTTTCATATAAGCTCCCTCTATATATTAAAAAGCTGCAGTAAGGTCCCCTGGAGCCTTCTTTTCTCCAGACTGAACACAGAATCACTGAATAACTCAAGTTGGAGAGGACTCATAAGAATCATCGAGTCCAACTCCCTGCTTCTGGAAGGACTACCTAAAACTGAACCATATGACTAAGAGCATCACCCAGGTGCTCTTTGAATTCTGACAGGCTTGGTGCCATGACCACTTCCTGGGGGAGCCTGTTCCAGTGGTGGACCAACCTCGCAGTGAAGAACCTTTTCCTAATGTCCAATATGAACTTCCCCCGATGCAGCTTCATTCTGTTTCCTTGTATCCTATTGCTAGTCACCAGAGAGAGTAGATCAGCACTTCCCCCTCCACTGCCTGCATTGAGGAAGCTGTAGACTGCCATTAGGTCACGTCTCAGCCTTGTCTTCTCCAAACTGAACAAACCAAGTGACCTCAGCCCCTCCTCATAAGTCTTGCCTTCAAGACCTTCCACTATCTTGGTCTCCCTCCTCTGGACACATTCTGATATCTTGATGTCCTTATATTGAGACACCCACAATGGCATGCAGTACTTGAGGTGTGGCTGCAGCAGTGCAATGTAGAGTGGGACAATCATCTCTCTCAACCAGCTAACAATGTTGTGCTTGATGCACCCCAGGACATGGTGGCCCTTCTGGCTGCCAGGGCACACTGTTGACTCATATTCCACTTGTCTTCAACCCAAACCCCCAGACGTTTTTCCACAGGGCTGCTCTCCAGCCTCTTGTCCACCAGTTTGTATGTATAACCAGGATTATTCTGTCTGACATGGAGAATCTAGCACTTGCTCTTGCTAAGTTCCATACGGTTGGTGATTGCCCAGCTCTCCAGTCTATCCAGATCTCTCTGTAAGGCTCTACCCTCAAAGGAGTCCACAGCTCCTCCTAGGTAAGTGTCCTTGGCAAACTTGTTTAATGTACATTGGATTCCTGCATCCAGATGGTTTATAAAAACTTTAAAGAGCACTGGCCCTAAAATTGGACCCTGGGGAACATCACTAGTGACTGGCCACCAGCCTGATGTGACCCTGTTTACTATAACTCTTTAAGCCTGACTCATCAGCCAGTTGCTCACCCAACATATTATGGAGCTCTCTAGCTGTATGCTGGACATTTTGTCCAGAAGAGTACTGTGAGAGACAGTATCAAAAGCTTTTCTAAAATAAAAAAAACTCCACATCTTCTGACTTCTCTTAGTCAATTAGATGGGTGACTTTGTAATAAAAGGAAATTAAGTTACTTAAACATGACTTTTCCCTCATGAACCCATCTTCAAACCCAGCTCTTTCAGCCTTTCCTCAAAGGAGATGTATCCAGCCCTCTGATAATTTTTCTCACCTTCCTCTGAATCTGCTCTAACAGGTCAATATTTGTCTTGTAATGGGGACCCCAGAGCTGGATGCAGTACTCCAGGTGGGGTCTCACCAGAGTGGAGTAGAGGAGGAGAGTCACCTCCCTTGCCCTGCTGGCCATGCTTCTTTTGATGCAGCCCAAGATAAAATTGGCTTTCTGGGGTGCAAGTGTGTGTTGCTGACTCATATTTAATTTTTCATCCACAAGTATCCCCAAGTCCTTCTCTGCAGGGCTGCTCTCAGTCAATTCATCACTCAGTCTTTTTTGATATCCGGGATTGCCGTGACCCAGGTGCGGGACCTTGCACTTGGCCTAGTTGAACTCCAGGAGGTTCACATGGTCTATTTCATGCCAAGTATGATAACATTATTTACATCAGAATTGTTGTTTCCCTAATAAGAAGATTGCAGAAAATATTATGTATGCAAAAAGTAGGCCTTTGGTGGCTGCAGACCGGTAACCATGTTTTTATTTGCCTAGCCATCTTGCTGTGTGTACTGACTCAGCTTTGTATTTTGCCTCCTTGTTTATTTTCTTACTCCTGCAGAAAGAATATTTATAAGATCTTTGACTAAATTTGCCTGGGAAAGTTGGCTTGTCTATCCCTGCCCGCTTTTCTTGTCTCAAAGTTACCTATTCCTGTAACATTTCTGGTATTTCACTATTTCAACAAGGTGCAGAAGCCTTTAGGAGACAGTCTCCCAAACACAAAGAATGAAAGGTTTTTACAGTTGCAATGCCAAGCTGCATGGCAAAACATACCCGTGCATCTGCACAACCCATCGCAGCAGGCAACGTGCTTATCAACAAAAGGATATGGAAAAATGTTTACACATCTTTTGAAATTATTGTCAGCTGAAGTGGACATGAAGTTGGGCAGACCCAACCAGACAGTTTGAAAAAATGAACTCATCAAGTCAGTGCAGTCCTGATGCATCTTCCTTTTTCATAACGATTTGATGCCCATGGCCTTCCCTTACACCTCATTTGTGGGAAAAAGAGGTATGCTGAAAGAATAAAAGAGACTCTGTTTTCCCCAGAGAAGGACAAACATGGAAATTGTATTGAGGATGAGATTTGGGAAAGAGGTAAGAGGAACACAGAGAGGAAAGAGAGATGCAAGATGGTGTTACTGTGTGTAGCCTGGCCCCACGCCTGCTGGCACCAGGGGAATGGGAGGGCTGACACAACCCAAGATCTCATGGGAGGAAAAGGGCACACAGCATACTTTTCTCAGAGGTACAGTGCAGAAACCAGAATCTGTCCCAAAAGACTGGTTATCAAGGAGTGTGAAAATAAAGGAAAGTGAAGATTGCCCAACATTACAACCACTTTCAAACCGCTGTGATGAACAGTAGCATCAGCGTTCGCATCCACAAAAATAACCCACCTCTAGCCCATAGTTGCTGGTTTATGTGGAGACCTGTTTCTTAAGAAAAGCATTTCAAACCTTGATGACTGCTGAGAGTGGCAGGAGTTGATGAGGTCCTTCTCTGCAAATCTCTTTCATCATTTTTGGTAATTACAGATAAAGGCAGCTTTGGCATGGGCTTGATATTCTTTCTGGCATGCATTCCTGCAAGCTTTCTAATTCTAGCTGAGCACAAATACACATCTACTTTAGACTTCTGGAGGTGGGAGGGAGTTGAGCTAAGTCCCCCCACAAATGAGCCTGGAGAAATAAATACCAGGGTTTGGGGTTGTTTACATTAGAAGAAGTGAATATTTTAATATATTAAAAGTTGTTAACCTCTTTCAGGAACTTTACTGGAAACAAGTGGCTAGTTTTGAAGAATGAAACATGACTCAAAATAGCTTGTTTTTCTTTCATATTCATATGATAATAATTGTCTGTCAAGCCAAACCCTCCCTCAGCTACCTTTTTCCTCTGCAAAATCCCCTGCAGTGCATAGATAACAAAGATGAGAAGCACCTCTTACTGCTCCCACTCTTTGTGTGCTCTCCAGGACAAACTTGCCATTTTGGGTGACTTCTGACTTTTGCCAGGCAGCTGCATGTATTCCTTGTTGATGTGAGTTCTCATTTATACACTGCAGAGGTTAGAGGTTGTGTGGTGACTGTATGTCATGACATAATCTCCCTAATCTGCTGTGGTCCTTCCTTGCATGTTAAATGCTGTCTGCTGTGACATTGTGCAAAGCATCTATGCTGACTTGTGAGACCCATAGCATTAATTTGAAGCCTGCCTAGAGGAGAAAACCTAGGCTGGCCTGGTGTCATACAAGACGCTGTGTATTTCACTCTGGCAGGATTAAGTTCACTAGATGGTTTCAGCTTCCCTATTATAAGCATAGACAGGGTCAGAAACAGAATTCACTTTTAAAAATCAAAATTTATGCCCCAAAAAGCTATTGTTTAATTATATTTTTTTTCAGAGTCATTTTAACCATCCATTGATTTTCTACAGATCCTATGACTTGGAATCCAAAAGTAGACACCTGAGAGATTCTGGAATACTGTTCTGAAGCAACATAGATCTGAAACACAAACTATTCAGCAAATCTGTTGTGAATATATACCACCTTAGGCTGAAAGCAGTTTGCCTGCTTTCGGGTGATCGGTGATAACTGGGAAACTAATGTGCTTAAAGAACAAAACCCCAAAGTCTGATCTTGGAGAGAGGACAAGGGGAGTTTTGCAAGAGTGGATCCTAGTGTTCATGAATCATCACAGCACTAATGATCACAATCCAGAATTGCACATTTTTTCTGAGCAACCCTGGCCGTTAGCCAGAGGGAAATTGTAAGAAAAATCTGAATAGTTCTGTGGCATGTGTCTAATGAAATTATCTATTCTTTTCATTAATGCAAAAAATAAGTGAAAAACAAGTGAGGTTTTTCTCATTTCAAAACAGAAAATGTAAAGAAACTGTGAAAATAAAAAGAAACTGTGGGGCAGCTGATAGAAGAGAACTTTAAATTTCCTTGGTAATTCAATGGTTCTGAGGTTAATAAATTGTGGTAATTGAAATTATGGTAACAACAGGTCCATGTGAAACAGAGAGATGTCTGATGGGTTGAACGGCATTTCTGAGAGTCAGGTGGGGTATGTATCAAGCTTGCTAGACAAGCTATTCAGTGTGGTGTACAAGGTCTGCACTAGAACTGCCTGCATGCTGCATAATACACTTTTTCCTTTGCTACCTATTGCTGTAAATCAAGAGTACGTCTATGAAATTTAGTGGAGTGTAAAAGGTTTGGCCTGCACCACAGTATCTCTACCAGATTGCCTATATTGTTCAGGATGTCTGGGGAAAATAAAAAGAAATTTTAAAATTTAAATTTTAAAAAATTAAAAATTTAAAATAAAATTTTACTTGAACTAGTTTTATATAACCGTACAAAAGCATTTAATTAGAGGTATTTCTATTATGCTTTTAACATCTTGCTTTATATGCCAAATGCTACACTACAGAATATGCATCTTTCTGGTTTTTCTTCTGAAAAAGTTGTAGGGTTTATGTACTTGTTTATCTTCTCTTGTGATCATTTACACCACTGTGATATGTCTGCAAAACTGTTTTCCCTTGATTTTCTACTCACACAGGTGTAAATGATTTCTGGGGGAATTTCACAGTTAAGTCTCATGGATAAAGGTGGAAGAAAGGATGACTTCAATAATTTAAAGGAAAACGGCTCAGTTTATTTTAGAGTTAACTCAGTAGAGAAATTTTTTTCTGTTTTTAAAAAATGGAGGACTAAAGAACGTCACAAATGCATGCAGACGCTGTCCTTTCTCTTGGATAGTTTGAAATGGCTTGGATTTTAAAATTCAGTCTTGGCAGAGATGCAGTCCTCAAGGAATGTGTGCTTGTTAAATCCTGGGGAAAAAAAAAAAAAAAAAAAAAAAAAAAAAAAAAAAGGGGGAGGGAGGCTGTGAAATTAAGAATTTAAAAATGTAAAGAATTCTATTATTTTGAAAGATAATCTTTAAAAGCCAAACCCCACATTCTGAACTGTACTGTGGACCTTCACAGAGTAGCTGTCTGAACTCATAAACCACATGAAACTTCCCCTAAGGTCAAATACTCGGAATACACGCTGTGGAGTTCTAAAAAGATATCTGGGTGTTGACCTCTCTTCTGGGAGCCTTGCCAGCATCAGGGCTGGCATGGGTCTGCTGTAGGGGAAGAGCAGGAGAGCCATGGAGAGCACACGTCAGGGCACGTGCTCTCCTTGACCTCCTTTGTTCCCAGCTGCCCTTTGGACACTGCTGATCCCTGTGCAATAGGGGACTGGGAGTAGCAAGGGGCTGGTGGATGGGGGGAAGTTTTATGCTCTCCTCCTCTCATATCAAATTGGGAAAAAGCCCTGTCCTGCTAGCCTGTCATTTCACACCACTGCAGGCAGGATTCCTTCCTCCCAGCGCACAGGTTGCTCCCCAGCAGGCAAAGCCCAGCTGCTCAGACTGTGTCGGTGCTACAGGGTGAGCCTGGGCAGGCGCAGAGCTGTGTCCTTGTGAGATTGCTGTAGATAGCTGGCCAGACATGTGGCAATATTAATGTGATTCAGATGGTGATTTCCAGCTAGGTTCCCTACACGGACCTCCAACCTCATTCATAAACTGATGCCACCTTCTAAAACCACCTTTGCTTTTTAAAGCAAAGGTAGGAAACTGAGGAGTTTTAGAATTTATATCTCCGCACCTTTATAGGGACAGAAAGCACTTTACTTTGGGGAAGAAGGTTGATGGGGGATTAGGTGATTAGAGATTTTTGTAGGAAAGATGCTGACAAAATAAACATTATGTGTTTGCTTTTTATATTCAGTTACTAATGTTTTTGTGTTTGTTTTTAATTTTTGGATACAGGACCTGTGAAGGGCGAAACATCCGATACAGGACGTGCAGCAATGTGGTAAGTGAAATACAGCTTTGGTATGATACAAACTATCACATATGACAGTCACATCCATATAATGCCAGTAATTCGGTAATGTGATAGTGAGAATACTGTAGCAATCTAAACTGCCTTTATACCACAGGACCAAGGGCAAACCTTTGTCAGTTTCTTGAAAAGCTGATGCTGAAACTGTTTGGAAGGGATTGCAGTCACAGTCTTTCCAAACAGAGTGTCAGTGAAACTTCAGAGCAGCAATTTACAAGCCCCTGGCAGAATCAAGACCAGTTGTGTTCCCAGTATTACTTTGGTAACCAGCTGCCTCACATTGAGCAGTTTGTCAGGCTGGAGGATTGAGCTGCTGAAGATTGAAGACAAATTAGTAAGAGGTTTCTGTTCACCTGTGCCCTCCCAGCATTGGCATTCTATTGCATGTCTTAGAAAAGCAGTTTTAGGTAGACTGCACCAATGTTTTGGCCTTTCCAAAGGCTCTTGCTTGTTTTTTATATATAATGAATATAGTTTTCAGTGCAATAAAATAAGAAGCTTCAATTTCTGTGCTCACCAAAGTGAAAGTGTGTTTTCACTGGTGAAAATGGAAATAGAGGCTTTCATAAGGAAAGTTTTATTGGGTGCCAAGAATAGTAAAAACTCTCGAATTACATGGAGAAATGTCAGTTTTACCAGTAAAGATGGAAAATGAAATCGAACTTGCATTTTACCAAGCTTTCTCATACCTGATAGGGACATATTCAGAAGCCTTTCAATAGGTGCTTTGTCTAAAAAAAGTTTTAAAAATGAGTACATTCCCTCATATTTATCTTATATGTTCTTCAATAGACCGCAGTTCATTACGAAAGAAACTGCTTCTATCTGAGTTGTAGTCTCCCATGCAGTAAGATGTCTCACACTTCTTTTTCTGGGTGTATTCCTTGGGTTCCTGAAATCTCTCATTAGCCTGGACATCTGCTTCATTAACTGACAACACCTAGAATAGTCAATAAATAGGTCTGTTAGCTGATAATCCAATTCTATCTCTGAGGCATTCAGGCTATACCACAACCATGGAGGGAATGGAATGGTTGATTTGTGGCAGTGAAGTTGCATGATGTAGCTTTGTGAAGTAGGACACAATGGGGGAAAAAAAAGAAAAAGAAAAAAAAAAAAAAAAGATACTGTATACTGGTAAAGGCTAATTGAAGTACAATTAGACCCATCAATTTTTTTTTGGTTTGTGAATGCAAGTACACTGTAACAGTCCCCTTTCCTTTCTGACCTGCCCTATTGTATGCTAATTGCAGTGAGACAAACCCTGCTAGTTCCTGGATCACCCTTGAGATGCTGGGGTTTTACCTGTGTTGCAACCCTTATTTTGGAATTGAGTTTAACTTTTCAACATAAGGAATAACTTTTTTAAACCTTATTTTTAGCTTAGGTTCTGCTTTGAAAATGTGTACCTGAACAATTTTTCTTTAAAATAAAACCTTGCATAGTTCTGTCAGGCAATTCCTTTACATACCTTGTATTTGGCAACACTTTCTCCAGACTTTCCAACAGAGCAGTCAGGCATGCAGCTGCAGAACTCACTTAATTATTTCATACCAAATAATCCAAACTGAAAGTTTCAAAGTGCTTTACTATGTTGAAATCAGTGACAGTTCTGCCACTGACTTATGAAGGCCGAGGACTGTATTTATGATTTTTACCCCTTTGTTTGGAGAGGGTAAAAAATGGGTTGTGCTACACTGTTCTTTTCCTTAATAAAAGGATTAAATGAGTTTTCATTGTGTTTGGTTTTGGTAAACTTGCAAAACTGGCAATAAAGCAAACTACTCTGAAGCTTCTGACTGCATCATACTTTGACCAGGCCCTCCAAATACAACTTTATGTCATAAGAAAAGTGCTTGGCTGTATTTATTTCACAGACATTTGCTTTCAGGAGACAGTATTTTCTATTTTCAAAGTATGTTGAGTGTTTGATTCAGATGTTAGGCCCTTCCACTTATCACCTTTACTAATCTGAGATACTGTGCACCAGTATTCACAATATCAGTCACTGCAAGGACACTGCCTCCATGGTCAGCATCAGAACTTGTGGGAAGATCTTGCCACAGCTGCGGTGGTCCTCAAGCCCCATGTTTCTGGGGCTAGGTACCACTTTGAAATACCTTGTGTGGCACCAGTGGAAACCTGAAGCAGTTTGGGAACCCTGGATATGCATCTGCACTGAAATCCATTCTGTTACTGAATTGTGTAGCTGTACTACTGAAATACTGTTTGTCTCTCAGAATAATGAAAAAAAAATATAATATACTTTCTCTTTAATGAGGTCTACTGTCTTTGCCTCCACAGTCCAAGGATGCGTGCACACAAATACAGCCTTGGAAACAACTCATTAACCCCATGGCTTGTCATGGCATTCTGCACTGGAAAAGGCACACAATATTGTGTGTGTGTATTTTTATAAACTCAGACTTTGCCTTTTAAGATTTCATCCACAAAGGCACTTAAAATCAGGAGGACTAAACTTCCAGGCTCAAGGAGACCTACATTTTCATCTGTTAAATGAAAGTCTGCTGCTTTAAAGGAAAATGAGAGCAAATCCCCATCCCCACCCCCGATTCCAGATTCCACCTCTGCAAATGAGGCTAACTATCATGCCTTGTGGAAAATTCCTTTTTGATTCTTGTGGAAGTCATTGAGTCCTGAAATATAAGCTTTCATTACCATTAGCCTGTGCATAGCTTGAGGACTGGTGTTACTGTTCATAATATAACCAGCCTTTTTATTTTCTGCAAACTGTCTTTCTGTGAACAGGCATGGGTTTTTTTTTTCTATGGCTGTCCTTACAGGAAAGGATAGGTAATCGTGTATACTAAAAGCAAACTCCGTGTTTCAAAGATGAAATTGGAGAATGGCAAGAATACTTCTTGGAGTCTGGCAATGAACACGTTTTCATAGGCACTGTCATTTGCAAGATTTTGCTACAGCTGGTTTTAATTCATCCTGAAAGGGGGAAGAAAAGAATGAGATAAAGAAAAAGAGAGGCAAGGGAAGAGAGTGACATGCCTGTTTCTTCAGTGACTTGTATTATTAGAGATGAACCATTTTGCGTGGTATAGACTAAAAGAGAGCTTGATACTGCTATCTATAAAGCTTCTGAGCAGCCCTTAGAAGAGCAAATCCTGTCCAGTGTGTTCACCACTTGCTTTGCCTGGTGTTGATCAGACACTAGAAAGATTATGGGTATGAACCCACACGTGTAAATAGTAAAAGAAGGAATGAGGGAATCTAAGATGGTTTAGGGTTTAATTGCATCTCCTTTTTTTATTTTGACTATTCATATTGACTCCAAGTATGTTTCCAGTCATTTTAGAATATAATCATGGGAGGGAGACAGGGAGTAATTTGTTTTTCTTTAGAAAATCACTCTGAACACAATAAAAAAAGTCTTTGTATCTAACTGGGTTGTTACACTAAACATTATGCAAAATAAAAAAAAATATTTCCAAACTTTGAGTAGGATTATTTTACTAGTTGGTTGGTTGGTTTTTTTTTTTATCCCAAGCTAGCATGCTCTTTGTTGCTTCTTCTAGGCATATTCTTAGTTGCCAGGTTCGCTCCAGCTTTTGTACCAGGCTATCATGCCACCTCATTTGTCTTTTCTCTTTTTTCAGTCCTTCTGCCACTATGCTGTTTTTTGCTTTCTCTCCCCATTTACAAGAAAATCTATGTGGATTTTTGTTGGAATGTGTACTGTCTTCATGCCTTCTCTCTTCATTCTTCTCAATTATCAAAACCCTTATTGTGATTGAAAATATTTTTATTTTCCCTGATACTTTTTGTTTTATTGTACTCCTTTACGAACCAGACCAGAAAAAAATTAGAAGGAGGAGACTGGCAGTTCATTCCCAAAAGACTTTGCTTTTTGTATTTACTTGTTTATACCTGCCAGCATGATGATGAACACTACATATAAATCTGCTCTTGAGATTTTGCTGTTTGACATGAAAACAGACAATGATGGAAGCTGCATAAAGTTACTAGCTCTTTCAATAAGTTTTAGAGCTGTTCTGTTAAGACTAAGATAAAATTTGTAGACGTTAGATCCCATTAATCAGACCACAAAAATTTGTTAACACCACCTGCAGCTCTTTTTTATATACCTCACTTTCTTCACTTGGCTGAAATACCATCTTTAACAACATCCCACATTTTTTGGCTTGCATTCAGACAAGCTACTTCCACCCCTGTTTCTTATCAGCTCATGCTGCATTTTGTACACATCAGCACTGGTATTGCCCATCTTCACTTTCAACAAAATGACACTCCTCTTCCCGTGCACCAAAGCCCAGCCTGTTGGAAAGTGTCAAACCCAAACTTCCATATAAGGGCATAATTCTCAGAAGCATTGGCTTAAGTGTATGAGAACCATCACCATCAGGTAGAATTTTTTCAGAGCTACAAAAATGATTAGCAGGATTTAACTTTCCTACCCTCTGGTGGCTAGAAAGGTCATGTGAAGTCTTTTGCTATCAAACCTCTCAGTTTGCTTTTTGCAGTAAAATGAAAAAATAATAGCTAAAAAAAAAAAAAAGTATTAGCACTACATGTACCTGCTTATATAACCAGGTTTACTTAATGTCAGTTTAATTTTTAAGAGGAAGTTCTTCCAAACTCAGATCATTTATTGTGGCTACAGTCTCTTCTTCAAAATGCTGGATTTTAATAACTACCATCATATTTCTGAATGGGTGCATTTTAAAGTCTCACTGTGTCATCTAGGAATTATTTCTTCAAAACAAATGTTTTTAGTCTGTTGCTTATGGTAGCAAGCTTTGACTTCCAGATTTGCTATCTTCACAGCCAGCAGCCATGAAACTTTGGTTATTGAAAAGTAGAACAAAAAAAAAACCCGAAAAACATTGCTGCCCTTCTATGTAAATATATCCAGATCTTTGTAGGCCGAACAACCTGGATCACTTCCATGACAGTGGCATATCAGGACTGTTTAGGACTTTTCAGGACTCTGAATGATTCATAGGTTTAAATTCAGTATTTCTGATAATAATATCCTTTTTTTTATTTGAATATATCTTTTTTATCTGCCAGTGTAGCACTCATGGTGCGTTTAGGAAAGTGTACTCCAATATTATGTAGGTGCATTAGTTTTTGACTGAAATATTTAGAGGTTTTTCAATCTGAAATACAAGTTACTGTATCTAATTTAAACTCTTCATTTTAGTATTATAAAGGTAGGAACAAACAAAAATTTTAAATAGACATGAAAGCCTGTGTATTGAATTATTTTCCAAAAATAGGAATTTGGTTTTTTTTTAAAAAAGGCATTTTTTTTGTCAAAAAATTGATTTTATAAATATTTTTGATGACAAATATCCATGGAGGTTTAGATTTATAATTCACTGACTATTTTAGCTATCATATCCACTCTATGTTTATTTAATAGAGTAGAAGCATCTGCTGATATTCCCTCATTTATTTTGTTCATATTATTTCTCTCATGCTTCTCTCTGTCAGATACTGTGGTGTCTTGGGGTTGTCAGCAAAAGCTATAGTATGAGCCCCTCTCCATCTAAGCAGCTAGGCATGATCCTAATGTATGTAGAAGTTCGCAGGAGTAGACTAGTGAAAAATATGGCTGCAAGAAATTTGATTCAAGCCGGGCACACAACAAGGCTTCAAGGCCAAGTGGAGTTTCCACAAAACTTTAGATCTCTTAGGTCTCTGCACTTTTATCTAAAGTTCTTATTTAGTCTTGGGCGAGCCCCTACTTGAGGACCTCAGGCTTTCTTTCTCAGTCGGGAAATCAGCGCAGCTGAAATGCCATGCGTACTTCATGGAACTGGTTCAATAAGCTGTACTGTCAGATGCTGAACAGAGTAGTCCAGTTGTTAGTCATTTTTTGCACGATGAGGAAAAGCTCCAGGTATAGTAAATCATTCTTGGCCTCTGCAAATATACAAGCATACATATTGTAAACTGTTTTAAGGTTCTTTGACTGGTTCCACCTATCGCAGCCTAGATACGATCATCCACATTTCACCCACTAAGTAAACTTTAAGAAGCCTGACTCTCTTTTGTCCCATGAAATCTGATCTACCTATCACCATCAAGGGACATCTGGGATTCATCTTATCTTTTCCACTGGTTTGTTGATTAATAGAAAATGTTTGAATGGGATTCAAACATGGCAAAACTCCATGGACATTATGAATTACAATAGGGTCAAATAGGAGGTCAATTAAAAAGAAAAAATTTTGGATGTGAGGAAGCAAATGAAGCCATGATAATACGGCTGCCATTAGGTGCCTAAGAGGTGAAGATGAAACACCTGTGTTTATTTTAAAATAGGTTTCACACATCAAAGGAGTTTCTGATCATCTTTAAAATTATACATATATTTTCACTGCAGTGGAGTAAATCTTGACCTGATAGGATGAACAGGATTACAGGTATCCAACACAGGCTTAGTGTTTCAAGAACATCTCATGAGCCTTCACAGGCTAAAGGTCATGAAACAGCCATCTAGGGCTCACAAAGTCAGAGGAGGAACAGTTGTTTCCCATTCACTGGAAATTTTCTTCCCTAAAAAGACTTAATGAATAGGAAGCGTGAAGATAAATGGGCTTAGATGAGACTTTCAAGTTTATTAGGTCTTTCCTCATTCTTCAAGTTGTACAATGGCAGAGGTTTCTCATGTCTGCAGGGGCCCACAAATAATTTCCAAAAGAAAACAAAACCAGTCAGATTTGAATATAGCACCAAAACTGAAGTAAAATGAAGCAGGACTGCAGTGCTTTTGCGGCCAGACACCAGCACTGCTGCATGCTCCAAGCCAAACACAGGCCATGCGGATGTGGTTAGCTAAATACCTTGCAGAACTACGTAACCCATGCAATGATATGCTAACTTGGGTTCATGGCTGCACTGGCTTGGTCTGTGACTTCTCGCTGTCTCAAAGTGTGGGCACACCTTTGCCTGTCAATCTGTTGTGCAGATAGACAAACTGCACACTGTTAGATAGCTTCCAGGATCAGACCCCTTGGTGGAGTAAAACGTAACTTCACTCAGGCCAATGCAGCAGTGCTAGCTAGCTGGCAGCTGTGGAGGATCCCCTTCCACCAAGCTCCCATGGACATACCAAAACCAGGCTGATTTTTTTCAAAGGGGAAAAGACTTTGGGGAGTCAGTGTCTGTAGTTTGTCCTGTCCAGGAGCCAGCACTGCAGAAGCAAGGCACAGCAAGACTGCCTCAGAATAGCGAACACTATCTAAACGTGTGCAACATGTTTAGAAGAAAATGACAATTTATTGCTTGAATAAATATGCAACAAAACACTGGCTTTGCCTTACCTGTTATTTCAGCAACTGCAATGCTCATTTATAGGCTATGAACTTATATTTGTCTTTCATTATATGATTGCACAAAGCCCGGCCTGAAGAGGCTGTGATCCCCCCTGACTTACAATACAACAATAAATACATGTTTAAAAAAAAGCCTACCAAAACCATGGACAAGATGTTAATAAGCAGTACCGAGTTTTGCACAGTTCCTACTTTTTCAGTATCAGTGATCTGTGTCTAATGATGGGTAATATTCAGACCACTACTTCTCTTAACATTGTCCATTTTAGTATGAATAAATATTACACAGGTTATGCCAACGTTATGTGTGTAGGTGCAAGTACATATGCTTTCTTAACTGGAAGGAAGGTTTCCCCCTGAAGGAAAGGGATCTTCAAGACGTAGATTTAGCATTCAGAATTTCAGCAGGAGAAAAGTGACAGGCCAGACTGTGACCTTTTTTCACATCTGTGTGCCAAGATAAGTACGCATGTCTGCATTTTTGACTGCTTGAATGTATTCTTCAAATGGCTTCGAGTTTCACATTAAAACTTTTTAAACACAAGCTCTACTATTTAAATCCATTGTTTTATTTTGATCATGATATCAAAGATTGGAAGTATTTAACATTGGTCCTGGTCACCTGCCGTGTCCTGAATGCTTGTTATGTTGACTGTACTTTTTTTCCTTCTTTGATTTAAAAATAAAATCCAACACAACAAACATAGTATTGAATACTGTACAAAGCAGGATTATGAACTCTGTATGTCATGCTCTTCATTAGGCCTTTCTGTCTTTGTAAAAACAAAGCTATCACAAGCCAGGAAGTTTCAAAGATAGAGCCAAGCTTGAACCAAACAAGAGGGTTGGCTTGGATCTCTGCACAAGCCTACGCCAAGCCAATAGACCTGACTGTGTTCATTTACGGACAGAAAAATTCAGAGAAGGGTATGCATCAGAATATTTTGTGGCAGGAAATAAGACCACAGTGTTCCTCTTCGCTTATCTCTTCCCCATTAAAAAATAGAGCTAAAGCAGATCTTGGGTCAGGCTGTAACTGTCTTGTTCACCTTCTGTTTAAAAGCAGAACATAAGGACCACTTTTTTCTTTAATTACACAGCTATAGAGGAATAATGAATTTCCCACATATTTCTCTCCTCTCTTTGGTCTGTGCTGCTGTCCAAACTTTGTCCTATACCAACATTTTGCCCAGACTGCAAAAAGGGCCTGACTGCCACTAGGTTTTTCTGGAGATTTTAAAATCAAACTGAAATATTCCCAATATTTTACTTAAAAAAAAAAAAAAAAATCTTCCATAAAATATGAATGGAAAAACTGTCTGCTGTCTATGTCCTCCAGCAGTAAAATTCCTTACAAGCTTGGACTTTCAGCCTCCGCTTTCAAAAAGGATGAATGAGCTCTGGATTATTGCCCTTTGATATATATTTTTCTAGAGCAAGATTTAGTCCAAATCCAAATTTTCCCTTACACCTTAATCCATTTAACACTCTAGCAGGAACACTATTCCCTTCAATTTAGCAGAACTTTCGATTGGAGCTCGCCTCATTACTTTGGGGCTGCATCACTCTCAAATACCGAGCAAATTAACTAAAAATTTGCTTTGATGTTACAAAGAAAATAAGTTGAAGATCTGTGGCTTAAGGCCACAGCTTGTATGTTTTTGTAGTTCACTACAAAAGGAATGTTTGGAGTTGTGTGATCCAACATCACTGAACATTCAAACAGAATGGGCATAACCACATTGCCACTCTGCTGTGAATGAGGGACTGGGTTGGTTATCCTGGGTTTGAGCCAAGAGTATACGAATGACAAATTTATAGCCAAAAGTTTGCCAGTTTTCTTCAGGAGGAGAATTTGAAAGTTGATTTTTAAGACAGGTTTTACTTTACTAAACAATAATCCTTTAATGTCACAGTGACATGTGGCCCCCATGCCATTTGTGTTGAGAGCTGTGAATGCTGCCCTATTTACAAAGAGGCAGAAAAGCATTCGTGAATGAAGGTGTAGAAAAAGATCTGAGAAACAGAGGTGATTATTTAAACCTCAGATATTTTGCCTCAATAGCAGCAAGACTTTCCTAGCTGGGAGGATAAGTAGTCTGTGAATAAAGTTATCATTAACAATACTTGAATTTCTATAGGATGAAGTAGTTTGAGGACAGAGAATACAGACATCTTATAACTTATTGCCTAGTTGTATATACATTAAAATCCTTCCCTACCAAGTCTATAATCGACATTTATTAGTCTCTACCAAAACCAAATGTTACAGTCTCAAGCAAAGGGTATGACAGGTATTCATCCCACCTGGTATTTGACCAGGTATCATTGAGGAGCAGATTTCCTTATAGCAGCAAGGTGGAGGACTATGGCACCTTAATAATCTGAGGCAGCCATATTTACTGGCATTTTCTTTTTTGTCACAGTTCTCATACTGTTTAATGTTTTTCCTAAAACTTAGCTCCTGATTCCTGTAATTATGCGAGTAATTCAGGTTACTTCTAAGAAAAACAATGATTCTCTAGCCTTTGTGGTTGGTTGCACAGGAAAACTTGAAATATTGTTCTTCAAGGACCAAAAACTGGAAAGGAAATAAAAAGAAATCATGTTTATTTTGCCTGAAGTCTCATGATTTTGAAGGTCTTCTTGCTCTCTTGAGATCTTGACTCATGGTTTTCAATGCTAAATGATGGTAAGAAAGTATATGTGAATAAGAAAAGCCTCACGTTCTCATCAACAGGAGACTTTAAGCAGTACAAGTGGTCTTTGTTTTTTGTATTGGGTGTACTGAACTCAGAGTAGGATTTATAAGTCTCACAAACTTCCTGAAGGATTAACAAAAGGTATTTTAAAAGTCTTCCCAGTAAAATAATAATATCTAATTACACAAGTTATAAAATCTTACATTAAAGAAATGCAAATAATGTATCACATTTTTCTGATGCTTGTTGCCCTACCTACATACAATAAATAAATTATTTAGGTCACTAAGGCAAACAAAAAAGGAGAGCTTACCTAAACAAACAATTTAATCACATAATTATTTTTTCTTCCTCTTCAAACAAAGAGGAAAATTTGACTGGAAGAGAGTGGCCATGGACACACTTCTCCACATATGTGCACACGTGGAAAGAGATTCAGCAAGAGCATTTCAGGGCTGTGGTTAAGATACATACAATGCATTTCTTATTTCTTAAGCATATTTACACATGGTCTTGATGTTCTCTCAGTACTTGTGTGGAAAGAAGAAAGAAAGAAAGGTATAATTATTCAGTTGAATTATGTGTTGCTGTAGCTATTTCAATCAGTCTTCTTTGTCTAAACAGAAAACTCTCTATATCTGGCAGCTGCGGAGCCCAGCTGGCTGCATGAGACTGTGACCAGCTGTCCCGAACAGACCCGCTGACCTTTTCCCCTTCCCTTGATGCAGGACTGCCCACCAGAAGCAGGTGATTTTCGCGCCCAGCAGTGCTCTGCTCACAACGATGTCAAGTACCAGGGACAGTTTTATGAGTGGCTCCCTGTCTCTAATGACCCTGACAACCCATGCTCACTGAAGTGCCAGGCCAGAGGAGCGGATCTGGTTGTGGAGCTGGCACCAAAAGTTCTGGATGGGACTCGGTGCTACACTGAATCCCTGGACATGTGCATCAGTGGCTTGTGCCAGGTAAGGAGAGAAGCCCTGCCCGAATGCCTTTCCTCATGACTCCTCCGCTCAGTTCTCTCTCACATGCTCACTCTCTCTCCTCCTCCATACTCATATCATTTTAGGGTTTTCTTTTTAATCATCTGTTTTCTTTATCTTAAGTTGACCTCTGTCTGGAAGAGATGTACTTTAGAGGTTATTTTTCTCACTTGATGCTGTTAACTTGGGTTTTTTCAGAGGAATGTATTCTCAGTTTTTTAACTGTTTTGTTGAGTTAGTGGCAGTAGCAGATCTCATTTGAAAGCACTGTAGGAAAACAATGCTTTAGCTTTTAATCTGGATATTCCAAAGTTTTCCATGTCTATGAAATTACATTGTCTTTGAGGATTATTGCTCTCTGTAAGTCACAAACCATATAGCAGCAGATGAGGTCCTAAACTGGAAAATCCACTGTTGATTTATTACAGCACTGAGCAAGCTGGTCAGCTTCCTTGTTTGTTAGAAGTGAGATACGGGGACTTTGCAACCCTTCATGTCACAGTGCATGGAGGTCTATTGATCATTCAACCAATTTATTGACATCTTAATTTGTTTTTTATTACACCTGTGCTTTCACTTATGTGCTGCTACTCTTTTGAACTTATCTACGTCAGACTTTAGTCTCCTGAATGACATGTAGGCTACAGGCTGATAGAGGGGAGGACATTTGCACCATCTCTGTTAAGTACTGGACACAGCTGAATCTCAGAAAAGGTTGAGTCTAGCTTCATGTTTCATTACTCAGTCACCTTCAAATCTCTGTAGACTTGTTGTTGGCTTTCTAGTGTATTTTAAACCACTTCATGTGCCTTTGAAATCTTTCCTCCCTGTTTCCTTTCTCTTTGATTTTTTGTTCCGAGCCAGAAGCAGTCCTGCAGCAAGTGAAACACAGTAGGCAGTTACTAGTCTAATCTCATTTGTGATCTGAAGAAGGCCATCATCTAGACCTCTTGACTTCAGCTGAGTGCACAAGTTTCTCAAAATTGTGAATTGCCTCATGAGACACACTAATTTCAGTCTTCTTTTGTGTTTTTTAATCTTTTAAAAACTTAGCTGGAATCACAGGAATATGGATGGGAAAATGATTCAAAGTATTCTGCCTATAGTGGTCTACAAATTAGGAGTAGTGCATTCAGGCTCGGTGTCAGGCTGGTTTCTGTTTTGGTCAAAAAATGAAGC